>NC_074675.1:36081351-36417184 GCF_029448725.1 Salvelinus fontinalis
GCCCGGACTTGAACCCGATCGAACATCTCTGGAGACACCTCAAAATAGCTGTGAAGCAAAGCTCCCCATCCAACCTGACAGAGCTTGAGAGGATCTGCAGAGAAGAATGGGAGAAAGTCCCCAAACACACGTATGCCAAGCTTGTAGCGTTATACCCAAGAAGACTTGAGGCTGTAATCGCTGGTTTTGCTTCGTCATTATGGGGTATTGTGTGTAGATTTCTTTTCCTCCCCCTCATCAATTTAAGCAATTTTATAATAAGGGTGTAACGTAACAAAATGTAGAAAAAGTCAAGGGGTCTGAATACTTTCCGAATGCACTGTATTTCCAAAACATTTCTACCATCAACAGCACACTTCACCATAGGGATGGTGTCAGATTTCCTCACACCCCTTAACTTTTCCACATTTTCACACCCCCTTGACTTTTTCCAAAGTGGAATTAAAATGGATTGAATTCTCATTTGTTGTCTAAGATCTACACAACATACTCTAATTTCTAAGTGGAACAAAAATTCAAACATTTGTAAATAATGATTTAAAAATCAAACACATATCTTGATAAGTATTCAACGCCCTGTGTCAATATATGTTTGAATCACCTTTGGCAGCGATTACAGCTGTGAGTCTTTCTGGGAGCTTTGCACACCTGGATTGTACAATATTTGCACATTATTATTTTTTAAATGATTCATGCTCTGTCAAGTTGGTTGTTGATCAGTGTTAGACAGCCATTTTCAAGTCTTGCCATTGATTTTAAGTCAAAACTGTATCTCGGCTACTGAGTTACAGGTTTTTAATACAAATTCACAGTTTTCTTGGTAAGCTTCTCCGGTGTAGATTTGGACTTATGTTTTATGTGATTGTTCTGCCGAAGATGAATTTGTCTCAGTGTCCGTTGGAAAGCAGACTCAACCAAGTTTTCCTGTAGGATTTTTCCTGTGCTTAGCTTTATTCCATTTATTTTTATGTTAAAAAAACAACTCCCTTGTCCTTGCCGATAACAAGCATACCCATAACATGATGCATCCACCACCATGCTTGAAAATATGAAGAGTGGTTGGATTTGTCCAAAACATAATGGACATAAAGCTAATTTCTTTGCCACATTTTTTGCAGTATTACTTTAGTGCCTTGTTGAAAACAGGATGCATGTTTTGGAATATTTTTAATCTGTACAGGCTTCCTTCTTTTCACTCTGTCATTTAGGTTAGTATTGTGGAGTAATAACTACAACGTTGTTGATCCATCCTCAGTTTTCTATCACAGTCATTAAACTCTGTAACCATTTTAAAGTCACCTTTTGCCTCATGATGAAGTCCCTGAGCGGTTTCCTTCCTCTCCGGCAACTGATTCAGCAAAACCGACTGTATCTTTGTAGTGACTGGGTGAAAATAATCCACCATCCAAAGTGTAATTAATAACTTCACCATGCTCAAATTGATAATCAATGTCTGCATTTTGTTTTTTACCCATCTACCAATAGGTGCCCTTCTTTTGAGGCATTGGAAAACCTTCCTGGTCTTTGTGGTTGAATCTGTGTTTGAAATTCACTGCTCGACTGAGGGACCTTACATATCATTGTATGTGTTGAGTACAGAGATGAGGTAGTCATTCAACAATCATGTTAAACACTATTATTGCACACAGAATGATTCCATGCAACTTATTGTGTGATTTATTAAGCACATTTTTACTGCTGAGCTTATTTAGGCTTGCCATAACAAAGGGGTTGAATACTTATTGACTGATGACATTTCAACTTTTCAGTTATAATTAATTTGTACAAATGTCTTAAAATATAATTCCACTTTGACATTATGGGATATTGTGTGTAGGCCAGTGTAACAACATTTCAGTTTAATACTATTTTAATTCAGGCTGTAACTTAAAAAAATCACGTTTTGTTGTTACCGCCTGAACTTAAAATGGATTAAATGAAATTCCATAATGTCAAAGTGGAATAATGCTTTTCAAAAATGTGTGCATATACATTTTAAATGAAAAGCTGATATGTCTTGAGTCAGTAACCAATACATTTACTTTAATACAAAGTGTTATGTTTGGGTCAAATCCAACACAACACATCACTGAGTACCTAACCACTCTTCATATTTTAAAGCATGGTGGCGGCTGCATCATGTTATCAAATCAAATGTTATTGGTCACATGCAGATGTTATTGTGGGTTTAGCTAAATTCTTGTGTTTTTAGCTCCAAACAGTGCAGTGGTATCTAACAGTGCAGTAGTATCTAAAAACAGCAAATACACTTGAGTTGCTTACCAAGACAACATTGAATGTTCCTGAGTGGCCGAGTTAAATTTTTGACTTCAATCGGCTTGACAAGACTTGAAAATGGCTGTCTAGCAATGACGAACAACCAATTTGACAGGGCTTGAATGAATGTGAATGTTCTGGGAACATTCACAGAACCAATTTTAATTTGCTGGGTTGACTGTTGAAGATGACAAAGGATCATTAAAGTTTTTCCTGAGTTTATTCCAAAGTGGACAATCCCTTTTGACTGTAGCGAGCTTCATGCGGCCTAAGCTTAGTGGCTGCATGGCTTCATCCAGGTGGATGCTACATGTTTTTCGGAGGGCTTTACCAAGGAGTCTACGACTGGGGATGGCAAGAGTTGACCTGACTTATGACTTGTTTCCCCCCTGAATCATCTGACCATCGTTTTCCCCCCTGCTCAACCCTTCATCTGGGCCTCAGTCGAAAGAGACGTGGAAGGTGCAGGTGAGGAAGGTGCACATGGAGTGTGGATCAGACACAGGATGTGATCGGTTGTACTTGCTCCTGTCTCTGTGGATGACTTTGGAAGATCATCCACCCAGAACTGTCAAAAGGCTAACTGAAATGTTATTTTTTTCTGTTATGAGAGCATCTTTGAGATTCTTGCTGTAATTACTTTTTTGGGGGGGTGGCAGGTAGCCTAGTGGTTAGAGCGTTGGACTAGTAACCGAAAGGTTGTAAGATCGAATAACCGAGCTGACAAGGTAAAAATCTGTCGTTCTGCCCCTGAACAAGGCAGTTAACCCACTAGGCTGCCATTGAAAATAATAATTTGTTCTTAACTGACTTTTCTAGTTAAATAAAGGTGAAAATGTGCTATACTGTCACGATCGTCAACGGGACTGAGAGAGGACCAAGGCGCAGCGCGTGGAAAGTACATCTTCTTTATTTTAAAGAAGGAAAAAACAAAACAACAAACGACCGTGAAGCTATACAAAAATCAGTGCTGACACAAAACACTTCGACATAGACAATTCCCCACAAACAGCTAAAGCCTATGGTTGCCTTAAATATGGCTCCCAATCAGAGACAACAATAACCAGCTGTCTCTAATTGAGACCCAATTCCGGCAACCATAGACTTTCCTATATACCTACACTCAACCATAGACACAGCTAGACTACTATACTAAACATAAACCCGACTACTCTAATAAACCCCCTAAACCTTACAACCACCCTAGACACTACAAAAAACACATACATTCCCCATGTCACACCCTGACCTAACTAAAATAATTAAGAAAACAAAGAATACTAAGGCCAGGGCGTGACATATACGAATTAAATCTATTATATATTATAACTTGTTTAATATTCCATGTCCAAATTATTAGCGCTGAGTGATTTAACCAATTTTTTGTTTGTATTTTCTTGGTTATTAAACAACTAATTGACCGATGTCTGTTCAATTACTTGAATTCCATTTTTTTTATTGTGAGCCCAACAAGCCATTTCTCTAGAGAGAAATCAAATCATTGAAGAGCGAAATGATGTCAAGAACTATATGGGACGATGGGCTGAAGAGAGTTAAATATTCAACCTAGTTCAGTGCAGAAACGTGGTAATTAACTACAATGACCATAATTCATTGAGCCAGTTTTTTTCCTGGCTCGAACACAGATGGATACACTTTTACTCCTGCAACAGTATATGCTGCTGAATTTTTTATTTTATTTTTATTTTACCAGGTAAGTTGACTGAGAACACGTTCTCATTTGCAGCAACGACCTGGGGAATAGTTACAGGGGAGAGGAGGGGTGTGAATGAGCCAATTGTAAACTGGGGATTATTAGGTGACCATGATGGTTTGAGGGCCAGATTGGGAATTTAGCCATGACACCGGGGTTAACACCCCTACTCTTACGATAAGTGCCATGGGATCTTTAATGACCTCAGAGAGTCAGGACACCCGTTTAACGTCTCATCCGAAAGACGGCACCCTACACAGGGCATTGTCCCCAATCACTGCCCTGGGGCATTGGGATATTTTTTAGACCAGAGGAAAGAGTGCCTCCTACTGGCCCTCCAACACCACTTCCAGCAGCATCTGGTCTCCCATCCAGGGACTGACCAGGACCAACCCTGCTTAGCTTCAGAAGCAAGCCAGCAGTGGTATGCAGGGTGGTATGCTGCTGGCATGAGAGAGGATGAGAGAGGAATGTAGACAACAGTGGCGGTTGGTGACGTTTAAGATTAGGGAGGAGAATAATTTTTTTATAAGCATGGCCTTATTTCTATTACAGCATATTGGATGACTGTCATTCATATTCCAGCTCAATGTAACATTGATAGGTTTAGGCTACTATATGATATCCGAATTTTCCCTATACCCACCATGAGGTTGCTACAACCTAGCCTATGAATTACAGATTACAACGTAGGTGCACAGGTCGAGAAACATTTTTGAGTAGTCAAGTTGACAGACAGTGACACATTCGATACCGCCTTGCACATAACTGATCTAGGGTGTAATCATTAGTCCAACAGTTGCAAACAAGAGTTTATATTGGACAAATAAAGGTATGTTTTTCCTGTTTAGTATTGTTTGCTTCCGTTTAAGATTTTTTTTTCAACAGAATTGGAGGAATGAATACACCCCTGCAATGAGTTCACTTTCATAGCCACCACATACAAACATGCGAAAAAATATTTCTAAGCCAAACATTCATATTATAACCGCTAACATACAGCCTACATCGTTGTCACCATATTAGCTAACGTCATCGTCAACATAGCTACTATAACTAACGCGTTAGTAAACCTGCTGCAATCATGCAGTACCATGTACAGCCAGCAAGCAGTTTAGCAGTTACACCAATGCTCCCCAATGGCAATATATTAGTAAAACCAAAAGCTTACCTCCTTAATTAAGGCAAGGTAAATAAAAATCTGTCGTTCTGCCCCTGAACAAGGCAATTAACCCACTGTTCCTAGGCCGTCATTGAAAATAAGAACTTGTTCTTAACTGACTTGCCTAGTTAAATAAAGGTAAAATAAAAAAAATAAAAAAAATGTACTTCGAAGAGTTCCAGTGTTGTGTTGGATAGTCATAGCCAGCTAGCTAACATAGCATCCCTCTGTTTGAGCAGGTTGTTTTAGTAGGCTAAACTAGCTAGCTACATTTGCCTTCTAGGCAGAGTTGCAAAGAAAAAAAACATATCTCTGACTGGCCAATAAAAAGAAAAGATTAAGATGGGCAAAAGAGCAGAGACACTGGACAGAGGAACTCTGCCTATAAGGCCAGCATCCCGGAATCGCCTCTTCACTGTTGACGTTGAGACTGGTGTTTTGCGGGTACTATTTAATGAAGCTACCAGTTGAGGACTTGTGAGCCGTCTGTCTCTCAAACTAGACACTCTAATGTACTTGTTCTCTTGCTTAGTTGTGCACCGGGGCATCCCACTCCTCTTTCTATTCTGGTTAGAGCCAGTTTGTGCTGTTCTGTGAAGGGAATAGCACACAGCGTTGTAGGAGGTCTTCAGTTTCTTGGCAATTTCTCACATGGAATAGCCTTCATTTCTCAGTACAAGAATAGACGGACGATTTTCAGAAGAAAGGTCTTTGTTTCTGGCCATTTTGAGCCTGTAATCGAAACCCACAAATGCCAATGCTCCAGATACTCAACTAGTCTAAAGAAGGTCAGTTTTATTCCTTCTTTAATTAGCACAACAGTTTTCAGCTGTGCTAACATAACTGCAAAAGGGTTTTCTAATGATCAATTAGCCTTTTAAAATGATAAACTTGGATTAGCTAACACAACGTGCCATTGGAACACAGGAGTGATGGTTGATGATAATGGGCCTTTGTACGCCTATGTAGATATTCCATTAAAAATCAGCCGTTTCAAGCTACAATAGCCATTTACAACATTAACAATGTAATGTTAATGTATTTATGATCAATTTGATGTTATTTTAATGGACAAAAAATGTGCTTTTCTTTAAAAAATAAGGACATTTCTAAGTGACCCCAAACTTTTGAATGGTAGTGTATATTATTTTCTGGAACCATTACATGCACCCACCTCATTGTTATTTAATTATTAGAGATATACAAATGTTTTTCTGACCCACCATGCGTCATGTGAGGTGAAATGTGTATATTTTGGGATGTGTTTGACCTGACGAAGATCCGTTTCGGATCGAAACGTTGCCAATAAAGCAGTGAATTTGGAGCTTTTACAGTGTGCGGGCCTTCTTGTTTTATACTAGTATTCTTTATTAGCCCAGCACCTATGTTTTTAAGGATGTGCGTATGACCACAAACTTTTCTATAGTGTGCAGAAAGTAGCCCATCATAACTTTTTCCAACTGCTCTTTGTCGATAGCGCCTGTTAAATTCTGGGGCGCAAAGTTGAGAGCACTAACAACACATTTGCAGTTCTTCATGATATCTTAAAAAAAATCTGAGGTAGAAAGGATTATCAACACATACTGAGCCGCTCACGTTATAGACAGAAGCATGATACATGGCAGACCAATCCAAACTCCTTTCCCGACATGTCCAGCCCACTCATTATCTCAGCCAATCATGGCTAGCGGGAAGGTTCCTGTTGTTTTCTGTGGATAAACCATCTAGGCTCGTAATTTAAATGTTTTCTTCATATTTACAGATGGCATACACATTTGTTTTTAAGGCACATAAAAATTCACGTTCCAGGAGGCTTTCTGCAAAAAAATGCATTTTGATAGAAAATAAAATACACTAAAATACCTCTCCTGTGACGTAGTAACGTGCGACATATGCCTTGCTTCCTGAAATGTGTCACATATACACAACTGAAATATTTTATTATTTACCAGTAATTTCCTATTTTTCCATGTAGATCTTTTCAATGGAATATCTTCAATATTTTAGGCTTCGGTGTTTCCATTCAAAAGATCTAATCATTTGAATGTCATTATTTCATAATGCATTTAATGTTTAAAAAAATTATCAAAACCGTGAAATGTTTTTATTAATCGAACCAAAACCAAACCAACCTCAAAGATTACTACTCGCTTAGCACTAACAATTCTCTCTCTCCCTTCCTGTCTGCCTCTCTCCCTCCTTACTTCCCATTCCTCTCTCCCTCAGGGCCATCTGGTTGTCATTAGTAGAGGAGAGCAGGCAACAAATTTCTTCCTTTTCTATAAACTGACGGATGACTCTTCCTCCCCTCCCTCCCTCCCTCCCTGCCTCCCTCCCTCCCTCCCTCTAGTTTCAGGGCTCATATGCAAAAGAGACCGTGGTTTCAGCATTACTTCCTGGCTAAATAAAGGTTAAACTAAATTTCCCCACTTTCTCTTTCCCTCATTCTGTTCCATCAACTGCTGCATTTCAGCCTCCATTTCTCTCTCTCCCTCTATTTCTCTCTTTCTGTATCTCTCTCTTCTTTCTCTCCTGTCTCCCTCTTTCTCTCTCTCTTTCTAGCGTGGGAAACAGGGCAGGATGTTGTTCAGACAGAGAAGAGAGGAGGTTTGGGGATCTGGTGTGCCCAAATTCCTCCAACTCCTCTTTTCACTCTCAGCATATCCCCTTTTCATCTCTCTCTCTCTCTCTGCCTCCTTTCCCTGGTCTCCCTCTTTCCTCCCTCTCTCTCCTATCATGTCCTCATCCAGTGTTCTATCTCTGGCTGTCATGTTATCTCAAGGGTATTACTAAGTGTTAGTAGTAATAGTTATGGAGAGTGTGTTATTTGTGTGTCACTATAACCCAGAGGTGGGACCAAGTCATTGTTTTACAAGTCACAAGTAAGTCTCAAGTCAAGACAGGCAAGTCCGAGTCAAGTCTCAAGTCAAGACCGTCAAGTATCAAGTCAAGTCTCGAGTCTTAAACTTTGAGTTCCGAGTCCTAAACAAGTCATAATGTGCTCTTCACCAAATGTAATACCATTTCATATTTTAACAAGAGTAATAGTTAGTATATTACATTTACGCAAAAAATATCTATATATTTATTACTTTCCAAATAATCGTTATATTTCCATGGAAATACATGGGTAGCCATGAGAAAGACCCCCACCCCCCAATTGTGATCGACTATCGAGCATAGCTATGGGGCGCAATCGGGTGATGTAGGCTTGTACACAATCGCCCAACCTTAACACACACACACACACTCTTTCTGTGTGGTTACAGTAGGCTAACGTATGTCAATGGTTTTAGGAACAGTAGGCAGGATTTAGGCTACCAACTGTCTAGCCAGTTTTAGCTCAATCTTGGGTGCAATGATCACGTTCCCGCACTGACTGACTGTGTGGAGGCTCAATGATTTAACGTTACGCTAGCCTACATGATACACTAGTAAAGTAATAAAATATATAGCTGTCGGCTATATTAGCCACGACTTACCGTTCTTTGTGCAGCTTCAAATGTCGAACAAAGTTGGAAATTGTTGCGCCTCCGTCTGTAATTTTCTTCCCGCATGTTTTGCAAGTTGCAATACATTTTTTTGTTGATACAGTGTCGTCTTTACATCCGAAAATAAACATTTTGGGTATCATCTTTCCAAGGGCTCCATCTGAATTCACCCGCCGACGTTCCTCTGCAACTTTTTCTCAGCTGGCACAATTTCATTGGCTACTGTCCAATTCAAACTGTAATCTGTTAAATGAAGAGTTGATGCGCTGCACACTTTTTTTAATAGCATCATTTTTAATATTTGGGCTTGGTGAGGGTATCAAGTCCGGTCGAGTCATAAGGCTCAAGTCCAAGTCAAGTCATGAGTCATTGGTGTTAAAGTCGAGTTGCAAGTCATCATATTTGTGACTCGAGTCTGACTCAAGTCCAAGTCATGTGACTCTAGTCCACACCTCTGCTATAACCATATTGGCAGTGTCAGCAGTCATTAAGCCAGTTGAAGACTGAGGCTGCATCCCAAATGGCAACATTTTCACATGTTCCTTTGATGAGCCTTTTTGTCTGAAATTATAATCCATTGAGGATTTAGTTTGGACACACACACACACACACACACACACACACTGATCTTTGCATGGTCACTCTGTGGGATACACACCCAGGAAGGAAGTGAGTGTGTTGGATGATAATGTGACAGTTTCCCCTATTTTCTCTCTCTCATTCCTTTCCTCATATGCTCTGTGTTCACACACACACACACACACACACACACACACACACACACACACACACACACACACACACACACACACACACACACACACACACATATATATATATATATATATATATATATATATATATATATATATATATAAAGATATATATTAAGACTCAAACATTTCAAAAGGCATGGATATCTGGACACTTGTGGATACCTTCTTCTCTACACAAGGCTGCCCATGACCGCTGACATGGAGCAGTACCTCACTAGCTAATTTTCCTTTGTCTTATGCAGGCCTGCAATCTGAAGGTCACGTACTCTCAGCCTATATACATCCCAAACATCAGCACCGCAAGCTTGGACTGATAACTGAGGCTGTTCAGGCATGACACGAGGGGCTGGTATTTCAGTAACTTGTCAGCAAAGGTCTGGACCATGTACGAGTCGAAACCCACTTCCAAAATGAGCACCTCCCTCTGGCCTCCCCCCACAACAACAATATGAGACTTATTTGGCATACAAGAAAAAAAATCATCAACATCAAACCAGACTCCTCTGATGAGAATGTTTATGAATGTGTACTGTTGGTGAGACAAGGCAATCATGTCTAGGTGCTCATGTCTAGCTATGTACAGTTGTGGCCAAAAGTTTTGAGAATGACACAAATATTAATTTCCACAAAGTTTGATGCTTCACTGTCTTTAGATATTTTTTGTCAGATGTTACTATGAAATACTGAAGTATAATTACAAGCATTTCATAAGTGTCAAAGGCTTTTATTGACAATTACATCATTTACATTGACCCTTCTTTTTCAAGACCTCTGCAATCCGCCCTGGCATGCTGTCAATTAACTTCTGGGCCACATCCTGACTGATGGTAGCCCATTCTTGTATTATAAATGCTTGGAGTTTGTCAGAATTTGTGGGTTTTTGTTTGTCCACCAGCCTCTGAGAATTGACCACAAATTCTCAATGGGATTAATGTCTGGGGAGTTTCCTGGCCATGGACCCAAAATATCAATGTTTTGTTTCCCGAGCCACTTAGTTTCCCCGGACCACTCACTCACTTTTGCCTTATGGAAAGGTGCTCTAACATGCTGGAAAAAGCATTGTTCGTCACCAAACTGTTCCTGGATGGTTGGGAGAAGTTGCTCTCGGAGGATGTGTTGGTACCATTCTGTATTCATTGCTGTGTTCTTAGGCAAAATTGTGAGTGAGCCCAGTCACTTGGCTGAGAAGCAACCCCACACTTGAATGGTCTCAGGATGCTTTACTGTTGGCATGACACAGGACTGATGGTAGCGCTCACCTTGTCTTCTCCGGACAAGCTTTTTTCCGGATTCTCCAAACAATTGGAAAGGGGATTCATCAGAGGAAATGACTTTACCCTAGTCCTCAGCAGTCCAATCCCTGTACCTTTTGAGGAATATCAGTCTGTCCCTCATGTTTTTCCTGGAGAGAAGTGGCTTCTTTGCTGCCCTTCTTGACACCAAGCCATCCTCAAAAAGTCTTTGCCTCACTGATGAATCAACTTTAGATGAAGTTGAATCAATGAATGATGAAGTTGAATCAGATGAATCAACTTTAGGAGACGGTCCTGGCGCTTGCTGGACTTTCTTGGGTGCCCTGAAGCCTTCTTCACAACAATTGAACCGCTCTCCTTGAAGTTCTTGATGATCCGATAAATGGTTGATTTATGTGCAATCTTACTGGCAGCAATATCCTGCCTGTGAAGCCCTTTTTGTGCAAAGCAATGATGACAGCATGCATTTCCTTGCAGGTAACCATGGATGACAGAGGAAGAACAATGATTCCAAGCACCACCCTCCTTTTGAAGCTTCCAGTCTGTTCGAACTCAATCAGCATGACAGAGTGATCTCCAGCCCTGTCCTCGTCAACATTCACACCTGTGTTAACGAGAGAATCACTGACATGATGTCAGCTGGTCCTTTTGTGGCAGGGCTGAAATGCAGTGGAAATGTTTTTGGGGGATTCAGTTCATTTGCATGGCAAAGAGGGACTTTGCAATTCATCTGATCACTCTTCATAACATTCTGGAGTATATGCAAATTGGCATCGTACAAACTGAGGCAGCAGACTTTGTGAAAGTTAATATTTGTGTCATTCTCCAAACCTTTGGCCACGATAGTACAGGTCCTTGTATGAGTGGCAACCATTAACATGTGTAACAGACTCCATTACATTTGACTCGTGCGAGATACAAAACGGATCATGTTTTGCAGGGTACCAAAGTGCTGTCGTCACAGACAGACACATGCGCACACAGGTACGCACACACATACAGCTTTCTCTTCCTCGGTTTAGTGAAATTATTGCGTCATGCAGATCAGGGAAAGTGCACAGTATCAAATCCATTGTTTGAACGCTTCCCCCAAAGAGTGTGTGTGTGTGTGTGTGTGTGTGTGTGTGTGTGTGTGTGTGTGTGTGTGTGTGTGTGTGTGTGTGTGTGTGTGTGTGTGTGTGTGTGTGTGTGTGTGTGTGTGTGTGTGTGTGTGTGTGTGTGTGTGTGTGTGTGTTAGACAGTTTAGTATCAAGTATTATCTGAACTCTTACTCATAGCAAAAATAAACTGCATGCTTCTCTTTATGGAGTTTGTGTGTGCGTGCATGTGTGTGTAGTATCCCACTGTCAAACAAGTGAAATTCCAGCCCTAAACCTAATCTAACTGATTAGAAGGAACACGTGGAGAAAGAAGGAGAGAGTAAGTGAGTGAAGGAAGGAAGGAGGGAGAGCGAGAGATAGACTGAGAGGTTACAAAGCAGTACTGTGTGTTGACATAGTACAACATGATACTGTGAGTGTGTGTGTGTGTGTGTGTTTGTGTTACAACTTTGTTTGCGTGAGTGTATATTTTGTGTGCATTTATATTTGTGTGTGGGTGTAAGTATTCACCCCCTCGGATTTTTTCACATATTGTTGTGTTACAAAGTGGGATTGAAATTGATTTAATTGTAATATTTTTTTGTCGTTGATCTACACTAAATACTGCATAATGTCAAAGTGAAAAGAAAATTCTATAAATGTTTCCAAATTAATATGTTTTTTATAACTAAAATATAGTTGTTGCGTAAATATTCAGCCCCTTTGTTTTAGGCAAGCCTAAATTAGTTTGGGTGTAACAATTGGCTTAAAAGGATCGGACCATTTTTAAACATTCTCGGCTAAAATGACATACCCAAATCTAACTGCCTGTAGCTCAGGACCTGAAGAAGGATATGCATATTCTTGATACCATTTCAAAGGAAACACTTTGAAGTTTGTGGAAATGTGAAATTAATGTAGGAGAATATAACACATTAACACATGCGTTTTTTTAGTTTTTTGTTCCATATTTGAAATGCAAGAGAGAGGCCACAATGTATTATTCAAGTTTAGGCGCAATTTAGATTTTGGACACTAGATGGCAGCAGTGTATGTGCAGAGTTTTAGACTGATACAATGACCCATTGCATTTCTGTTCAAAATGTTGTATCAAGTCTGCCCAAATGTGCCTAATTGGTTTATTAATACATTTTCAAGTTCATAGTATTGAATTTCAAGCACAAATTCAGCTACTAAGACCAGGGAGCTTTTTGAAAGCCTCATAAAGAAGGCCAATGATTGGTAGATGGGTAACAATAATGAATTTAATTTAATATCATTTAATATCAACATTTAATATATAACATTTAATATCTCTTGAAGCATGGTCAAGTTAATAATTATGCTGTGGATGATGTATTAAACTACCCAGATACATTTAAGATAATGTTGTCCCTCTGAACTGAGCTGCAGGACAGGAAGGAAACTGCTCAGGGAGGTCACCATGGGATTATCAGGGGCTCCTGAGTGGCGCAGCAGTCTAAGGCACTGCATCTCAGTGCTTGAGGTGTCACTACAGACACCCTGGTTCAAATCCATAGAGCGGTGCGGGTTTGTCCGGGTTTGTCCGGTGTAGGCCGTCATCGTAAATAATAATTTGTTCTTTCCTGACTTGCCTAGTTAAATAAAGGTAAAACATGTGAGGCCAATGGTGATTTTAACACAGCTACAGAGTTCAATGGTTGTGATGGGAGAACTGGGGATGGATCAACAACATTGTAGTTACTCCACAATAGTGACCTAAATGACAGAGTGAAAATAACATTATTAATATACAGAATATGCGTGCAACAAGGCACTAAAGTTATACTGTAAGAAAACAAAAGGAATAACCTTTTGGGACTAAATGTGAAGCGTTAGGTTTGGGACAAACACAACACATCACTGAGTAACTGCCTCATGATTTTCAAGCAT
The DNA here is from genome assembly GCF_029448725.1 of Salvelinus fontinalis. Taxonomy (NCBI): domain Eukaryota; kingdom Metazoa; phylum Chordata; class Actinopteri; order Salmoniformes; family Salmonidae; genus Salvelinus; species Salvelinus fontinalis. The sequence goes on from NC_074675.1 coordinate 36,095,018, forward strand.
GGTGGTGGCTGCATCATGTTATGAGCAATGTTCCCAAGGCACTGAGCAAATTTCAGGTCTGCTGAACACAAACTGAGGCGGTTTAAGTTACAGTAATAACAGTGGCCGAGTAGGCTACTGTGCCTATTTGATTATGGTAGGCCACTCGATGTCCAGCATACCCATAACCAATGTTCCCTCTAAGCCCGCACGCAGGCCTATCAGAGTGGCCTACCATAAAAAACAATGGAGAAAATGCATCCCATAACTTTAAAAAAAATGTAGGGATTGACATTAACCTGTTTATCCACTTGTCCTTTGGACAAGGAGGTGACTAAAAATGTTGTGTTGTTTGATGCAAGAAACCACTTTAAAAAAATCTGACATATGATGCTACCCTCTGCCTATTTGCCACTTAACTTATTCAAGCCTGTCTCAAAATACAACACTGTCCCTTTAAGACAGGAAAACTAGCTCTTTACCTGACTTGCTTTTCAAAGATGGATAGAAATGCACACATTTGTGCTCTTGTAGGAAGCAACCACTCCCCCATCCCTGACTAGAAATTAGCTATAACTGGACTAATAACCTACTTACTAGCAAATAATTTGAACACATGTACACACATGGCTACATGCAGCTCTTGATTTGATCTCAAAACTAGCGCGTCTACTTTTGATCACTCATACTGAAAACACAGTCCAGTTCAAAGTGAATGGCACAGATCAATATATGGCAATGGTCTGTTTGCATATAGGGATAATGTAGCTCTGATTGGTTATGGCGAACTGGTCTGTGTAGAGTATGGCCCGTGCCTGTCAATGCAATAGAATCCTATTCCAATGAGCTCTGCCTACAAGAAAATCTCTTGCATAGTTTGTTTTGTTTCGGTATGTTGCATTGAAAGTGGCTAATATTGTGTTGATTCGATCACAATTTGCACAGTAGAGGGAAACGTTGATAGTGTTAACTAAGGAGGAACACAATAGGAAGTTGAGTGAAGTTCAATCTCGTGCTTCTCTGCACGGGCTGATATTTCTTCTGCGCGGCAATCTGGGAGGAGCTGCGTGCGGGCTTAGAGGGAACATTGGTTATGGGTATGCTGGACATCGGCAAAGACTGGGGAGTTTTTCAGGATAAAAATAAATGAGATTGAGCTAAGCACAGGCAAAATCCTAGAGGACAACCTGCTTCAGTCTACTTTACACCGGACATTGGGAGAGGAATTCACCTTTCAGCAGGACAATAAACTACAACACAAGGTCAAATCTACCAAGAAGACGGTGAATGTTCCTGAGTGGCCAAGTTAAATGTTTTACTTAAATCTGCTTGAAAATCTATGGTAAGACTTGAAAATTGCTGTCTAGCCATGACCCCCAACACATTGACAGAGCTTGAAGAATTATGAAAAGAATAATGGGCAAATATTGCACAATCCAGGTGTGTACCCAAGAAGTCTCACAGCTATAAATGCTGCCAAAGGTGTTTCTAACATGCATTGACTCTGTGGGGTGAATACTTATCGAATCAAAGTATATTAGTAAGAGTACAGGTGGGCCTTCGCATTTCAGCAAACAAAGGAAAGGTGGGGTGCTCAACAACAATGACAAAAATCATGAGAAGGGCTTACCAAGAAAAAGTAAAAAATGACTAATTCAAAGCAGAAAGGAGTTGGAGCAGTCAACAACAAAACACCTCAGATGTATTTCTTTTAGCTCACTTTAATCCATTGTACGGGATGAGATCAGGTGACTGACGTTTCGACGTCAAGCTGACGTCTTCCTCAGAATGACCGTTTCACTTAGCTCCTATTTATACCCTTATGGCCCATTGATACACAAGGTAAATGGCAAAATATAGCACAAAATAATACTAATGATAAGATAAATGATGTGTCTTGTTAACCAATAGGCCATGTCAAAATACAAATAGGTGTCTGGAGTCACAGAGACCCCAAAAACCGAGGCAACCACATTATAGAAACGAGGACATTGAAAAATCATTGTTTAGCCCGTTAGGATACAGTGTCTAAGGAGTACTGACAGAATGCCTCTTTGTTTTAGTTTATGTACGATATCACCTCGTCTTTGTGAAATGTAGACATGTTCTATGGCTACAAAGTGCAGGGAGGAAGGTGAGCCATGGTTGGTTTTAGCAGTGGCACTCAATGTCATAGTCCATGTTTTTATTACGCCTAATGTTCTGTGATGCGGAGTTTCAATGTCTGACCAATATAAGCAGCCACGCAGATGCATTTGAGAATGTACATAACATTTGTGGTTCTACAATTAATAGAGCTTTGGATTTTGTATTCTTTCCTATTCTCGGGTGGTGAAGTATTGGTTGTGTTGTCACAATGTACACAAGTGTCACACTTCTTGGGTAGCTGCGTGCTGTGCGTAACCGAATCGACTAGATTGCGCGCACGGCGAAAACAAATGCGAGGGCAATGTTGTAAACTCGCATAGATTTGCATCGCTTTTGAGGATGTTATAGTTTTTCAATACAATGGATTTGACACGACAGGCACATGGGCTGTACTCAAATATGTATTCCTACTATGCGGCTTGCGGAAGATAGTACACTCCAAGTTCTTTTCTTTGTTTCTTTAAGATCCAAGAAGTCCATTTCTTATTGACTTCTCTCTGAGACTTCTCTCTCTTTTGTTAAACTCCAAGCGGGCTGTCATGTGCCTTTTACTGAGGAGTTGCTTCAGTCTGGCCACTCTAGTATAATGGCCTGATTGGTAGAGTGCTGCAGAGATGGTTGTCCTTTTGGAAGGTTCTCCGAATCTCCACAGAGGAACTCTAGAGCTCTGTCAGAATGACCAACTCAGACCCATGACAAAGTCCAGGGAGATGTAGGAACAGGGATGGTGAGGGACAGGCAGAGGTTGGAGGAGACCAGCCGGAGCTTGTCGAGGAGTCTTGTTTTGTGCACGGCGGCGACGAATGCGTAGACGTCAGGGACCATGGTGGGCCACCAAAAGTGTCGTGACACAAAAGCCAGGGTCCGGAGGGAGCCCAGGTGGCAGGCCAGTCTGGAAGAGTGGGCTCACTCCAGGACCGCGGATAGACAGGACAGGCAAGGGTCAAAACCAGGAGGGTGAGAAAAAGTGAGACTGGGGAAAATTAGGAGCTGAGACAAAAAACACTGGTTGACTTGACAAACAAGAGGAACTAGCAACAGACAAACAGAGAACACAGGTATAAATACACAGGGTATAATGGGGAAGATGTGCGACACCTGGAGGGGAGTGGAGACAATCATAAAGACAGGTGAAGCAGATCATTGTGTGACATTATCCATTGCAGTGTGTAATACAACGTAGCCTAGTTTTATATACACCATCCCAAGAACTTGAGAAGGAAGTACATTTTCTTAGAAATATAACTTTGCCCTGTGCTTCTCCGAACCTGCTCTTCTTGTAGCCTTGGGCCTACAGCCTATAGTATAGGCTATGGATCATTTGACTGAGACCACACTAGGCACACTTGATATTGTGCGCCCAGCAGAGAATCAGGGATGAGGGGCATCATCGGGCACACATCGAGATATAATAAGCAACTAATTCTCAAACCCTGCGCAATATGACATTTAATCAATTACAAAATAAATGACCCTCGCCCTGGACAAAACTTAAAAAAATACTAAACCCTCTCCCTGATGGAAATTGAAAAAGCATGACCCTCCCCCATTTTCCTCTGGGTAACAATTGTGTAAATTTTGATTGCTCACTTAGACTGAGTGAGGCAAGATACACTCCCCTCCGGGCTAGTGTCGGGATACCAATTGAGTCACCTGTTTTCATCCTGTAAAATGAGCTAAAAAAAAAAAATCTCAGCTTTTTTTGTTGAGTGCTCCAACTCTTTTCTGTCTCCAAATAGACCTTTTGGAAGTTTTTCTTGGTAAGCCCTTCTCAAGGTATATTAGTGTTTAAATTCTTACATTTTTTTCAAGAAATATACATTTCCGGGGGGTATTACAGTGTTTTCTGTAGATCGTTGTCAAAAAATTACAATTTAATCCATTTTAATCCCACTTTGCGACACAAAATGTGAAGAAATCCAAGGGGGGATTACTTATTTTACCCACTGTATGTGTGCATCATTTGAAATGTGTTTGTGTGTGTGCAGCCAGAGGGGAAAAAATTCCAGATCACCTGTACTCCACACACAGAGACGTGTACAAAGCTCTCCTTGCCCTTCATTTGGTAAATCCGACCACAACTCTATCCTCATGATTCCTGCTTACAAGCAAAACATTTAAGCAGGAAGCACCAGTGATTTGGTCTATAAAAAAGTGGACAGATGAAGCAGATGCTAAACTACAGGACTGTTTTGCTATCACAGACTGGAACATGTTCCGGGATTCTTCCGATGGCATTGAGGGCTTTATCAATAAGTGCATCGAGGATGTCGTCCCCACAGTGACTGTACGTACATACCCCAACCAGAAGCCATGGATTACAGGCAACATTCGCACTGAGCTAAAGGGTAGAGCTGCCGCTTTCAAGGAGCGGGACTCTAACCCAGAAGCGTATAAGAAATCCTGCTATGCCCTGCGACGAACCATCAAACAGGCATAGCGTCAATACAGGGCTAAGATTGAATCGTACTACACCGGCTCCGATGCTCATCTTATGTGGCAGGGCTTGCAAACTATTACAGACTACAAAGGGAAGCACATCCGCGAGCTGCCCAGTGACACGAGGCTACCAGATGAGCTAAATCACTTCTATGCTCGCTTCGAGGCAAGCAACACTGAGGCATGCATGAGAGCATCAGCTGTTCCGGACGACTGTGAGATCACGCTCTCCGTAGCCGACGTGAGTAAGACCTTTAAACAGGTCAACATTCTCAAGGCTGCGGGGCCAGATGGATTACCAGGACGTGTGCTCCTGGTAATAATTTTCAACATGTCCCTGATTGAGTTTGTAATACCAACATGTTTCAAGCAGACCACAATAGTCCCTGTGCCCAATAACACGAAGGCAACCTGCCTAAATGACAACCGACCCATAGCACTCACGTCCGTAGCCATGAAGTGCTTTGAAAGGCTGGTAATGGCTCACAACAACACCATTATCCCAGAAACCCTAGACCTACTCCAATTTGCGTACCGCCCAAACAGATTCACAGATGATGCAATTACTATTGCACTCCACACTGCCCATTCCCACCTGGACAAAAGGAACACCTATGTGAGAATGCTATTCATTGACTACAGCTCAGCGTTCAACACCATAGTACCCTCAAAGCTCATCACTAAGCTCACGATCCTGGGACTAAACACCTCCCTCTGCAACTGGATCCTGAACTTCCTGACAGGCCGACCCCCAGGTGGTGAGGCTAGGTAGCAACACATCTGTCACGCTTATCCTCAACACTGGACCCCCCCAGGGATGCGTGCTCAGTCCCCTCCTGTACTCCCTGTTCACCCACGATAGGAAGGAGGTCAGAGACCTGGCCAGGTGGTGCCAGAATAACAACCTATCCCTCAACGTAACCAAGACTAAGGAGATGATTGTGGACTACAGGAAAAGGAGGACCGAGCACGCCCCATTCTCATTGACGGGGCTGTAGGGGAGCAGGTTGAGAGCTTCAAGTTCCTTTGTGTCCACATCCCCAACAAACTAGAATGGTCCAAACACACCAAGACAGTCGTGAAGAGGGCACGAAACAGCCTATTTCCCCTCAGGAAACTAAAAAGATTTGGCATGGGTCCTCAGATCCTCAAATGTTTCTACAGCTGCAACATCGAGAGCATACGGACTGGTTGCATCACTGCCTGGTACGACAATTGCTCGGCCTCCGATCGCAAGGCACTACAGAGGGTAGTGTGTACGGCCCAGTACATCACTGGGGCAAAGCTGCCTGCCATCCCGGACCTCTACACCAGGCGGTGTCAGAGGAAGGCCCTAAAAATTGTCAAAGACCCCAGCACCCAAGTCATAGACTGTTCTCTCAACTACTGCACTGCAAGCAGTACCTGAGTGCCAAGTCTAGGACAAAAACACCTCTCAATTCTTTTTACCCCCAAGCCATAAGACTCCTGAAAAGGTAATCAAATGGCTACCCGGACTATTTGCATTGTGAGCCCCCCCAACCCCTCTTTTACAATATTGCTACTTTCTGTTTATCATATATGGATAGTCACTTTAACTATACATTCATGTACATACTACCTCAATTGGCCCGACCAACCAGTGTCCCTGCACATTGGATAACCGGGCTATCTGCATTGTGTCCCACCACCCGCCACCCACCACCCGCCAACCCCTCTTTTACGCTACTGCTACTCTCTGATCATCATATATGCATAGTCACTTTAACCGTATCTACATGTACATACATACTACCTCAATCATCCCGACTAACCGGTGCCTGTATGTAGCCTCACTACTGTTATAGCCTCGCTACTGTATATACCCTCGCTACTGTTATTTTTCACTGTCTTTTTACTGTTGTTTTTATTTCTTTGCTTACCTATTGTTCACCTAATACCTTTTTTGCGCTATTGGTTAGAGCCTATAAGTAAGCATTTCACTGTAAGGTCTATACCTGTTGTATTCGGCGCACGTGACAAATACACTTTGATTTGATTTGTGTGTGTGTGTGTAACAGTATAACTTTAGTCCGTCCCCTCGCCCCGGGCGTGAACCAGGGACCCTCTTTACACATCAACAACAGTCACCCATGAAGCATCGTTACCCATCGCTCCACAAAAGCCGCGGCCCTTGCAGAGCAAGGGGAACCACTACTTCAAGGTCTCAGAGCAAATGACGTCACCGATTGAAAGGCTATTAGCGTGCACCACCGCTAACTAGCTAGCCATTTTACATCCGTTACACTCACCCCCCTTTCGACCTCCTCCTTTTCCGCAGCACCCAGTGATCCAGGTCAACAGCATCAATGTAACAGTATAACTTTAGTCCGTCCCCTCGCGCGAACCAGGGACCCTCGGCACACATCAACAACAGTCACCCACGAAGCATCGTTACCCATCGCTCCACAAAGGCCGCGGCCCTTGCAGAGCAAGGGGAACCACTACTTCAAAGTCACCAAGCAAGTGACATCACCGATTGAAAGGCTATTAGCGCGCACCACCACTAACTAGCTAGCCATTTCACATCCTTTACATGTGTGTGTTACTCAAAATATGACTTTGTTTTTACGCGGTTGTTTTGCTGTTTATAAATTATCATATAATATAATTTAGTCATAATACTGTCTATCTCCCTCCCTTGTCTCTCTGTCTCCCTCCTTCGCTCTCTGTCTCCCTCCTCTTTACCATTCGCCAACATCCTCATGCTTTTCTCTCGGTAGAGAGAGAGAGAGAGTGTAAAGGAGATGTGGATTTGTAGTGTAAATTAAAGAAGCAGGAAATTGGAGAAGAGACAGAGAGAGGTAACAAGGATATAAAGTGTCCACTGCAACACTCTTCCCTCCCTCCTCACCTAGACAGTGGTTGGCACCTATCCAGGTAGAAGTTGTAGACTCAGCTCTAGGATCAGCTAACCTTATCCATTAGTTACTTTCGTGGGAAAAGCATCAACACAGCTTTGTCTAAGGCCAGCTTCACCCACCCCCTCTATTCTTACAAGGAAGAAATTATGGTTGCCACCGATTTATTAGAGGAAGTTTTGTGTGTGTGTGTGTGTGTGTGTGTGTGTGTGTGTGTGTGTGTGTGTGTGTGTGTGTGTGTGTGTGTGTGTGTGTGTGTGTGTGTGTGTGTGTGTGTGTGTGTGTGTGTGTGTGTGTGTGTGTTAGACAGTTATAGGTGAATAGTTTGTGTCTAGGGGAGGAGAAGTAACCAGCTCCAACTTACCCTGTCATTTTTTCTAGTGACGCCATGTGACATTTAATAGCTGCACTGATTGGGCTATATTTGTCTTAGACAGAGAGACCTCAAATCCCAAGACACACACACACAGCGGTGTGAGAGGAAAGGTGTGGTCCCTCCGTCATTGTTTTATTAGAAGGAGAAAGAACAAGGGAGGTATGGTTGGAGGAGAAAGAGATCAAGGGAGGAGGAAGGAGGAGAGGACTGAACTTTCTGGACTTTTCTTTTTCCAATCTGTGCTAGAATAGACCCAGGTAACATGGGATGTCCTCGAGGCACTGAAAAAAGTTTCCATACATGTCCCACATGTTGGTCACTCTGATTCTTCTTTCAGGTATATGGACATATGAATAATCCAGAAAATTTGACAGACACATGAGAGCAGGTCCTGTTTCAATTGTTCCATAGGAACCTCAAAAATAGCAGACTTAAACACATGGAACTCCCACATTAGAAGCCACATTATAAAATTGATGGTTCGAGCCCTGAATGCTGATTGGCTGATATTAAACCGTATACCACGGGTATGACAAAACATGTATTTTTACTGCTCTAATTACATTGGTAACCAGTTTATAATAGTAATAGGGCACCTCAGGAGTTTGTGGTATATAGCCAATATACCATGGCTAAGGGCTAATTCAGAGACTCCGCATTGCGTCGTGCATAAGAACAGCACTTACCCATTGTATATTGGCCATATACCACACCCCCTTGTGCCTTATTGCTTAATTAGAATACATCAATAACAATCCATCCAGTTTGGAAAAGATTCAAAATCCAACTATGTTATCTTTCTACCATCTAAAGTATGTCTGTATCTTACAGGCCTACACATAGGCCTATTATTCCAGTGTGTGAACTGTAGTAGAATGCTGTCACAATATAAAAATGCCTTGAATAATACAGTCTAGCTAGAATGACTTTCTCTCTGTCCCCCTCTCCATCTCATTTTCTCCTTCTCTTTCCCTAACATATAGTAGTAGTAATGATAGAAAAGGCTTACTATTACACACTGAGCCAACAACATGTACAGGCCAATATATGCCTGGAATGTGTGCCTGGAACGAACGAACAGAGAGAGAGAGACCCTCTGTTACACAACAAGTCAGAACATTTGGAGGATATGTCAGCTTGCTGCATCACTGTGGAGTGTTTGTGGGCGGGTGTGTGTGTGACCTTGTGTGTGTGACCCAAGAGCCTTTACCTGGCCATTTAGATCTGTGATTAGTGGTCTCTCTAACTCACATACTCCACATGTGGGATGGACTCTTGGCGGTTGGTTAGCTAGCGAGTCAGTTGCCGTGGTTTCCAGGGAGTCGTCATGCCGATGTTGTAATGAAACCAAGGCCTCTGGGAGAGGTGTGTGTGTGTGTGTTTGCCTCAGGGAGAGAATATAAATGTCCTAACGACCCAGAAGCATTGTCCCCAGGAAGTAACATTTACGCACAGGCCAATCAGGAACGACCGGCTGCACCAGAAACAAATCCCATTGGTCTGCTGGTCCTGACCTCCAACGTTTCATGACCGCTACTCTGGAAAGATGTCTGGATGGAAAGAGAGAGGGAGGAAGAGAGGGAGAGTGAGGGAGTCAGATAGAGAAATACAGTCAGGACAACCTTCAGCTTAACAGCACAAATATTTAGTGTGGCCTCGACTGTTTATGGTGCCCTTTACGAGCATGTTGCCCCCCCCTTTCTCTCCCTCCCTCTCCTTCTTTCTCTCCCTCCTTCCTCCTCTCCCTCCCTTTTTCTTCTTTCTCTCTCTCCTTTCTTCCATCCATCCTTCTCTCCTTCTCCTTTCTCTCTCCCTCTCTCTCACGTCTTCCTTCCCCATTTCCTTCTCTGTCTCCTATCCCTCTTTCCGCCTGATGTCCAGTCTTTCTCAGACTATGTCCCAGACCTACAACCTAGCCCCCAGTCGTGTGCACTGTTATGTTCAGTGTCTGTCAGTGTGACTTTGAACAGCCATAGAAGGTGCCCGGAAACCTCAAAGCTTATAGCTGCTCCGCTTCACATACTGTTTATGTCTGTGAGAGAGGGATGAAAGGAAGATGAGAGGTGGGAGAGGTGGATGAGAGGATAGAAAGAAAGGATCTGGGGTTGGAAGAAAGGGGAGGGGGGGGTATACAAAAAGGTTGAGGGGATAGAGGAGGGATTGCATGAGGGACAGGAGGAGAGGGGTTAGAAATAATGGATGAAGGGTTGGAGGAGTGATTGAGAAGTAATGGGTGAGAAAGAAGAAGGCTTTAAAGCTCTGTAGTAAAAAGCATTAAAAGCTTAATTTCTATTTCACTCCTCTTCCTTTTCTTTTTCTATTGCTCTATTATTCTCTGTCCTGCTTCTTCTTACTTGTCTCACTGTATGTCTCTCTCACTATCTCTCTCTGTTTCTGTCTTTGTCTGTCTGAAAAACCTTTTTCAAGCAATGTATGTGGGACTGAGTATTAACATGCTTTATCTGTATCCCTTTCTGTCTTTATTTCTCTCACTCTCTCTCATTCTATAACTCCATATCTCTCTCTTTTTCAGGAAGTGGAAATTCTTGACATTAGCCAGATAAGAGACACCAGAACGGGGAAGTTAGCCAAACTACCAAAGGTGGGTAACGTGTATGTGTTTTCATTTCCCGTTGCAAAATGTTTTGCTACATTTTGATATGGTTGTACGGTGTGCACTTTATGAATACGGGCCACAACGATGATCCTATCACAGCTGTGGATAGAGAATACGTCATGGGATACATTTGATTTACATTACATTTGACATTTTGGAGAGTTCGATGTGACCAATGATTATACATACACTAGATGACTGATGGGTGGCGCAGTGTTGAAGCCACCGTGCCTCCATCTTGGCACTCCCCCACCATTTTAAACTATATTTTGGAAGCTATAGAAATGCATTAATGTCTGCATATATTTTTGCCACATTTATTCTATTACAGACACCTTAACCTGTCTAGGACTGGGGTGCCGCTAAAGGCAGAGCCGCGAAATTCAAAAAAAAATATTTTTTTAAAATATTTAACTTTCACACATTAAAGTCCAATACAGCTAATGAAAGACACAGATCTTGTGAATCCAGCCAACATGTCCGATTTTTAAAATGTTTTACAGGGAAGACACAATATGTAAAGATGTAAATCTATTAGCATAATCCACCATCTTTTCTTTGTCCACCAACACCAGTAGCTATCACCAATTCGGCTAAACTAAGATATTGATAGCCACTAACCAAGAAAAAAACTCATCAGATGACAGTCTGATAACATATTTATGGTATAGGATAGGTTTTGTTAGAAAAATGTGCATATTTCAGGTAGATGTCATAGTTTACAATTGCACCCACCGTCACAAATGGACTAGAATAATTACATAGAGCAACGTGTTTACCTAATTACTAATCATCAAACATTTCGTAAAAATACACAGCATACACTAATCGAAAGACACAGATCCTGTGAATACAGACAATATTTCAGATTTTCTAAGTGTCTTACAGCGAAAACACAATAAATCGTTATATTAGCATACCACATATGCAAACGTTACCAGAGCATTGATTCTAGCCAAAGAGAGCGATAACGTAAACATCGGCAAAATATATACATTTTTTCACTAACCTTCTCAGAATTCTTCCGATGACACTCCTGTAACATCATATTACACAATCCATATACAGTTTGTTCAAAAATGTGCATATTTAGCCACCAAAATCATGGTTAGACAATGACAAAAGTAGCTCAGCTGGTCAGAAAATGTCCTGCGCCATATTAGACAGTGATCTAGTCTTATACATAAATACTCATAAACTTGACTAAAAAATACAGGGTGGACAGCGATTGATAGACAATTTAATTCTTAATACAATCGCGGAATTACATTTTTTAAATTATCCTTACTTTTCAATACAGTTTGCGCCAAGCGAAGCTACGTCAAACAAGATGGCGTCCTAAGCCATTAACATTTTTCGACAGAAACACGATTTATCATAATAAATTGTTCATACTTTGAGCTGTTCTTCCATCAGAATCTTGGTCAAAGAATCCTTTCTTGGGCCTAATCGTCTTTTGGTCGAAAGCTGTCCTCTTGCCATGTGGAAATGCCCACTGCGTTCGGCATGAACTGGAAACCTGCCCGGCGCTTCAAAGTGTCTCAGAAATAAATGTCCCAAAATCGCACTAAACGGGTATAAATTGCTATAAAACGGTTTAAATTAACTACCTTATGATGTTTTTAACTCCTATAACGAGTCGAAACATGACCGGAGAAATATTACTCCCTACACTAATGCTTGGAACAAGTGCGGGTCGGTGGCCACCGCGCGCCTGACGCAGCTGGAAAAGAGTTCCTACCTACAGGTTTTTTTGATTTATAGTGGCTGTGATTGGGCAATCGACACCATTCAAATCGTCATCACGTAAAGGCATCCAGGGGAAGACGTAAGCAGTGTCTGTATGCTCATAGCTATAACAGTGGCCTTTAAACTGACTCCAGATCAGGGGCCAAAATGTGTGAAATCTGACTCCATGTCAGGGAAATTGCTGTAGAATGAGTTCTGTTCCACTCAGAGACAAAATTCCAACGCCTATAGAAACTATAGACTGTTTTCTATCCAATAATAGTAATAATATGCATATTGTACGATCAAGAATTTAGTAGGAAGCCGTTTAAAAAATTACACGATTTACATAAATAGTGACAACAGCACCCCCTAGCCTCAACAGGTTAACAAGGCACACCTGTTAATTGAAGTTCATTTCAGGTGACTACTTCATGAAGCTGGTTGAGAGAATGCCAAGAGTGTGCAAAGCTGTCATCAAGGCAAATGGTGGCTACTTTGAAGAATATCAAATATATGTTCTGTTTAACACTTTTTGGGTTGCTACATGATTTCATATGTGTTATTTCATAGTTGTAATGTCTTCACTATTATTCTACAATGTAGAAAATAGTACAAATAAAGAAAAAACATGGAATGAGTAGGTGTGTCCAAACTTTTGACTGGTACTGTATATTAAAAGTTCATTTGTGGGATTTCTTTCCTTCTAAATGTGTTTGAGCCAATCAGTTCTGTTGTCACAAGGTAGGGATGGTATACAGAAGATAGCCCTATTTGATAAAAGCCTAAGTCCATATTATGTCAAGAACAGCTCAAATAACAAAAGAGAAACGACAGTCCATCATCAATTTAAGACATGAAGGTCAGTCAATACCGAAAATGTCAAGAACTTTTAAAGTTTCTTCAAGTGCAGTCGCAAAACAAATCAAGCACTATGATGAAACTGGCTCTCATGAGGACCGCCACAGCAAAGGAAGACCCAGAGTTACCTCTGCTGCAGAGGATAAGTTCATTAGAGTTACCAGCCTCAGAAATTGCAGCCCAAATAAATACTTCACAGAGTTCATGTAACAGACACATCTCAACATCAACTGCTCAGAGGAGACTGCGTGAATCATGCCTTCATGGTAAACTTACTGGGAAAAAAACACTACTAAAGGACAGCAATAAGAAGAGACTTGCTTGGGCCAAGAAACGCGAGCAATGGACATTAGACCGGTTGAAATCTGTCCTTTGGTCTGATGAGTCCAAATTTGAGATTTTTGGTTCCAATCGCCATGTGTCTGTGAGACGCAGAGTAGGTGAATGGATGATCTCCGCATGTGTGGTTCGCACCGTGAAGCATGGCTACCACAGCATTATGCAGTGATACACCATCCAATCTGGTTTGCACTTAATGGGACGATCATATTTTTTTTACAATCAGGACAATGACCCAAAACACACACACAGATTGATGGAGTGCTGCATCAGATGACCTGGCCTCCACAATCACCCGACTTCAACCAAATTGAGATGGTTTGGGATGAGTTGAACCGCAGAGTGAAGGAAAAGCAGCCAACAAGTGCGCAGCATATGTGGAAACTCCTTCAAGACTGTTGGAAAAGCATACCTCATGAAGCTGGTTGAGAGAATGCCAAGAGTGTGCAAAGCTGTCATCAATGCAAAGGGTGGCTACTTTGAAGAATCTCAAATCTAAAATATATTTTGATTTGTTTAGCACCTTTTTGGTTACATATGATTCCATATGTGTTATTTCATAGTTTTGATGTCTTCATTATTATTCTACAATGTAGAAAATAGTAAAAAATAAAGCAAAACCCTTGAATGAGTAGGTGTGTCCAAACTTTTGACTGGTACTGTATACTTTGAAATGATATTATGTGAGCTAAAAAATATATGAAAACATTTCCTTAATGTATACTTTTTTGAGATTACTAATGTTTTTTTCCCCACTACAACAAAAAAATACTTAAATAAACAAAAAAAAACAATGTCCTCTCACTGTCAATTGCGTTTATTTTCAGCAAACTTAACATGTGTAAAATTTGTATGAACATAACAAGATTCAACAACTGAGACATAAACTGAACAAGTTCAGTCAGTTTCTGGTGTGGCCACCAACTGCATTAAGTACTGCAGTGCATCTCCTCCTCATGGACTGCACCAGATTTGCCAGTTATTGCTGTGAGATGTTATCTCACTCTTCCACCAAGGCACCTGCAAGTTCCTAGACATTTCTGGGGGGAATGGCCCTAGCCCTCACCCTCTGATCCAACAGGTCTCAGACGTGCTCAATGGGATTGAGATCCGGGCTCTTCGCTGGCCATGGCAGAACAATGACATTCCTGTCTTGCAGGAAATCACGCACAGAACGAGTAGTATGGCTGGTGGCATTGTCATGCTGGAGGGTCATGTCAGGATGAGCCTGCAGGAAGAGTACCTCATGAGGGAGGAGGATGACTTCCCTGTAACTCACAGCGTTGAGATTGCCTGCAATGACAACAAGCTTAGTACGAAAATGCTGTGACACACCGTCCCAGACCATGACGGACCCTCCACCTCCAAATCGATCCCGCTCTAGAGTACATGCCTTCGTGTAGCGCTCATTCCTTCGACCATTAACGCGAATCCGACCAAGAGCACTTTTTGCCAGTCCTGTCTGGTCCAGCGACGGTGGGTTTGTGCCCATAGGCGACATTGTTGCCGGTGATGTCTGGTGAGGACCTGCCTTACAACAGGCCTACAAGCCCTCAGTCCAGCCTCTCTCAGCCTATTGCGGACAATCTGAGCACTGATGGAGGGATTGTGTGTTCCTGTTGTAACTCGGGCAGTTTTTGTTGCCATCCTGTACCTTTCCCGCAGGTGTGACGTTCAAATATACCGATTCTGTGCAGGTGTTATACGTGGTCTGCCACTGCGAGGACGATCAGCTGTCCTTCCTGTCTCCCTGTAGCGCTGTCACATCTGCAGTCCTCATGCCTCCTTGCAGCATGCCTAAGGCACGTTCACGCAGATGAGCAGCGACCCTGGGCATCTATATTTTGGTGTTTTTCAGAGTCAGTAGAAAGGCCTCTTTAGTGTCCTACATTTTCATAATTGTGACCTTAATTGCCTACCGTCTGTAAGCTGTTAGTGTCTTAACGACCGTTTCACAGGTGCATGTTCATTAATTGTTTATGGTTCATTGAACAAGCATGGGAAACAGTGTTTAAACCCTTTACAATGAAGATCTGTGAAGTTATTTGCATTTTTACAAATTATTTTTGAAAGACAGGGTCCTGAAAAAGGGACATTTCTTCTTTTGCTGAGTTTACATGTATTTTTTTCTTGAAACATTTAATTGAAATACTGTAGAATTCCATTCATTCCTATTGAGTACCACAGGGTGAGTAATAGTTTCTATAAAACCTGGCGGTCAGACAGGGAAATGGTTTTACTATTCATTTTTCCCATAGAGGATTTTAGAAACACTTAAAATAAGGGCTGTTTCGTGTAGGCTTACCCTGGCATGAGGTTTTGATAACCGTGTAAATCTCTCATATTGATAAAAGTCACCTGTCCGAGAGAGATTTACATCGTTATCAAAACGTCACGCCAGGGTAAACCTACACAAAACACAGCCCTTATTTTAAGTGTTTCTAAAACGATTGGAACCATTTCCCTGTTTGACTGCTAGGTTTTATGGGTATTATGACACCTCCACTGTGGGGCTCTATGGTGTGTGCCAATATGGCTGACCGGTGGCTTCAAAGCTTCTCGATGGCCAATACATAGCATCAGCAATCCAGGGTTTATATATACATCATTGGATATGACACATGCTTGCTTCATACTGGTCCTCAGTGCAAGGTGTTGTGTAGAAAAGGGTTTCCAGTTGTCACTCTGCTTGTCTAGTTACACACACACACACGCACACACACACAACAACACACACACACACACACACACACACACACACACACACACACACACACACACACACACACACACACACACACACACACACACACACACACACACACACACACACACACACACACGCTGCCAGCAACATCTGTGTGTGGGTGTCTGACAGTTGATTATCTCAGTCCCCTTTGGACCCTCAAACAAGGGAAAGGGAGGGGACACAAATACACACACACTTTCACAGGGAATTATGTAAACAGAGACAGTGGCACAGGAAGTAGTTGATTAAGCTGTGGGCATAGGTCACCCTCAACATTCCCCTTAACCACAGATCTAGGATCAGCTTCTCTTACGCCCAAGCCTAACCTTAATCACTACACGCTAGAATAGAAGACTGACCTTAGATCAGTGTCATCCTTCTCCATTGTGCAAGTTTGTGTGACGCTAAACTCATTGCTGTGATCTGCACATACACACGTTTTTTTTCGTTTTTTTCGCACAGAATCATTATTGTCCCAAAATGCTGTTTGCTTTGTTCTAAATACATACAGTATATATACAGTGGTGCAACTTTCACTGGGGACAGGGCCACATTCTGAAATTGAATTGTTGTCCACCCCCAGTTTTATCATTGGATGGTGATACAAAACGAGGCAACGATGTGCTTTAGGGCCATGAGGATGCCTCTGAGAGGACGGGTAGGCTGTTTACATAATGTTGCTGCTACCGTCTCTTATGACCGAAAAGAGCTTCACCTCAAATTGGACGAGGAGTTCTTCTTCATTGAGTCGGATGCAAGGGATATACTGCAGACACCCGACCAGGCCCCGATCCCCGTAATTCGCTGGAGAAGGAAACTGAGATTTCGAGGAAAAAGATCAGCGTGACTTGCGAGGATCAGGTGACGAGTAGCTAATCTGCCCTTGCCTTCCGTTCTGCTAGCTAATGTTCAATCGCTGGAAAATAAATGGGACGAACTGAAAGCACATATATCCTGCCAACGGGACATTAATAACTGTAATATCTTATGTTTCACCGAATCGTGGCTGAACGACGACATTAAGAACATACAGCTGGCGGGTTATACACTCTATCAGCAAGACAGAACAGCAGCCTCTGGTAACACATGGGGCAGGGGGCCTATGCATAAGCTGGTGAACGATATCTAAGGAAGTCTCAAAGTTTTGCTCTCCTGAGGTAGAGTACCTCATGATAAGCTGTAGACCACACTATCTACCTAGAGAGTTTTCATCTGCATTTTTCGTAGCTGTTTACATCCACCACAGAGCGAGGTTGGCACTAAAACCGCACTCAATGAGCTGTATTCTGCCATAAGCAAACAGGAAAACGCTGATCCAGAGGCGGCACTCCTAGTGGCCGGTGACTTTAATGCAGGGTAACTTAAATCAGTTTTACCGAATTTCTATCAGCATGTTAAATGTGCAATTAGAGGGAAACATTTCTAGACCACCTTTACTCCACACACAGAGACATGTACAAAGCTCTCCCTCGTCCTCCATTTGTCACATTCCTGACCTGTTTTCCTTTTTCTTGTATTTACTTAGTTGGTCAGGGCGTGAGTTGGGTGGGTTTGTCTATGTTTGATTTTCTATGTTGGGATGTTTGTGTTCGACCGGGTATGATTCTCAATCAGAGACAGCTGTCAATCGTTGTCCCTGATTGAGAATCATACTTAGGCAGCCTGGGTTTCACGTGTTTTTTGTGGGTGTTTGTTTCCGTGTCTGTGTTTGTTGCACCACACGGTACTGTATCGGTTTATGCACTTCATTTATTTGTTTTGTAATTCAGTATTCAGTTTCGTTTTAATAAATCATTATGAACACTAACCACTCTGCGTATTGGTCCGATCCGTCTCGCCTCTCCTCGTCCGAGGAGGAGGAAGAATATGACGATAGCCGTAACACCATTTTGCTAATCTGACCATAACTCTATCCTCCTGATTCCTGCTTACAAGCAAACATTTACGCAGGAAGCACCAATGACTCGGTCCAAAAAAAAGTGGTCAGATGAACAGATGCTAAACTACTGGACTGTTTTTCTAGCACAGACTGGAATATGTTCCGGAATTCTTCCGATGGCATTGAGGAGTACACCACATCAGTCACTGGCTTTATCAGTGACTGTACGTACATACCCCAACCATAAGCCATGGATTACAGGCAACATTCGCACTGAGCTAAAGGGTAGAGCTGCCGCTTTCAAGGAGCGGGACTCTAACCCAGAAGCTTGTAAGAAATCCCGCTATGCCCTCCGACGAACCTTCAAACAGGAAAAGAGTCAATACAGGACTAAGATCAAATCGTACTATATCGGCGCCGATGCCCGTCTGATGTGGCAGGGCTTGCAAACTATTACAGACTACAAAGGTAAGCAGAGCCAAGAGCTGCACAGTGACACGAGGCTACCAGATGAGCTAAATAACTTCTATGCTTGCTTCGAGGCAAGTAACACTGGAACATGCATGAGAGCATCAGCTGTTCTGGATGACTGTGTGATCACGCTCTCCGCAGCTGATGTGAGTAAGACCTTTAAACAGGTCATCATTCAGAAGGCCGCTGGGCCAGACGAATTACCAGGACGTGTGCTCCGAGCATGAGCTGACCAACTGGCAAGTCTCTTCACTGACATTTTCAACCTCTCCCTGTCTGAGTCTGTAATACCAACATGTTTCAAGCAGACCACCATATTCCCTGTGCCCAAGAACGCCAAGGTAGCCTGCCTAAATGACTACTGACCCATAGCACTCACGTCTGTAGCCATGAAATGCTTTGAAAGACTGGTCATGGCTCACATCAACACCATTATCCCAGAAACCCTAGACCTACTCCAATTTGCATACCGCACCAACAGATCCACAGATGATGCAATCTCTATTGGACTCCACACTGCCCTTTCCCACCTGGACAAAAGGAACACCTACAGTTGAATTCGGAAGTTTACATACCCTTATGTTGGAGTCATTAAAACTCGTTTTCAACCACTCCACAAAATTCTTGTTAACAAACTATAGTTTTGGCAAGTCGGTTAGGACATCTACTTTGTGCATGACAAATAATTTTTCCAACTATTGTTTAGATATAATAATATAATTCACTGAATCACAATTCCAGTGGGCCAGAAGTTTGACTGTGCCTTTAAACAGCTTGGAAAATTCCACAAGATGATTTCATGACTTTAGAAGCTTCTGATAGGCTAATTGACATCATTTGAGTCAATTGGAGGTGTACCTGTGGATGTATTTCAAGGCCTACCTTCAAACTCAGTGCCTCTTTGCTTGACATCATCCAAAGAAATCAGCCAATACCTCAGAAAAGAAATTGTAGACCTCCACAAGTCTGGTTCATCCTTGGGAGAAATTTCCAAACGGCTGAAGGTACCATGTTCATCTGTACAAAGAATTGTACGCAAGTATAAACACCATGGGACCACGCAGCCGTCATACCGCTCAGGAAGGAGACGCATTCTGTCTCCTAGAGATGGACTTACCTTGGTGCGAAAAGTGCAGATCAATCCCAGAACAACAGCAAAGAACCTTGTGAAGATGGTGGAGGATACAGGTACAGAACTATCTATATCCACAGTAAAATGAGTCCTATAACGACAACCTGAACGGCCGCTCAGCAAGGAAGAAGCCACTGCGCCAAAACCGCCATAAAAAAGACAGACTACGGTTTTGCAACTGCACATGGGGACAAAAATCGTACTTTTTGGAGAAATGTCCTCGGTTCTGATGAAAGAAAAATTGAACTGTTTGGCCATAATGACCATCATTGTGTTTGAAGGAAAAAGGGGGATGCTTGCAAGCTGAAGGACATCATCCCAACCGTGTAGCACAGGGGTGGCAGCATCATGTTGTGGGGGTGCTTTGCTGCAGGAGGGACTGTTGCACTTCACAAAATGGATGGTATCAAGAGGAACGATAAATATGTGGATAAATTGAAGCAACATCTCAAGACATCAGTCAGGAAGTTAAAGCTTGGTCGCAAATGGGTCTTCCAAATGGACAATGACCCCAAGCATACTTCCAAAGTTGTGGCAAAATGGCTTATGGACAACAAAGTCAAGGTATTGGAGTGGCCATCACAAAGCCCTGACCTCAATCCCATAGAACATTTGTGGGCAGAACTGAAAAAAGCGTGTGCGAGCAAAGAGGCCTACAAACCTGACTCAGTTACACCAGCTCTGTCAGGGGGAATGGACCAAAATTCACCCAACTTATTGTGGGAAGCTTTTGGAAGGCTACCTGAAATGTTTTACCCAAGTTAAACAATTTAAAGGCAATGCTACCAAATACTAATTGAGTGTATGTAAACTTCTGACCCACTGGGAATGTGATGAAATAAACAAAAGCTGTAATAAATCATTCTCTCTACTATTATTCTGACATTTGACATTCTTAAATTACAGTGGTGATCCTAACTGACCTAAAACAGGGAATTTTTACTAGGATTACATGTCAGGAATTGTGAAAAACTGAGTTTAAATGTATTTGGCTAAGGTGTATGTAAACTTCCGACTTCGACTGTATATTATCCCCCCACTTCTAAAACCAAAGTTGCATCCCTGCATACAGTATAACGTTTATACTATTAACAGAAGAACAGAATGACAAGATCTTATAGAACAGGACTACCCAACTGGTGGACTGCGGGCGAAATATTTGGCCCCCCAAGTTTTCTGGAAATGAGAGACACGTGATCTTATACAAATGTAAGGAAGGTTTGAAATGACTATGTTTTAGTCAAATATTATGTATGTTTTGGCTTCTTGCTGTCAGTTTGCAATCTACAAATTATTTGTATTTATGTTCCGGCCCCCTGACCATCCGCTCAAAAAAGACTTTACTGAATTAGATTTCATCTAAGGAAATCAGTCGATTGAAATAAATTCATTAGACCCTAATCTATGGATTTCACATGACTAGGCAGGTGTGCCTCCATGGGTGGGCCTTGGAGGGCATAGGCCCACCAACTTGGCATCCAGGCCCAGCCAATCAGAATGTGTTTTTCCTGACTAAAGAGCTTTATTACAGGAATACTCCTCAGCACCCCCCCCCCCACCCCCCCAGACGATCCCACAGTTGAAGAAGCCAGATGTGGAGGTCCTGGGCTGGCGTGGTTACTGCCAAATTCTCTATAAATGAAGTTGGAGGCAGCTTATGGAAGAGAAATGAATATGCAATTATCTGGCAACAGCTCTCGTGGACATTCCTTCAGTCAGCATGCCAATTGCACGCTCCCTCAAAACTTGAGACATCTCTGGCATTGTGTTGTGTGACAAAACTGCACATTTGGTTATTCTTTAAAAGTGCCTTCCTCACCATCTTAAATAAGCATGCTCCAGTCAAAAAATGTAGAACCAGGAACAGATGTAGCCCTTGGTTCACTCCAGACCTGTCTGCCCTTGACCAGTACAAAAACACCCTGTGGCGTACTGCATTAGCATCGAACAGCACCCATGATATGCAACTTTTCAGGGACGTTAGGAACCAATATACACAGGCAGTTAGGAAAGCGAAGGCTACCCTTTTCAAACAGAAATTTGCATCCTGTAGCACAAACTCAAAAAAGTTCTGGGATACTGTAAATTCCATGGAGAATAAGAGCACCTCCTCCCAGTTGAGGCTAGGAAACACCTTCACCACCAATAAATCTGCTTTAATTGAGAATTTCAACAAGCATTTTTCTACGGCTGGCCATGCTTTCCACCTGGCTACCCCTACCCCGGGTCAACTGCCTTGCACCCCCCACAGCAACTCGCCCAAGCCCCCACCATTTCGCCTTCACCCAAATCCAGATAGCTGATGTTCTGAAAGAGCTGCAAAATCTGGACACCTACAAATCAGCCGGGCTAGACAATCTGGACCCTCTCTTTGTAAAAATATCTGCCGAAATTGTTGCAACCCCTATTACTAGCCTGTTCAACCTCTCTTTCGTATCGTTTCAGATTCCCAAAGATTGGAAAGCTGCTGCGATCATCCTCTTCAAAGGGGAGACACTCTAGACCCAAACTGCTACAGACCTATATCTATCCTACCCTGTCTTTCTAAGTTCTTCAAAAGCCAAGTTAATAAACAGACTACTGACCATTTCGAATCCCACCGTACCTTCTCCGCTATGCAATCTGGTTTCAGAGCTGGTCATGGGTGCACCTCAGCCACGTTCAAGGTTCTAAACGATATCATAACCACCATCGATAAGAGACATTACTGTGCAGCCATCTTCATCAACCTGGCCAAGGCTTTCGACTCTGTCAATCTCCACATTCTTATCGGCAGACAAAACAGCCTTGATTTCTCAAATGATTGCCTCGCCTGGTTCACCAACTACTTCTCTGATAGAGTTCAGTGTGTAAAATTGGAGCGCCTGTTGTCCGAACCTCTGGCAGTCTCTATGGGGGTGCCACAGGGTTCAATTCTTGGGCCGACTCTCTTCTCTGTATACATCAATGATGTCGCTCTTGCTGCTGGTGATTCTCTGATCCACCTCTACGCAGACGACACCGTTCTGTATACTTCTGGCCCTTCTTTGGACACTGTGTTAACTAACCTACAGACGAGCTTCAATGCCATACAACTCTCCTTCCGTGGCCTCCAACTGCTCTTAAATGTAAACTAAATGCATGCTCTTCAACCGGTCGCTGCCCACACCTGACCGCCCGTCCAGCATCACTACTCTGGACGGTTCTGACTTAGAATATGTGGACAACTACAAATACCTAGGTGTCTGGTTAGACTGTAAACTCTCCTTCCAGACTCACATTAAGCATCTCCAATCCAAAATTAAATATAGAATGTGCTTCCTATTTCGCAACAAAGCATCCTTCACTCATGCTGCCAAACATACCCTCGTAAAACTGACCATCCTACCGATCCTTGACTTCGGCGATGTCATTTACAAAATGGCCTCCAACACTCTGCTCAACAAATTGGATGCAGTCTATCACAGTGCCATCCATTTTGTCACCAAAGCCCCATATACTACCCACCACTGCGACCTGTACACTCTCGTTGGCTGGCCCTCGCTTCATACTCGTCGCCAAATCCACTGGCTCCAGGTCATCTACAAGTCTCTGCTAGGTAAAGCCCCACCTTATCTCAGCTCACTGGTCACCATAGCAGCACCCACCCATAGCACGCGCTCCAGCAGGTATATTTCACTGGTCACCCCCAAAGCCAATTCCTCCTTTGGCCACCTTTCCTTCCAGTTCTCTGCTGCCAATGACTGGAACGAACTGCAAAAATCACTGAAGCTGGAGACTCATATCTCCCTCACTAGCTTTAAGCACCAGCTGTCAGAGCAGCTCACAGATCAATGCACCTGTACATAGCCCATCTGCAAATAGCTCGTCCAACTACCTCATCCCCATACTGTATTTATTTATTTATTTATCTTGCTCCTTTGCACCTCAGTATCTCTACTTTCACGTTCGTCTTCTGTACATCAATCACTCCAGTGTCTAATTGGTATATTGTAATTACTTTGCCACCATTGCCTATTTATTGCCTTACCTCCCTTATCTTACCTCATTTGCACACAGTGTATATAGATTTTCTTCACCTGTATTATTGACTGTATGTTTTGTTTATTCCATGTGTAACTCTGTGGTGTTGTATGTATCGAACTGCTTTGCTTTATTCTTGGCCAGGTCGCAGTTGTAAATGATAACTTGTTCTCAACTAGCCTACCTGGTTAAATAAAGGTGAAATTATTATTATATATATTTTTTTAAAGTGGCCTTTTATTGTCCTCAGCACAAGATGCACCTGTTATGATCATGCTGTTTAGTCAGCTTCTGGATATGCCACACCTGTCAGGTCTTGGCAAAGTGCTCACTAACAGGGATGAGAACAGATTTGTGCTCAACATTTGAGAGAAATAAGCTTTTTGTGCATATGAAACATTTCTGGGATATTTTATTTCAGCTCATTAAACATGGGACCAACACATTTTGTTCAGTGTAGTTGATGTAGAGAATGAACAGTAAAGTATAGAAAAATGTCCAAAGCTGGGAAGGACGATGGTAGTTGGTATGTTGTTAGTTTGTGTATGTATGTTGAAGGACCGTGTGTCAGTTATGCGTTACTGATGTGTATGTGGTTATGATGTAGTTAGTACGTTCTTAGCGTGTATTTAGTATATTATTAGCATATTGTATTTTACTAACATGTTGTACGTTCTCTCCCATAGGACCCGGTATTAAGAGGTGCACTGGGTTCAGTAACAGAAGTGCTGCGGTTATTAACATGTTTATAATGTGTTGTTACATGTTTTTAGCGTGTAGTTATAGTGTTGTGTATTGTCTCTGGTAGGACCCACGTGTCAGAGAGGTTTTGGGGTTCGGTAAACCAGGCGAAGGGGGTGTTGCCGTGGAGGGGAAGCTGGTAACGGTTGTCCACGGCAATGACCTGGTCAACGTATCCTTCCTCAACTTCCAGGCCATGCAGGAAGACACTGCCAAGGTTACCATGGAAATACCTTTCTCTCTCCTCCCCTCTCATCCATCACTACTCTCATCCCTCTATCACTATCTTCTCTCATCCCTCTATCACTATCGTCTCTCCTATCATCCCTCTATCACTCCTTTCTTGTTCCCTCTCCCCCTTTTCTCCCTCTTCCCTCCTTCCTTGGATTACCATGGAAAGACCTCTCGTCTCATCCCTCTCACCCCTTTATGGTTATTTTATCCTCTCCTATCATCCATCCCTCCTCTCACTCCTCTTCTCTCCTCTCACCTATCGCTACCTCTGTCCCCTTCACTCTCTCTCCCTTCCTTCCTTGACTTACAATGGAAACACCTCTACTCATCTCTCAAATCCCTCTCTCACTTGCCTATCGTTACCTTTGTATCTTCATTCCATCTTTCCTCCTTCCTTGACTTAACAAATAAACAATATAATCTCCATCTATCACTCTCTTCTCTCTCTGCTTATGTTTTTTCTGTTTCTCTCTCTCTCTCTCCTCTCACCCTCTAACACTGAGCTGCTCACCTGTTCCTGTTGTTTGTTCCCTCCTCCTTTCTCTCTTTCACTCCATCTCTTTTATGTTTGCATTCATCTCTCTCATCCCTCCCTCCTTCCTTCCCCCTCCACTCCCTCTGTTTTCCCCTTCTGTGTGTCCCCCAAATGACACCCTATTCCCTACATAGTGCACTACTTTTCACCAGAGCCCTATGGGCCTTAGTCAAAGCAGTGCACTATATAGGGAATAGGGTGCCATTTGGGACATGTCCTGTGTCTCTCAGTCCCTGCACTGATTGTGTTCTTTGTGATATTGAGTCTGTTGTTTGTGTTTATGTAACTGTGGGTGGTATTACAGTTATGATTGTAAGTGCTGATCGTGTATGTGTTTGTGTGTGTATCACTGTTCTTGATAATAATTGTTCAATGTGTGTGTGTATGTTCAGGTGTGGACAGAAGAGCTGTTTAAGCTGGCCACAAACATTCTGTCTCAGAATGCATCTCGCAACACATTCCTCCTCAAAGCGTAAGTTGTGTGTGTGTGTGTGGTGTGCATCTTATTCATACTGAAATAGCATGTTTTTTGATACTCTCTCTCTCTCTTTTTCTCAGGTACACCAAGTTAAAGTTGCAGGTGAATCAGGATGGAAAGATTCCAGTGAAGAAGTGAGACACACACATACACACTTCTGCCATTCCTGACATAGTTATCAGACATGACTTTCCACTTCTCCTTTCTACCTCTTTTCTCAGTTTCACCTTCTCCCTCTGTTGTTCTCTACCTTCTCTCTCTTTTTCTCTCCTTCTGGCTCTCTATCACTCTCAACTAATTTTAATGTAACTGAAATCCAGCCAATGTAACAGTTTGTTTCCAAACTAAATGCAACGTGCTTAGGTGAACTTAATTATTACATCCAATTTAGTAAGATAGATTCTAACGATCACACATCCTCTCCCCCTCCATCTC
This sequence comes from Salvelinus fontinalis, assembly GCF_029448725.1. Lineage (NCBI taxonomy): Eukaryota > Metazoa > Chordata > Actinopteri > Salmoniformes > Salmonidae > Salvelinus > Salvelinus fontinalis. The sequence continues at coordinate 36,121,040 of NC_074675.1, forward strand.
TCTCCATTTCAATTCAGTTGAAATGCTTTATTGGCGTGACAATCTTTTTTTGTGTTGCCAAATCAGCAATGCTGAACAAGTCTCTCGCTCTCTCTACCCTCCCCTCCTCGTCTTCCTCCCTCTGTCTCCCTGCCTCCCTCTGTCTCCCTCCCTCCCCCTCTCCCTCTTTCCCTCCCTCACTCTTTCTCGCTCAGTATTCTTAAGATGTTTTCAGATAAGAAGCGAGTGGAGACAGCGCTGGAGCAGTGTGGTTTGGTCCCCAACAGGGTAATCTATCAATCACTCAATCAATGAATTAACTATCAATCTATAATCACCTCTCTGTCATAGTTATCAGTAAAAGTATTATTGATCCACAATCCTTAATTTATTCATGTGGTTGGAATAGTGTGGTCTGATCAGGGTAAACAATATCTTGAACTATAACCAATGACCTCATCTCTAACCTGTCTGGCACAGTTATCAGTTATCAAATTCGTCCATAATCCTCCATTTATGTCTATCAGTAAATACGGTGTAGGATGAAGTTGCCCCTAGAGCTGATCAGCATATGTGAACTGCTGAAAGCATTGCAAAGTCAGGTTCAAAGGTCAAAGTTCAAACCCATTTCCTCCGTAATCTCGTGGTGTCCCTTAAGGCGTCCGCATGCTTCCCATCTGAAACAGTTCAGAACAGTTTGTGCATATACTGTATTATTACAACATTTTGTGACGTTTTGGTTTTCGGCAAGGGTTTTTTCGGCTGTTCGTGCACACAAGTTCAAGTCTTTGCACCTTCGTCGGTCATTGGTCAACAGTAGGGATTCTTCAATGAAGTGCTTGTTGTCATTGAACGATAGATGACTCGTTTTCATGCACAATTTTTCACTTGAGGAATACTGCACCAAACATCATAGTTGGGTGTAAAATAGCATGCGGGAAGCTTTAGTCGCAGACCATTTCTCCCTATGAATACACACACACACACACACACACACACACACACACACACACACACACACACACACACACACACACACACACACACACACACACACACACACACACACACACACACACACACACACACACACACACACACACACACACACACACACACACACACACACACACACACACACACATATCAGTGCCTTGGCAACATAGTGTGCTGCCCTGGTAACTGTTGTATGTAGCTGGTCATACCAGGACCTTATGTTATTATTGTCCCATTCTGCCCCCTGCTGATACAATAACAGAAGGGCTGTTAAACTGACTGTCACGGCTTTTACACATCTATTAAACTAAACCCAACCATCTACGGACAGTTGCTGAGAGAATCTTGATGATGTGTAGCTGGACATAGTTGTTCATAGTTCCACCAGTTGGTGTTGCGGGGAAAACAACCCAACAGATCAATAGTTAGTTTGCTGTAGTTTGATAGATGTGTAGAAGCCTTTCAACTGACACTTGATCTCTTCTCTCACTCTTTCTCCCTGCCTCCCTCTCTCCGCCTCCCTTCATCCCTCGCCACCTCGCTGTAGGTGGAGGGCATTAAGCCAGATGATTTTACATGGGAAATGTTCCAGAGCTTTCTACACAGTCTCTGTCTACGACCAGAGATAGAACGCATCTTTGTCGAGCTGTGAGTCACTCACACACACGAATGCATGAACGTGCGCACATACACACACACACACACACACACAAACAAACAAACAAGCATACACATACACATATAACATGTTACGATGCCATCGTAATAGAATGTTGTGATGCTAGGCTGCACCAGATTCAAATCTCAACACTATTTTCTCTTGAACCCCCCCCCCCCCCCTCCCCTCAGTGGTTCTAGGGGAAAGCCTTTCCTCTCCTTGGATCAGCTGACAGACTTTATAAACCGTCGTCAGAGAGACTCTCGTCTCAACGAGGTCCTCTATCCTCCTCTGAAGAGAGAGCAGATCAGACAGCTGATGGAGAAATACGAGAGCAACGCTAGCCAGCTGGAGAGAGGTAATGGGGGCAGAGAGAGACTGTGTTTGTGGTTGTTGTGTGTATATGTGTTTGCACAGACACCTGTATGTGTTTATTTTTGATCACTCACTTCTCTTCCCACTTTCTCTCTCTCCCTCTTTCTCTCTTCCCTCCTTTCTCTCCCTCCTTCCCTTTCTCTCTCTCTCTCTCTCTCTCTCTCTCTCTCTCTCTCTCTCTCTCTCTCCCTCTCTCCCTCTCTCCCTCTCTCCCTCTCTCCCTCTCTCCCTCTCTCCCTCTCCCTCCAGACCAGATCAGTCTGATGGGGTTCAGTAAATATCTTGGAGGAGAGGAGAATACCATCGTCCCACCAGAGAGACTAGATATCATAGATGATATGAACCAGCCCCTGTCCCACTACTTTATCAACTCTTCACACAACACATACCTCACAGGTAGGTACACACACAGACACACACCCGGACACACACACAAATGCACACGCTCAAATGCATACAAACACGTCACAAGTTCACACACACTGACAAGCCTCACAGGTACACACACACAGGTAGCCTAGCGGTTAAGAGCGTTGGGCCAGTAACTGAAATGTCGCTGGTTTGAATCCCTGTGCCGGCAAAATGGAAGAAATCAACCGTTCTGCCCTTGAGCAAGGCAGTTAATCCACAAGAACAACTGCTCCCCAGGCGCCAATGACATGGACGTCGATTCAGATAGCCCCCCGCACCTCTCTGATTCAGAGGGGTTAAATGTGGAAGACACATTTAGTTGAACACATTCAGTTGTGCAACTGAATAGGTATCCTCTCACCCACACACACACGCATACACACTGCACATGGATACACATGCCACACACACACACACAATGATACACTCGCATACTCATCTCACTCATTCTTACCTCATCTACCCCCCCCCCCCCCCCCCCCCCACCGCACAGTTGGTCAGTTGACCGGTCTGTCATCGGTGGAGATGTATCGCCAGGTGTTGCTGACCGGCTGTCGCTGTATAGAGCTGGACTGTTGGAAAGGACGGCCCCAGGATGAAGAACCTTACATCACGCACGGCTTTACCATGACCACTGAGATACCCTTCAAGGTGTGTGTGTGTGTGTGTGTGTGTGTGTGTGTGTGTGTGTGTGTGTGTGTGTGTGTGTGTGTGTGTGTGTGTGTGTGTGTGTGTGTGTGTGTGTGTGTGTGTGTGTGGTGGGGGGGTTCAGTATGTGTGTTTACTTCTTCACTGAACAAAAATATAAACGCAACATGTAAAGTGCGTTTATAAGCTGCAAAGTGTTTGTAAAGTGTTTCGTAAGCTGAAATAAAAGATCTCTGAAATGTTCCATATGCACAAAAAAAGGTTATTTCTCTCAAATGTTGTGCACACATTTGTTTACATCCCTGTTAGTGAGCATTTCTCCTTTGCCAAGATAATCCACCAACCTGGCAGGTGTGGCATATCAAGAATCTGATTTAACAGCATGATCATTACACAGGTGCACCTTGTGCTGGGGACAATAAAAGGCCACTCTAAAATGTGCAGTTTTTGTCACACAACACAATGCCACAGATGTCTCAAGTTTTGAAGGAGCGTGCAATTGTCATGCTGACTGCAGGAATGTCCAACGGAGCTGTTGCCAGAGAATTGGATGTTCATTTCTCTACCATAAGCTGCCTCCAGAGAATTTGGCAGTACGTCCAACCGTCCTCACAACTGCAGTGTGTGTGTGTGGTTTGCTGATGTCAATGTTGTGAACAGAGTGCCAGATGGTGGCGGTGGGGTTATGGTACAGGCAGGCATAAGCTTCAGACAACGTACACAATTGCATTTTATCGATAAATATTTGAATGCACAGAGATACCGTGGCGAGATCCTGAGGCCCATTCATCTGCCGCCATCACCTCATGTTTCAGGATGATAAGGCACGGCCCCATATCGCAAAGTACTGTACACAAGTCCTGGAAGCTGAAAATGTCTCAGTTCTACCATGGCCTGGAAACTCCCCAGACATGTCACCTATTGAGCATGTTTGGGATCCTCTGGACCGACCTGTACGAACTGTGTTTCAGTTCCCTCTGGGTTTGGCCGGGGTAGGCCATCATTGTAAATAAGAATTTGTTCTTAACTGACTTGCCTAGTTAAATAAAGGTTACATCTCCAGCAACTTCACACAGCCATTGAAGAGGACAGCATTCCACAGGCCACAATCATCAGCCTGATCAACTCTATGCGAAGGAAATGTGTAGCGCGTCATGAAGCAAATGGTCACACCGGACACTGATCCACGCCCCTACCTTTTTTTAAAGGTATCTGTGACCAACAGATACATATCTGTGTTCCCAGTCATATGAACTCCATAGATTAGGGCCTAATTAATTTATTTCAATTGACTGGTTTCCTTATATGAACTGTAATTCAGTAACATTTTTGAAAGTGTTATATATTTCTGTTCAGTATGCATCACACAAGGCTTCACCATGACCACGGAGATACCCTTTAATGTTCTTAATCACACATATTATTGGATGTGTCTGAAATGGAATTATATTTTTGACCTCTCTCTCTCTCACACTCTCTCTCTGTCTCTTCTCTGTCTCTCTCCTATAGGAGGTGATTGAAGCAATAGCAGAAAGTGCGTTTAAGACCTCTCCCTATCCCGTAATCCTCTCCTTTGAAAACCATGTTGACTCGTGAGTGATCATTCTGGGTAGTGATAAGGAGAATGGCTCATTGAAGGAAAAACAAAAAGTATCTCTCTCTTATTCCATCATTTTTTTTCTCTTTCTCTCTATCTCGCCCCCCCCCCCGTACCATCCCTCTCCCAGGGCGAAGCAGCAGGCCAAGATGGCAGAATATTGTAGGACTATTTTTGGCGACGCCCTCCTCATCGACCCTCTAGAGAAATACCCGGTAGGACTGGCTAGGGGTTAGAGGTCAAGGGTTAGGGTTAGGGGTTGGGGTGATTCTTAAGGGCGGGACACACCATAACAGACGTCGACCTTGTTCGGTAGAGCACCTGCTGGGTGGAATGAAACAGAAAATGACAGCAGATGTTCTGTGGTCAGAGGTGATAGGACTGCCACCTGCTGCACATGACCAACATTCATTATGGTGTAAAATAAAGTGTACCCAAACGCGCTTCAGCCCAGCTTAAACACAAAAGGGGAATCAGGTGCTCGACTGAGGTACTTGAATTTTTTTTTTTAAATATTCCTTACCCAAGAATACTTCAAAGAATAAAGAAAAAGGAAGAAAAAAGAGCACTCTGTACTCATAGAACTGCTACGTTTATTCACGGGACATACAAAAAGGCTTATGTTTCGGCATAATGGGACAATAAGAGCCTCTACGTAATAAACATAATTATGTGAGGCTCTGATGAAGTGTCCTGGGGTAAGGAATGTTTTTTGTTTCATTATCCTTTAGGACGGTTTCAAGTGATACTTTAAAAAATATATATTCCCAGGTATTCCCACCCAAAGTAGAGAGACATGTGATCGTATACAAATGTAAGCAAGGTTTGAAATGATAATTTTTTTGTCAAATATTATATATTATTTTTGTGGGTAATTTGCAGTCAACTAATTATTTGGAATTATGTTCTGGCCCCCACGACCAGCCACTCAAGATAAAATTGGCCCTCGGCTGAATCTAGTTGATGATCCCTGCTTTAGGAGCTGGTTCTAGGCCTTAAACTGTTTTACTAATGTATTATATTATCTCTCCATTCCTATAGCTGATCCCTGTTCAGCCCTTACCCTCACCCCAGGAGCTGCTGGGTAAGATTCTGATAAAGAACAAGAAGAAGCACCACCACCGAGCGTCCAGCGGGGGCAACATGAGGAGGAGGACAGGAGAAATAGACGCTCTGGAGCAGGCTTCACCTGTTAACGGTATATACAATATAGTATTCAGACCCCTTGACTTTTTAAAAATGTTGCAGCCTTATTCTAAAATGTATTACATCATTTTTCTTTCTCACCAATCTACACACAATACCCCATAATGAAAAAGCAAAAACAGGTTTTTAGACGTATTTGCAAATGTATATTTAAAAAAAACGGAAATACCACATTTACACAAGTATTCAGACCCTTTACTCAGTACTTTGTTGAAGCGATTACAGCCTCAAGTCTTCTTGGGTATGAAGCTACACGTTTGGCACACCTGTATTTGGGGAGTTTCTCCAATTTTTCTCTGCAGATCCACTCAAGCTCTTTCAGGTTGGATGGGGAGCGTCGCTGCATGGCTATTTTCAGGTATCTCCAGAGATGTTCAATCGGGTTCAAGTCCGGCTGGGCCACTCTGGCTGGGCCACTCAAGGACATTCAGAGACTTGTCCAGAAGCCACTCCTTCGTTATCTTGGCTGTGTGCTTAGGGTTGTTGTCCCATTGAAAGGGGAAACTTCGCCCCAGTCTGCGGTCCTGAGCGCTCTGAAGCAGGTTTTCATCAAGGATATCTCTGTACTTTGCTCTGTTAATCTTTTCCTCTATCCTGACTAGTCTCCCAGTCCATGCCGCGGAAAAACATCCCCACAGCATGACGCTGCCACCACCATGCTTACCCATAATTAACTTAATCATTATAACACATCCCTCACTATTGTTGTCAGGACCCGGTGAGAGAAACAGTCACTAATAGTTGGCAGAACCCAGAAGATAAGGCAGACTCAGCAGTACTAGAGATAATGATTTAATAAAAGGACAAGATCTTCAGGCAAAGAATATAAATCCACCACGTCCAAAATAAAGCCAAGAGGCACAAAATGGATATCCTCCAAAATACAAAGAAACTCCACAAAGTGGTAAAAACAGCAGGGAAAAACAAACCTCAAAAGACTACTCAAAAATACTCAAGAACTAAACCAGAGAACCTCTGGAAAATCCAATAAGAGAAATAAAAGTTTCACACAAAAAGGCTTGGGCTGGGGCTGGGTGCTAACATACAAACACTGAGCAAAGAACTGAGGAACACACAGGGTTTAAATACAAACAAGGGAACGACACACGGGTGCAAACAATAATAGAGCAAGAAAAAAACAAAAGGTTCAAAAAAGGTGCAATGGGGACATCTAGTGACAAAAACCAGAACAGTCCTGGCCAAAACCTGACAATTGTCATTGGTTACACTAATTGCACTGTTTGTCTACATACCCTGGTTCATGTATTCATGACATTACCCTGAAGAAGGCACAGTGATGCTGAAACGTTGGTGATTTACCCAATAAATTACTGGGAGTTTATATATGTATTGTGCAACTCTCTTTATTTTTATAGTTTATTGCGTACTATACTCAAACAAACTTGTTGGATGCATTTGTTGTTTGTTTTGGTTGTGTTTAAGATTATTTTGTGCACAATAGAAATTAATGGTAAATCATGTATTGTATCATTTTGGAGTCACTTTTATTGTAAATAAGAATAGAATATGTTTCTAAACACTTATACATTAATATGGATATTTCCATGATTACGGATAGTCCTGAATGAATCATGAATAGTGATGATTAAGAAAGTTATATTATATATTCTTTATATTATATATTCTTATTTACAATTTAAAAAAAATCCAAAATGATACAATACATTATTGACCATTCATTACCAAGCACAACCAAAACAAAAGGCAAATGCATCCACCAAGTTTGTAGAGTCACAAGCTTGATGTAGTCATTACGTGCAAGGAATATCGGACCAAATACTAAAGTTTTGACTACTTTAATACACATATCAGTGAATTTGTCCCAATACTTTTGGTCCCCTAAAATTGGGGGACTATGTACAAAAAGTGCTGTAATTTATAAATGGTCCACACGATATGGATGAAGATACCCGCAAATTAATGCTGACGTTCTGCACTTCAACCTCATAGTCATTGTATAATTGGGAATCGAAAGTGCTGGAGTACAGAGCCAAAACAATAACAAAATATGTCACTGTCCCAATACTTTTGGAGCTCACTGTATCTACCTTGACTACTTTGCTCTGGTACTGGTACTCCCTGTATATAGCTCTATTCTTGTGTATTTTATTCTGACTTTTCTTTTGATTATTATTTTTGAACTCTGCGTCATTGGGAAGGGCTCGTAAGCTAGCATTTCATGGTTGTCTACTCCTGTTGTATTCGGCACATGTGACAAATACAATTTAAATTTGATTAGACACACTCACACATACTGCCAAAGCTACTGTGTTTTTAAGGTGTGCTATGTTACTTTTCCTGTTCTATATAGCATAATGGCAAGTGTGTGAGTGTGTGTGCACTTATGGAGGACCTACTGTATCATCCTATCATTCTTTCATTCCTTCCTTTCTAGCTTCTCTTCCTCTGTATCTGCTGCTAAAGCCACTTTCTACCACTCTAAATTTCAAGCGTCTGCCTCTAACCCTAGGAAACTCTTTTCCACCTTCTCCTCCGTCCTTAATCCTCCACCCCCTCCCCCCACCTCCTCTCTCTCTGCGGACGACTTTGTCAACCACTGAAAAAAAGGTTGACGGCATCCACTACTCATTCACTCAGCCTGTTGAGTCCACTGGTGTCACTCACACAGAACTACCCTACGCCTTGACCTCTTTCTCCCCTCTCTCTCCAGATGAAATCCTGCGACTAGTGAGGTATTGCCGCCCGACAACCTGTCCGCTCGGCCCCATCCCCGCCTGCCTTCTCCAGACCATCTCTGGAGACCTTCTCCCATTCCTCACCTCCTTCATCAACTCAGTGGTCAGGGATGGTTCTAACTTCAAAATGGCCTGAGTCGCTCCCCTCCTCAAGAAACCGACACTCATCTGATGTCAAAAACTACAGACCTATATCCCTTCTCTGATTAACTTTTTCGTTATCTCTCTCGGAACGATCTTCTTGAACCTAACCAGTCAGGCTTCAAGACTCAACCGAGACTGCTCATCTCTGTGTCATGAAGGCTCTCCACACTGCCAAAGCTGACTATCTCTCCTCTGTTCTTATCTTCCTAGATCTATCCGCTGCCTTCGACAACGTGAACCATCAGATCCTCTTCTCTATCCTCTTAGGGCTGTTCGTGTCAGGCTCTGCACACTCTTGGATTGCATCCCACCTGGCAGGCCTCTCCTACCAGGTGACGTGGAGAGGATCTGTGTCTGCACCACGTACTCTCACTACTGGTGTCCCCCAGGGCTTAGTTCTAGGCCCTCGTCTCTCTATAAACCAAGTCACTCAGCTCCGTCATATCCACACATGGTCTCACCTACCATTGCTATGCGGATGACACTCAACTACTTTTCTCCTTCCCCCCTTCTGACACTCAGGTGGTGACATGCATATCTGCGTGGCTGGCAGGTATCTCAACTTGGATGTCGGCCCACCACCTCAAGCTCAACCTCGACAAGACGGCGTTGTTCTTTCTCCCGGGAAAGGCCAGTTGACAACTCCACAGTGTCGCCCTCCTGGAGTGCAAAGAACCTTGGCGTGACCCTGGACAACACCCTGTCGTTCTCTGTAAACATCAAAGCAGTGACTTGCTCCTGCAGGTTCATACTCTACAACATCCGTAAAGTACGACCCTACCTCACACAGGAAGTGGTTCGGGTCCTAATCCAGGCACTTGTCCTCTCCCATCTGGAGTACTGCTACTCATTGTTGGCTGGACACCCCGCTTGTGTGATCAAACCCCTGCAACCTATCCAGAACACTGCAGCCCCGCCTGGTTTTCAACTTTCCCAAGTTCCCCGTTCCTCTGCACACTCCACTGGCTTCCAGTCAAAACTCACATCTACAAAACCATGGTGCTTACCTACGGAACAACAAGAGGAACTGCCCCTCCCTACCTTCAGGCTTTATTCAAACCCTACACCCCAACCCGAGCACTCCGTTCTGCCACCTCAGGTCTCTTGGCCCTCCCACCCTTACGGAAGGGCAGCGCTCCCGCTCAGCCCAGTCCAAGCTCTTCCCTATCCTGGAACCAGCTTCCCCCTGAAGCTAGGACAGCAGAGTCCCTGTCCTTCTTCTGAAAACAGTATCTTAAATAATCCTCCTCACCGCACTTGTACTTGATCCCCCCCCCTTTTCTAGCTCAGACTATAATGATAGCTACTTATTTGAGGAAAAATGTACTTTCTATGCCTGTGATATGTGGTTGTCCCACGTAGCTATCTTAAGATGAATGCAGTAAATGTCTGCTAAATTATTAAAGTGTGTGTGTGTGTGTGTGTGTGTGTGTGTGTGTGTGTGTGTGTGTGTGTGTGTGTGTGTGTGTGTGTGTGTGTGTGTGTGTGTGTGTGTGTGTGTGTGTGTGTGTGTGTGTGTGTAGACTGCCCATTCAGTGACAGCGAGGGGGGACTGCTGTCCAATGGGGAAGAGAAGCTGGCAGAGAGTCTGGTCAAAGACGGAAATCCTCGGAAGTCAATTGGTCAGTTCACATCTTGAATGAAGAACATGCTGGGGAGGGAGGGATGGAGAGAGGAAGGGAAGAGAAGGATGGATGAATGGGTGGCTGGATAGATGAAAGATATTGGTAACAATTGTTTGTGTATGTTTTCTAGGAGGGGAGGGAGAGAGTGATGAGGAGGAGGAAGATGAACCTGTGGCTGAACTGAAGAAACCAAACTCTGACGAGGTGAAACCTTTATTTATTGAATGACCTTCATTGATCCCCGAAGTCTTCTATCGATATGGGTCAGCCCAGTGATACAATGACACATAACAATTCTCTCTCTGTCTCAGGGTACTGCCAGTAGTGAGGTAAATGCGACAGAGGAGATGTCTACTCTTGTCAACTACATAGAACCTGTCAAGTTCAAGAGCTTTGAGGTCGCAAACAGTGAGTGTGTGTGTCTGATGAAAGCAAGCAAGGTGTGTGTGTGTGTGTGTGTGTGTGTGTGTGTGTGTGTGTGTGTGTGTGTGTGTGTGTGTGTGTGTGTGTGTGTGTGTGTGTGTGTGTGTGTGTGTGTGTGTGTGTGTCAATGATGTGCATCATTGGTGTGCGTGTGTATATGTGAGTGAGCGGATAGGTGTCATTAGGCCTAATCACTCCTCTCATGTAGTGCATAAGGCTAGCTAAATTACTAATTCATAGTTCATTATTAGCCAAGAGACACACACTGTCACATTGATTTGAACTGATTTGTACATATTCTCTCTCTCACTCTCTCTCACAGAGAGGAATAAGTATTTTGAGATGTCATCGTTTGTGGAGACCAAGGGTATGGACACACTGAAGAGTGCACCCATCGAGTTTGTTGAATACAATAAGAAGCAGCTGAGTCGTATATATCCTAAAGGGACGAGAGTTGATAGTTCGAACTACATGCCTCAACTCTTCTGGAACGTAGGCTGTCAGATGGTGGCGCTAAACTTCCAGACACTCGGTATGTCGATCTTTCTTCCTTATACCTGAACTCTTCTTATCGTCTCATACCTTTCTTTATTATTTTCTCATCTCGCTCTCATCCCTCTCTCTTTCCTTCTGTTATGTCTTCTGTCCCCCTGCTTCACTTATTTCCATGACTGACAATCACCCTCTCTCCCCCCTCTCTCTCAGACCTGCCCATGCAGTTGAACATGGGTGTGTTTGAGTATAATGGACACAGTGGTTACCTGCTCAAACCAGAATTCATGAGAAGGACAGACAAACACTTTGACCCCTTCACTGAAAACATAGTGGACGGCATCGTAGCCAACACCGTCAAGATCAGGGTAAGTGGGTATGTGTGTCTCGGGACGGGTGGGGGTGGGGCGGTGGGGTTACGTGTGTGTGTATGTATATGTCTGTAACCATCTCCTTCTCTTCATCCCTCCGTCTCCAGGTGATCTCGGGCCAGTTCCTGACCGATAAGAAAGTGGGCGTGTACGTGGAAGTGGACATATTTGGACTTCCTGCTGACACAAAGAGGAAGTACCGTACCAGAACGTCCAATGGTAACAGCCTGGACCCAGTCTGGGACGATGAGACTTTTGTCTTCAACAAGGTAATGTTAATACAGGCTGAAGAGACACACACACACCATATCGATACACACACTCACACAGTGTACAAAACATTAGGAACACCTGCTCTTTCCATGACATAGACTGACCAGGTGAATCCAACCTACATGTGCTGTATATATTACCTCAGTCAGTCACTCCAACCTCATACCCCAGTACACTGACTCGGTACCAGTACTACTTGTAAATAGGCCTTGTTATTTTATTGTGATACTATTTTCTTTCAAACATTTTGTTAATTTTCTTACTTTTTAACTGTATTGTTGGGAAAGGGCTCGTAAGTAAGCATTTCACGGTAAAGTCTACACCTGTTTTTGGCACATGTGACAAATAAAATGTGATTTGCATTGAGATATGGATTGGGTATGTGTGCCATTCAGAGGGTGAATGGGTAAGACAAAAGTTTTAAGTGGCTTTGAACGGGGTATGGGAGTAGGTGCCAGGCACACCGGCTTGAGTCTGTCAAGAACTGCAACGCCGCTGGGTTTTTCACGCGCAAAAGTTTCCCGTGTGTATCAAGAATGGTCCACCACCCAAAGGACATCCAGCTAACTTGACACAACTGTGGGAAGCATTGGATTCAACATCGGCCAGCATCCCTGTGGAATGCTTTCGACACCTTGTAGAGTCCATGCCCTGATGAATTGAGGCTGTTCTGAGGGCAAAAAGGGGGTGCCACGCAATATTAGGAAGGTGTTCCTAATGTTTCGTACACTCAGTGTATAACAATATACACACATAACGATGCACACATACAGAAGGTAACAGCATTCTGTGTGTAGGTGGTCCTGCCCACCCTGGCCTCTCTGAGGATAGCTGTGTTTGAGGAGAACGGGAAGTTCCTCGGACATCGGATCTGCCCTGTGTCAACCATCCGACCGGGTCAGTACTGTGTTTGTCTGCCTGGCTGCGTGTGTGTGCGGATCTTTTTGATCTTGTATTGTACAGTCTGTTCTTTCAATGCTGTCATCTTGTGTGTGTGTGTGTGTGTGTGTGTGTGTGTGTGTGTGTGTGTGTGTGTGTGTGTGTGTGTGTGTGTGTGTGTGTGTGTGTGTGTGTGTGTGTGTGTGTGTGTGTGTGTGTGTGTGTGTGTGTGTGTGTGTGTGTGTGTGTGTAGGTTACCACTACATCAGTCTGAAGAATGAGATGAACCAGCCTCTGTTGCTGCCCTCTCTATTGGTCTACACCGAGGCTCAAGACTACATTCCTAATGAACACCAGGGTAAGAAACTACACTACCCATAACATCCTAGGACTACACTACCCTTAACCCCCTAGGACTATATTACCCATAACCCCATGACCCCCTAGGACTATATTACCCATAACCTCTAGGACTACAGAACTGAGTTATCTGAAATTCCGACTAAGAAAACCTGTTCATTTCCACTTCGTTATCTTCCATGTCGTAATAACAAATCAGAAACTGGGGTATCATCCGTCTATCCTGAGTTTACAGACATGCTGAACTCTGACGTCGCCTACTAAGAAAATTACTTTGATGACAGCATTTTCTGCAGTTAAATCCCAAGAGCAACAAACATTAATAAGTGTGTGTATGTGTACTAGGTCTAGGCACATTGCTCATTTTTGTGTTGTGTGTTTATGTTAGAGTATGCTGAGGCCTTGACTAACCCCATCAAACATGTGAGTCTTTTGGACCAGAGAGAGAGACAGCTAGCTGCTCTGATGGAGGACAACGGCGAGGTGAGGAGACCACACATACACAAACACACACATGTTATGTTCTTCTATCCTCATGGTGATCTAAAATGATTTTACCTAACTCCTAACCGTCAACCTTACCATAACCCTAAACCTAACTCCTAAACTTAACCACTAACCCCTTACCTTAATTTTAACCCTAACCCTAATTGTAACCGTAACCCTAACTCCTTAGCTTAAAATAACCTCTCACGAGGGACAATGTTCCTTGTGTTACTATCCTTGTAGGGACTTTGGGGGATTTTACGTCCCCACAAGGATAGAATAACCCACCTACACACACACACACACACACACACACACACACACACACACACACACACACACACACACACACACACACACACACACACACACACACACACACACACACACACACACACACACACACACACATGATATGAGGGCTACACTGAGGCGTGGTGAAAACCAGTAGGGTTTTATCTGCTACACTAAGTGTTCTTGGGTGTGATCCATGCATCGAATTCTTGAAAATAGAACCAGAGTATAATTTCCTTGCGGAGCCACGCTGCTTACTACGCCCAGGTTTCATTGAAATGAGTGGGATGCCTCGCAATCTGCAAAAGTTACACATCCAATGTAGCAGGCCTTTGAGACTGATGTCAAAATTGTGAATTAAAGATTTACACAAGTTACAAGTTAAGAATCATCAACCTTCTCTCCGCTGTGTGTAGCGTGTGTTGGAGCAGCCGAAGGAGGGAGAGAGGGATCGGAAGGGCGACGCCCCCTTGGGGAAGACCCCCTCCCCCCTCCACCCCGTCCCCGCCCCCATTGATGACATCAGTGACCTCATCAGCTCACCTGGACCAGGTAGGCCACACTGTAACACACACACACACATATCTTTGGTGTGTTATAGAGGAGGCTGGTGAGTGGAGATATTGGAGGATGGAAAGGTATCAAACACATGACTTGCATATGCGGAGGACACCGATCCATTTATTCCATTCCAGACATTATACTAAGCCCATCCTCCGATATCTCCGCCCACCAGCCACCACTGGTGTCTTTTGTATTGTATTATATATCAGGCCCTATGGAGTTATGGGGATTGGTGTTGTATGTGAGTATTGTGAGTGTTGTATTATTAGTATTGTATTTTTTATTTAACTAGGCAAGTCAGTAAAGAACAAATTCTTCTTTACAATGACGGCCTACCCCAGCCAAACTCTAACCCGAATGACGCTGGGCCAATTGTGGGCCGCCCTATGGGACTCCCAATCACGGCCGATTGTCATACAGCCCAAGATTGAACCAGGTTCTGTAGTGACGCCTCTAGCACTGAGATGCAGTGCCTTAGACGGCTGCGCCACTCGGGAGCCCGTATTTGTTGTTAGTTATCATGTGTAGGCTTAACCAGATGCTCTATTCAAGAACCTGGGCGAGCTATTGGTCGCATTCCAGGCTGACTACATTGCAAATGCAGATCTCAGCATGTCTGCAATGTAGTCAGCCTGGAGCACAATCATTATGTGAGTATCATTGCTGAGTTCTGAAGTGAAAACATCACATCTACATTTCAACCTGTCCTGTACTGTTCCTGTCTCCATGTCAGGCCAGAAAGAGGATCTCATTGCTACAGTCCTGGCAAGTAAGTCATCTCCTATCCACCCATCCACATTACATTACACCACAGAACTCATTATCACCCTCATGTGGTGGGAGGCCAAACCAGTTAGATAATTTCTCCCTTTCTCTCTCGCTCTCTCAGATCTCCAGGCTCAGTCTACAGAAGAGTTGAAACAGCAGAAGTTGTATCTGAAGCTGTTGAAGAAACAATGTAAAGAACTCAAGGAGCTCCGCAAGAAACACCTCAAGAAGGTTAGACTGACACACACACACAGCTTGTCCGTCTTTCTGCAAAATTTGAAATACTAACGTGTAAAGATGTTGTCAATAAACCACAGTGGTATTTTTTATAGACAGCTTAAATCCATTACGAAAACTGCTGTTTGTGATTGCATCAGCACAGTGTCTATTTGACATGTATGTGTGTGTGTGTCTGTGCACGGTTGTGCGTATATACGTGCGTGTGTGTATTAAAAGGTGTGGGCCCTGAGTAAAGAGCAGAGGAGTCGCTGTAACCAGCTCCGCTCTGACACACAGAGACGACGCAGTCAGATGGAGAAACATCTCAAACGCAGCATGAAGAAAAAGTAAGAGAGCGAGGGAGGGAGGGATGGATGGGGCGGATGATGAAGAGTTGGTAGGGGGTGATGAAAAGGAGAAAGGGATTCCAAATCAACCACTTGCCCCTTACACAGGAAAGGGGGAGGGGGACACAGTGGGGAATATTTGTGTGTATTAATGTGGTTGTATGTATATATATACAGTGGGGAGAACACGTATTTGATACACTGCCGGGTTTGTAATTTTTATCATAGGTACACTTCAACAGTGAGAGACGGAATCTAAAACAAAATTCCTGAAAATCACATTGTATGATTTTTAAGAAATTTATTTGCATTTTATTGCATGACATAAGTATTTGATCACCTACCAACCAGTAAGAGTTCCGGCTCTCACAGACCTGTTCGTTTTTCTTTAAGAAGACCTCCTGTTCTCCACTCATTACCTGTATTAACTGCACCTGTTTGAACTCATTACCTGTATAAAAGACACCTGTCCACACACTCAATCAAACAGACTCCAACCTCTCCACAATGGCCAAGACCAGAGAGCTGTGTAAGGACATCAGGGCTAAAATTGTAGACCTGCACAAGGCTGGGATGGGCTACAGGACAATAGGCAAGCATCTTGGTGAGAAGGCAACAACTGTTGGCGCAATTATTAGAAAATGGAAGAATTTCAAGATGACTGTCAATCACCCTCGGTCTGGGGCTCCATGCAAGATCTCACCTCGTGGGGCAACTTCTGCTGTTTTAGATTCCGTCTCTCACAGTTGAAGTGTACCTATGATAAAAAAATTACAGACCTCTACATGCTTTGTAAGTAGGAAAACCTGCAAAATCGGCAGTGTATCAAATACTTGTTCTCCCCACTGTGTATATATATATATATATATATATATATATATTTGTAAAAAAAAATATATATATATATATATATATATATATACTGTATATATAATATATTTGTTTGTTTATGTGTGTGTGTCAGTGAGCCAGCAGAGCCAGTGCAGAGGCAGTTGACAGCATTGGAGATGGAGTTACAGAAACAGACGGTGCAGCTGAGAGAGTGGCAAATGCAAGAGCTCCTAAAACTACGGCAACAACAACACACACTGGAGAGAGAGAAGAAACACACACACCTACGAGAGGTATGCACGCACGCACCCAAGCACATACGCATGCACACACACGCACACACATGCACATGCACTCACACACCTAAGAGAGATACACACACACACACACCTACGAGAAGTACACACACACTTATACTAATCACATACAGATTCTCACCCCTCCTGCTGTGTGTTCCAGGCATTTCAGAAAATAAAGGAGACATCCCAGGAATGTCAGATGGCTCAGCTCAAAAAACTTAAGGAGATCTGTGAGAGGTAAGATACTGTTTCATGCTTTATAATGATAGTTTTACACCTTACACCTGTCACCTTATTAAGTACCATAAATTATTATGTGAGTGGTAAGATACTGTTTAACGCTTTATAACTATTGTATAACTCCCAATATATACTGAACAAAAATATGAACGCAACATATTTTGTTGGTCCTATGTTTCATGAGCTGAAATAAAAGATCCCAGAAATGTTCCATATGCACAAAAAGCTTATTTCTCTCAATTTTTGTGTACACATGTGTTTACATCCCTGTTAGTGAGCATTTCTCATTTGCCAAGATAATCCATCCACCTGACCGGTGTGGCATATCAAGAAGTTGATTAAACAGGTGCACCTTGTGCTGGGGACAATAGAAGGCCACTCTAAAATGTGCAGTTTTGTCACACAACACAATTCCACAGATGTCTCAAACATGCTAACAGCAGGAATGTCCACCAGAGCTGTTGCCAGAGAATTTAATGTTAATTTCTCTACCATAAGCCGCCTCCAACATTGTTTTTTAGAGAATTAGGCAGTATGTCCAGCCTGCCTCACAACCGCAGACTACGTGTAACCACACCAGCCCAGGACCTCCATATCCGGCTTCTTCACCTGGGGGGACAGCTGATGAAACTGTGGATTAGCACAACCGAAGAATTTCTGCACAAACTGTTAGAGACCGTCTCAGGGAAGGTCATCTGCGTGCTCGTCATCCTCACCAGGTTCTTGACCTGACTGCAGTTCGGCGTCATAACCGACTTTAGTGGGAAAATGCTCACCTTCAATGGCCACTGGCATGCTGGAGAAGTGTGCTCTTTACGGATTAATCCCGGTTTCAACTGTACCGGGCAGATGGCACAATTGCATTTTATCAATGGCAATTTGAATGCACAGAGATGCCGTGACGAGATCCTGAGGCCCATTGTCATACCATTCATCCGCCACCATCACCTCATGTTTCAGCATGATAATGCATTGCCCAATGTCACAAGGATCTGTACACAATTCCTGGAAGCTGAAAATGTCCCAGTTCTTCCATGGCCTGCTTACTCACTAGACATGTCACCCATTGAGCATGTTTGGGATGCTCTGGATCGATGTGTACAAGAGTGTGTTCCAGTTCCCACCAATACCCAGCAATTTCACACAGCCATTGAAGAGGAGTGGGACAACATGCCACAATCAACAGCCTGATCAAATTTATGCGAAGGTGATGTGTCGTGCTGCATGAGACAAATTGTGGTCACACCAGATACTGATTGGTTTTCTGATCCACGCCCCTTCCTTTTTTTAGGTTATCTGTGACCAACAGATGCATATCTGCATTCCCAGTCACGTGAAATCCATACATTAGGGCCTAATGAATTTATTTCAATTGACTGATTTCCTTATATGAACTGTAACTCAGTAAAATCTTTGAAATTGTTGCATGTTGCATTTATATTTGTGTTCAGTGTAGATGGATTTATATAAAAACACCTTTTATAACTAGAGTTAAGTTCTTATGTGAGCGGCAGTGTTGGGGGTAACGTGTAACAAAAGTAACGTTACGTAATCAGCTTACTTTTATGAGTAGCGGACTAAAGTAACACGTTACTTTTTCAAATGAGGGAATATTTTTACAGTTACTTTCAGAATCATATCTCTACTGGGTGCGTGTTTCCATGATCCGATCTCAACTTGTTTCCTCATTTAGTTCTCAAGCGAGCGGAGAAAGGCTGTTTGGAGAAATGTCATTAAAGATGCTGTCCATAGAGATGTAGAGGGCTCTGATCTTTGCCATTGATCGCTTCTGTGATACGAAAGCCCATAGAGGGCTTTCCTGTCTAGCTGCAAGTGTGACCTATATACATCTCTATGGGTCAATCATGTATGTGCGGTCTATAACCAGAAGCTGCAGCTCGAGAGAAAGATTTTTAACAAAAAGATCTGTACAGATGTTTGGCTTGCAGTATATATGGCTAATTAAGCAGCTCATATGATAGTGAAGTATTTGTAGACTAGCACAGGAAAGAACGCCACTGATGAAAAGAGAAACTGCAAACCAGAGTTAGTAAGTAGCCTATATTTAGTAGAGCGCGCGCGGCTTGCTGTGCTTTTTTCTCATGAAAGTAAGTCAAAGTAATATAACGAGTAACATAAGGCATTCCTTTCCACACAAAGTACTTTTGTAAAGTAACGTGTTACTTTTGTTATTTGTATTGATTTATATGTAATGTATTATTTTTTTCAAGTAACTAATCCCAACACTGGTAAGAGGTAAGATCATGTTTTATGATCATTTTTAATAATAATTGATTGGATTCATATAGCGCTTTCCCAGATGTTCAAAGCGCTGTAAATACTAAGGGGAACTCACTTCATCCACCACCAACGTGAAGCTCATCACTTAGGTGGTGCACTGCAACCATCTGTGCTAGAACGCTCACCACGCATCAGCTATTATAGCAACTGTATTACTCCGAATGCAGATGGATTCATATCAAAACACCATTTAAAGAAAGCTAAGTTACAAGTTATTGTTTATTTGTTTCTGTTATTGTTTACAGAGAGAAGAAGGAGCTTCAGAAGATTCTAGACAGGAAGAGACAGAACAGCATTATCGAGGCCAAGAGCAGAGACAGAGACAAGGCTGAGTCGTATGTCACTGTGTGTGTGTGCGTGCGTGTGTGCGTGCGTGTGTGTTAGTGTTGCACGCTATACCGAAACTTCTGAACTTTTTCGATACTAGAACATGAAAAATGTCTCGGTAGGAGAATTGTTTTTACTTTCTGTACTTCTGTCAAATGTGTCTCACGTCATATACGGATTGAGAGGATTGAACCTGTCTAGTCACCCCTTAGCACTCACATCTATAGCCATGAAAAGCTTTGAAAGGCTGGTTATGGCTCACATCAACACCATCATCTCAGAAACACTGGCCCCACTCCAATTCGCATTCCGCTCCAACAGATCCACAGATGACGCAATCTCTATTGCATTCCACACTGGACTAAAGGAATACCTATGTAAGAATCTTGTTCATTGATTACAGCTCAGCGTTCAACACCATAGTCCCATCCAAGCTCATCACCAGGCTCAGGACCCTGGTACTGAACACCTCCCTCTGCAACTGGATCCTGAACTTCCTGATGGGCCGGCCACAGGAGATGAGGGTAGACAACAACACATCTGCCACACTGACCATCAACACGTGGCTTAGTCCACTCCTGTACTCCCTGTTCACCCATGACTGCATGGCTGCGCAGGACTCCAACACCATCAAGTTTGCTAAAGACACAATGGTGGTAGGACTGATCAACGACGCCAATGAGGCCCATCCACATCGATGGGGCTGTAGTGGAGCGGGTCGAGAGCTTCAAGTTCCTCGGTGTCCACATCACTCACTAAGGAATTAAAATGGTCCACACACACCCGCACAGTTGTGAAGGGGGCACGACAGCGCCTCTTCCTCCTTACGAGTCTGAAAATATTTGGCATGGGCCTCTCAGATCCTCAAAAAGTTATACAACTGCAACATTGAGAGCATCTTGACTGGCTGCATCACTGCTTGATGCGGCAGCTGCAAGGCACTCAACCACAAGTCGCTGCAGAGGATGGTGAGAATGGCCCGGTACATCACTGGGGCCGAGCTCCCTGCCATCCAGTACCTCTATACAAGGCAGTGTCAGAAGAAGGGACAAAAAATTGTCAGACTCCAGTCACCCAAGCCATAGACTGTTCTCTCTACTACCGCATGGCAAGCGGTACTAGTGAATCAAGTGTGGAACCAACAGGACCCTGAACAGCGTCTACCCCCAAAACATAAGACTGCTAAACAAGATTGCTAAATAGCTAATTTAATGTCTACCTGGACTACCTACATTGACCATTTTTTGCACTAACTTTCCTGCACAGAGTCTATGCACACACGCTGGACTCTACCCACACATACTTACACTGACACCCCAACACACACCCACATACACACACTACATATGCCCCCCCACACACATAACATGCGCACACATGCAAACTGACGCCACACACACACACACACACATACATACTGGCGCCACATATGCTGCTGCTACTCTCTATCTATCCTGTTGCTTAGTCACTTGATCCTTACCTATATATACATAGCTACCTCAATTACCTCATACCCCTGCACATCGACTCGGTACTGGTACTCCCTGTAAATAGCCATGTTATTTTTACTCGTTATTTTTATTCGAAGCATGTGACTATAATACAATTTGATTTGAATAATTTGTCTGAATCTTCTCAAAGGGGAAGTAGTAAGCTGGCCAGGTTACCTGACAGCGCAAGACACTTTTGAAAAGCAAGCGAGAGGAAAGTGAAATTGCAGACACATGGCTTTTCTAACGTAAACATCATGGGAATACTTTGCTTACAGTTATGATGGCCAGCCCACCGAAACAACTAAGCAAAAGGTGTTACAAAGCGGTGCAGTGCAAGGGAGGTTTATTTCCAAAACAACATAAAAAAACAATTTTACACATGACATTTTCATTGTAACATTCTGCTAGCAACTAAATTTGAATTTTGTGGGGGGGACAATGATATGAACATATATTCAGCATGACATTCATGTGAGCATTATAATATGATTACAACCCAAAAGTAATGTGAAATGCACTCATATCTTAGCTATGAAAGAAATATATTTAGACTAACGTTACTTGTTTGTCTGGGCTTGCTACCAGTTGCCACCCTGGGAGTTGCAATGCACTCTGGGAATCGTAGTATGCTATGTAAAATCCATAGGATTTCTATGATGTGTAGACTTTTGCAATATAGAAGCTCCAGAAATGAGCTTCAAAGTGTTTTTTTATGTCGTTTGGAACTAAACTATTGATTTAATATATTAAATGATTTAGGTACAATTATTTTTTTTACCTTTATTTAGCTAGGCAAGTCAGTTTGGAACAAATTCTTATTTTCAATGACAGCCTAGGAACAGTGGGTTAACTGCTTTGTTTGTTTTATTATGGCCAAAGATGAGCAAATTAACCCAAATATGTATCAAATTACATTAATGTAATGTAAGTGTAAATTTATCTCAGCTATGGTTTTTCATTATGAAATGTAAGATATTCTCATGGTTTTTAATATGGTGGTATATTTTGGAAAGAAATTGAATATAGAATAAAATATATCATATTTGTTATTTTAGTATTTCTACCAGTTATCAACATATTGTTCAATGTAAAAAATATACACTACATGACCAAAAGTATGTGGACATCTGCTCATTGAACATCTCATTCCAAAACCATGGGCATTAATACGGAGTTGGTCCTCCCTTTGCTGCTATAACAGCCTCCACTCTTCTGGGAAGGCTCTCCACAAGATGTTGGAACATTTCTGCGGAGACTTGCTTCCATTCAGCCACAAGAGTATTAGTGAGGTTGGGCACTGATGTTGGGAGATTAGGCCTGGCTCGCAGTTGACGTTCCAATTCATCCCAAAGGTGTTCGATGGGGTTGAGGTCAGTTCTTTCACACCGATTTCAACAAACCATTTCTGTATGGACCTCGCTGTGTGTACGGTGGCATTGTCATGCCTAGCCTGAACCATGAAAAACAACCCCAGACCATTATTCATCCTCCACCAAACTTTATATTTGGCGCAGGAAGCTTTCTCCTGGCATTCGCCAAACCCAGAATCGTCCGTCGGACTGCCAGATGGTGAAGCGTGATTCTTCCAGAGAATGTGTTTCCACTGCTCCAGAGTCCAATGGCGGTGAGCTTTACACCACTCCAGCCAACGCTAGGCATTACGCATGGTGATCTTAAGCTTGTGTGCGTGCGGCTGCTCGGCCATAAAAACCCATTTAATGAAGCTCCCGTCGAACAGTTCTTGTGCTGGTGTTGCTTCCAGATGCTGATTGGAACTCGGAAGTGAGTGTTGCAACCGAGAACAGATGATTTTTACACGCTATGTGCTTCAGCACTCGGTGATCCGGTTCTGTGCGCTTCGCGGCTGAGCCGACTATTGAGATTGCATGGCCGTGTGCTCGGTTTTATACACCTGTCAATAATGGGTGTGGCTAAAATAGCCGAATCCACTAATTTGAAGGGGTGTCCACATACTTTTCTATATACAGTGCACTCGGAAAGTATTCAGACCCCTTGACTCTTTCCTCATTTTGTTACGTTACAGCCGTATTCTAAAATTGATTAAATTGTTTTTTTCACCCTCATCAAGCTACACTCAATACTCCATAATGACAGAGCAAAAACACGTTTTTAGAAATGTTTGCAAATTTATTACAAATAAAAAACAGAAATATCACATTTACAGTATTCAGACCCTTTACAGCCTTGAGTCTTCTTGGGTATGACACTACAAGCTTGGCACACCTGTATTTGTTTTTTTTCTCCCATTCTTCTATGCTGATCCTCTCAAGCTCTGTCAGGTTGGATGGGGAGCGTCGCTGCACAGCTATTTTCAGGTCTCTCCAGAGATGTTCAATCAGGTTCAAGTCCGGGCTCTGGCTGGGTCACTCAAGGACATTGAGAGACTTCTCCCGAAGCCACTCCTGCGTTGTCTTGGCTGTGTGCTTAGGGTCATTGTCCTGTTGGAAGGTGAACCTTTGCCCCAGTCTGAGGTCCTAAGCGCTCTGGAGCAGGTTTTTATCAAGGATCTCTCTGTACTCTGCTCCATTCATCTTTCCCTCGATCCTGACTAGTCGCCCAGTCCCTGCCGCTGAATAACATCCTGACAGCATGCTAAGCTATAAGAAGTTTGTTGATGGATATCTATACTTTGGATTTCTTTTTTATAATTTCAGTTTTACTTGGTGTTATCACTGTTACAAACAATACACTGTTAAACACAATATGGGAGGTGCCAGGTTTCCTCCAGGCCAAAGAGTTTAATCTTGGTTTCATCAGACCAAAGTCTTTAGGTGCCTTTTCGCAAACTCCAAGCGGGCTGTCATGTGCCGTTTACTGAGGAGTGGCTTCTGTCTGGCCACTCTACCATAAAGGTCTGATTGGTGGAGTTTTACAGAGATGGTTGTCTTTCTGGAAGGTTCTCCCATCTCCACAGAGGAACTCTGGATCACTGTCAGAGTGACCATCGGATTCTTGGTTGCCTCCCTGACCAAGGCCCTTTTCCCCAGATTGCTCAGAGTCTTGGTGGTTCCAAACTTCTTCCATTTTGGAACGATGAAGGCCACTGTGGTCTTGGGGACCTTCAATGCTACAGACATTTTTTTGTACCCTTCCCCAGAACTGTGGCTCAACACAATCCTGTCTCGGAGCTCTACGGACAATTCCTTTGGCCTCGTGGCTTGGTTTTTCTCTGGCATGCACTGACAATGACCTTATAAAGACAAGTGTGCCTTTCCAAATCATGTCCAATCAATTGAATTATACCACAGTTGCACATCAATCAAGACAGTGAAGACATCAAAACTATGAAATAGCACATATAGAATCATGCAGGAACCAAGAAAAAGCGTTAAACAAATCCAAATAGATTTTAGATTCTTCAAAGTGATGACGTCTTTGCACGCTCTTGGCATTCTCTCAACCAGTTTCACCTAGAATGCTTTTCAGGCAGTCTTGAAGGAGTTCCCACATATGCTGAGCACTTGTTGGATGTTTTTCCTTCACTCTGCGGACCAGCTCATCCCAAACCATCTCGATTGGGTTGAGATTAGGTCATCTGATGCAGCACTCCATCACTCTCCTTCTTGGTCAAAAAGCCCTTACACAGCCTGGAGGTGGGTTGGGTCATTGTCCTGTTTGTAGAAAAAAAGTGATAGTCCCACTAAGCGCAAACCAGATGGGATGGCGTATCGCTGCAGAATGCTATGGTAGCCATACTAGTTAAGTGTGTCTTGAATTCTAAATAAATCACTGACAGTGTCACCAGCAAAACATCATCACACCACCACCTCTATGCTTCACGGTGGGAACCACACATGCGGAGATCATCTGTTCACCTACTCAGCATCTCACAAAGTCACGGCAGTTGACCAAAGGACAGATTTCCACTGGTCTAATGTCCATTGCTCGTGTTTCTTGTCCCAAGCATGTCTCTTCTTCTTATTGGTGTCCTTTAGTAGCATTTTATTTCGACCATGAAGACCTTATTCACACGGTCTCCTCTGAACAGTTGATGTTGAGATGTGTCTGTTACTTGAACTCTGTGAAGCATTTATTTGGGCTGCAATTTCTGAGGCTGATAACTCTAAGGAACTTTTCCTCTGCACCAGAGGTAACTCTAGGTCTTCCTTTCCTGTGGCGGTCCTCATGAGAGCCAGTTTCATCATAGCTCTTGATGTTTTTTTGCGACTGCACTTGAAGAAACTTTCAAAGTTCTTGACATTTTCGGTATTGACTGACCTTCATGTCTTAAAGTAATGATGGACTGTCGTTTCTCTTTGCTTATTTGAGCTGTTCTTGCCATAATATGGACTTGGTCTTTTACCAAATGGGCCTAACTTCTGTATACCACCCCTCACAACACAATTGATTGTCTCAAACGAATTAAGAAGGAAATAAATTCCGCAAATGAACTTTTAACAAGGCACACCTGTTAATTGAAATGCATTCCAGGTGACTACCTCATGAAGCTGGTTGAGAAAATGCCAAGAGTGAGCAAAGCTGTCATCAAGGAAAAGGGTTGCTACTTGTAAAATATATTTTGTTTAACATGATTACTACATGATCCCATATGTTTTATTTCATAGTTTCGATGTTGTCACTATTATTCTACAAAGAAAAATACTGAAATGAGTAGGTTTTGACTGGTACTGTATGTAAATAAGGTATTCTGTTTTTATTTGTAATACAATTTGTACGTCTGTTTTCGCTTTGTCATTATGGGGTTATGTGTGTAGATTGATGAGGGGAAAAAATGATTTAATCAATTATAGAATAAGGCTGTAACGTAACAAAATGTGGAAAAAGTCAAGGGTCCTGAATACTTTCCAAATGCACTGAATAGTGTAAATTCAGCCCAGTTTTTATTCTTTGACTATACTAATACGCTTTATCTTTTTTGCAGTGGTATCGTTTCGGTATTGAATACCGTGATACTAAACCTGGTATCGGTATCAAAGTCAAAATTCTGGTATTGAGACAACACTAGTCTGTGTGTCTGTTTCTCATGGTCTCTCTTCACCTCTCTCTCTCTTTCTACCTCTCTCCGTAGGGAACTGAATGAGATCAACAGGAAGCATATCTCAGACTCTGTCACGTTAATCCGCCGGGTAAGTGTGTGCAGGCCTCACACACACATACTTATCGCCTCACTCTTGAGTACATCTCGTTCATGCTTGTGGCGGAATACATGCAGCTTTCTGCGCTGTCAGCCATTGTGATGTCAATAACCCCCTTTCGTTCTTTATTTTCTCCCTTTCTTTCCTTCATCTCTCTTTTCTTTCTCTCCCTCTCTCTTCCTCTCTCCCTCCTACTTTCTTCCCATTCTATCTGTCTCTTCACCCTGCCTAGTTGGATGAGGCCCAGTCAAGGCGTCAGGAGAAGTTGGTAATCGGTCAGAGAGAAGCCCTACGACACATAGAGGAGGAGCAACCATTGGTGAGACGCACACACACAGACACTGGTGAGACAGACACACATACTGTACCTTCAAATATGCTTTATTGGCATGGCTGTTAAAGTTTAATTAATCCTTCATCTAATCAATTAAAGTATATTTTTTCACTCTCTCGCTCTCTTTCTATCTCTCCTTATCCCTCTTTCTCAATTCAATTTCAATTTAAGGAGCTTTATTGGCATGGGAAACGTATGTTTACATTGCCAAAGCAAGTGAAATAGATAATAAACAAAAGTTAAATAAACAATTTAAAATGAACAGTAAATATTACACTCACAAAAATTCCAAAATAATAAGAACATTTCAAATGTCATATTATGGCTGTGTTGTAATGGTGTGCAAATAAAGTACAAAAGGTAAAATAAATAAATATACAGTTGAACTCGGAAGTTTAAATACACTTAGGTTGGAGTCATTAAAACTCGTTTTTCAACCACTCCACAAATTTCTTGTTAACAAACTATAGTTTTGGCAAGTCGGTTAGGACATCTACTTTGTGCATGACACAAGTAATTTTTCCAACAATTGTTTACAAACAGATTATTTCACTTATAATTCACTGTGTCACAATTCCAGTGGGTCAGAAGTTTACATACACTAAGTTGACTGTGCCTTTAAACAGCTTGGAAAATTCCACAAGATTATGTCATGGCTTTAGAAGCTTCTGATAGACTAATTGACATCATTTGAGTCAATTGGAGGTGTACCTGTGGATGTATTTCAAGGCCTACCTTCAAACTCAGTGCCTCTTTGCTTGACATCATCCAAAGAAATCAGCCAAGACCTCAGAAAATAAATTGTAGACCTCCACAAGTCTGGTTCATCCTTGGGAGCAATTTCCAAACGGCTGAAGGTACCACGTTCATCTGTACAGACAATAGTATGCAAGTATAAACACCATGGGACCATGCGGCCGTCATACCGCTCAGGAAGGAGACGCGTTCTGTCTCCTAGAGATGAACGTACTTTGGTGCGAAAAGTGCAAATCAATCCCAGAACAACAGCAAAGGACCTTGTGAAGATGCTGGAGGAAGCAGGTACAAAGTATATATCCACAGTAAAACGAGTCCTATATCGACATAACCTGAAAGGCCGCTCAGCAAGGTAGAAGCCACTACTCCAAACCGCCATAAAAAAAGACAGACTACGGTTTGCAACTGCACATGGGGACAAAGATAATACTTTTTGGAGAAATGTCCTCTGGTCTGATGAAACAGAAATATAACTGTTTGGCCATAATGACCATCGTTATGTTTGGATAAAAAAGGGGGAGGCTTGCAAGCCGAAGAACACCATCCCAACTGTGAAGCACGGGGGTGGCAGCATCATGTTGTGGGGGTGCTTTGCTGCAGGAGGGACTGGTGCACTTCACAAAATAGATGGCATCACGAGGGAGGAAAATTAGGTGGATATATTGAAGCAACATCTCAAGACATCAGTTAGGAAGTTAAAGCTTGGTCGCAAATGGGTCTTCCAAATGGACAATGACCCCAAGCATATTTCCAAAGTTGTGGCAAAATGGCTTAAGGACAACAAAGTCAAGGTATTGGAGTGGCCATCATAAAGCCCATAACTCAATCCCATAGAAAATGTGTGGGCAGAACTGAAAAAGCGTTTGCGAGCAAGGAGGCCTAGAAACCTGACTCAGTTACACCAGCTCTGTCAGAAGGAATGGGCCAAATTCACCCAACTTATTGTGGGAAGCTTGTGGAAGGCTACCTGAAACGTTTGACCCAAGTTAAACAATTTAAAGGCAATGCTACCAAATACTAATTTAGTTATGTAAACTTCTGACTGGAAATGTGCCGAAAGAAATAAAAGCTGAAATATGTCATACTATTATTCTGACATTTGACATTCTTAAAATAAAGTGGTCATCCTAACTGACCTAAGACAGGGCATGCTACTAGGATTAAATGTCAGGATTGTGAAAAACTGAGTTTAAATGTATTTGGCAAAGGTGTGTGTAAACCTCCGACTTCAATTGTATGTTGTTTTTACAATGGTGTTTGTTCTACACTGGTTGGCCTTTTCTTGTGGCAACAGGTCAGACATCTTGTTGCTGTGATTAAACACAGTGGTATTTCACCCAGTAAGATGGCACCGACAGAGAGATGGTCGCCTCGCTTCGTGTTCTTAGGAAAGTATGCAGTATTTTGTTTTTTTATGTATTATTTCTTACGTTGTTACCCCATGAAATCATAAGTCTTATTACATACAGCCAATAAGAATTATTGGATATAAGATCAACGTCAACAAACATTACGACCAGGAATACGGCTTTCCCGAAGCGGATCCTCTGTTCGGACCACCACCCAGGACAATGGATCTGATCCCAGTAGGCGACCCAAAACAACGGCGCCGCAGACGGAGTGGTCTTCTGGTCAGGCTCCGTAGATGGGAACATTGCTCACCGCTCCTGAGTATACTACTCGCCAATGTCCAGTCTCTTGACAACAAGGTAGACGAAATTCGAGCAAGGGTTGCCTTCCAGAGAGACATCAGAGATTGTTACATTCTTTGTTTCATGGAAACATGGCTCACTCGGGATATGTTATCAGAGTCGGCACAGCCACACGGTTTCTTCACGCATCGCGCCGACAGAAGCAAACATCTGTCTGGTAAGAAGGGCGGGGGTGTATGCCTTATGACTAATGACTTGTGGTGTAATCATAACAACATACAGGAGCTTAAGTCCTTTTGTTCACCTGACCTAGAATTCCTTACATTCAAATGCCGACCGCATTATCTACCAAGAATATTCTCTTCGATTATAATCACAGCCGTGTATATCCCCAAGCAGACACCTCGACGGCCCTGAAAGTACTTCACTGGACTCTACGTAAATGTAACGGCAGCCTTCCTCCTTTTCACGAGAAGAGAGGGTGTAACTGGGATCGGACCAACACGCAGCGTAGCAAGTGCTCAACATGTTTAATAAAACGAAACTGTGAACACTTACAACGATACAAAATGTGGCAAACCGATACAGCCCTATCTGGTTCAGAGAAAACACAAAGACAGGAAACAACCACCCACAAACCCCAACACAAAACAAGCCACCTATATATGATTCCCAATCAGAGACAACACAAAACACCTGCCTCTGATTAAGAACCATATTAGGCCAAACATAGAAACAGACAAACTAGACACACAACATAGAATGCCCACCCAGCTCACGTCCTGACCAACACTAAAACAAGCAAAACACACAAGAACTATGGTCAGAACGTGACAGTAAACTTGAAACCATATATACTGAGGCTGCATTAATTGTAGCTGGTGATTTTAACAAAGCTAATCTGAAAACAAGGCTCCCTAAATTTTATCAGCATATGGAATGCCGCAACTCGAGCTGGCAGCATTCTGTATCATTGCTACTCTAACTTCCGCGACCCATACAAAACCCTGCCCCACCCTACTATCGGCAAATCTGACCATGACTCAGGTCTGTTCAACGCTGGTCCGACCAATCAGATTCCACACTTCACGATTGCTTCGATCACGTGGACTGGGATATGTTCCGGATAGCCTCAGATAACAACATTGCTGTATACGCTGACATGGTGAGCGAGTTTATTAGCAAGTGCATCCGTGATGTTGTGCCCACGGTGACTATTAAAACCTTCCTTAACCAGAAACCGTGGATTGATGGCAGCATTCCCACAAAACTGAAAGCCTGAACCACTGCTTTTAATCATGGCAAGGCGACCGGAAACATGACCGAATACAAACAGTGTAGCTATTCCCAAGGCAATCAAACAAGCTAAGCTTCAGTATGGTGACAAAGTAGGGTCGCTTTGAGAGACTAGTCAAGTGTCATATCACCTCCACCCTACCTGATACCCTAGACCTACTTCAATTTGCTTACCGCCCCAACAGGTCTACAGATGACACAATCGCAATCATACTGCACACTGTGCTAACCCATCTGGACAAGAGGAATACCTATGTAAGAATGCTGTTCATCGACTACACCTCAGCATTTAACCCCATAGTACCCTCCAAACTCATCATTAGGCTCGAGACCCCGCCCTGTGCAACTGGGTCCTGGACTTTCTGACGGCCACCCCCAGGAGGTGAGGGTAGGAAACATCTCCACCCCACTGATCCTCAACACTGGGGCCCCACAAGGGTGCATTCTCAGCCCTCTCCTGTACTTCCTGTTCACCCATGACTGCGTGGCCATGCACGCCTCCAACTCAATCATCAAGTTTGCAGACGACACTAGAGTGGTAAGCTTGATTACCAACATCGACGAGACGGACTACAGGGAGGAGATGAGGGCCCTCGGAGTGTGGTGTCAGGAAAATAACCTCACACTCAACGTCAACAAAACAAAGGAGTTGATCGTGGACTTCAGGAAACAGCATAGGGAGCACCCCCCTATCCACATCGACGGGACAGCAGTGTAGAAGATGGAAAGTTTTAAGTTCCTCTGCGTACACATCACGGACAAACTGAAATGGTCCACCCACACAGACGGCATAGTGAAGAAGGCGCAACAGTGCCTCTTCAACCTCAGGAGGCGCAACAGCTCAGGAGGCTGAAGAAGGCTGAAGAAATGTGTCTTGTCACCGAAAACTCTAACAAACTTTTACAGGTGCACAATTGAGAGCATCCTGTCAGGCTGTATCACTGCCTGGTACGTCAACTGCTCCGCCCACAACCGTAAGGCTCTCCAGAGGGTAGTGCTGTCTGCACAACACATCACCAGGGGCAAACTACCTGCCCTCCAGGACACCTACATCACCCGATGTCACAGGAAGGCCAAAAATATCATCAAGGACAACAACCCCCCGAGCCACTGCCTGTTCACCCCGCTATCATCCAGAAGGCGAGGTCAGTACAGATGCATCAAAGCTGGGACTGAGAGACTGAAAAACAGCTTCTATCGCAAGGCCATCAGACTGTTAAAGAGCCATCATTACCATTGAGTGGCTGCTGCCAACATACAGACTCAAATCTCTAACCACTTTAATAATTAATAATTGGATGTAATAAATGTGTCATTAGTCACTTTAAACAATGCCACTTTATATAGTGTTTACATACCCTACATTACTAATCTCATATGTATATACCATCTATTGCATCTTGCCTATGCTGCACGGCCATCGCTCATCCATATATTTATATGTACATATTCTTATTCATCCCTTTACACTTGTGTGTATAATGTAGTTGTTGTGAAATTGTTAGATTACTTGTTAGATATTACTGCACTGTCGGAAATAGAAGCAGAAGCATTTCGCTACACTCGCATTAACATCTGCTTACCATGTGTATGTGACCAATACAATTTGATTTGAATTGAATAGATATGGTGGTTTATCAAAATTGGATTTGTTTTCAAATTCTTTGTGGGTCTGTGTAATATGAGGGAAATATGTGTCTCTAATATGGTCATACATTTGGCAGGAGTTTAGAAAGTGCAGCTCAGTTTCCAACTCATTTTGTGGCCAGTGTGCACATAGCCTGTCTTCTCTTGAGAGCCAGGTCTACCTTCGGCGGCCTTTCTCAATAGTAAGGCAGTGCTCACTGAGCCTGTACATAGTCAAATATTTCTTTAGTTTTGGGTCAGTCACAGTGGTCAGGTATTCTGCCACTGTGTACTCTCTGTTTAGGGCCAAATAGCATTGTAAATTATTTTACAAGTAATTCTCTTTTTGTTTTCTCATGATTTGGTTGGTTCTAATTGTGTTTCTGTCCTGGGGCACTGTGGGGTCTATTTGTGTTTGTGAATAGCGCCCCAGGACCAGCTTGCTTAGGGGGCTCTCCTCCAGGTTAATTTCTCTGTAGGTGATGGCTTTGTTATGGAAGATTTGGCAATCACTTCCTTTTAGGGGGTTGTAGAATTTAACAGCTTTTTTCTGGATTTTGATAATTAGTAGATATCGGCCTAATTCTGCTCTACATGCATTATTTGGTATTTTACGTTATACACGGGGGATATTTTTGCAGTATTCTGAATGCCGTCTCAATTTGGTGTTTGTTCTATTTTGTGATTTCCAGCTGCAGGCCCGATTGGAGCGAGACTTGGAGGCGGAGTTACAACGTCTACCAGAGGAGATCTGCCAATACCTGCAGGCGGAACTCGAGTCCAAAGGTCTCCGTAGCGACGCTCTCTTCTCCTTATCCATTCACAGCCCTAGCTCCAGCTCGGGTCCGCCCTCCAACTGCTCCACACCCACTTTTCCCTTAACACCCAATAGGAGCACCTGGAACAGGAGTCTGGACAATAGCATTGCCTCATTGGTGGACTCATCCTCTTCCTCTACCCCTGTCCTATCAGAAGCAGATATGTAAGCCATATGTACATCTATGTAAACCTAATGGTCCTGAGCTTCAGTTAGTTTTTTTGTTAATGTTTTCATAAAAATATATATATATATATATATATATATATTTGTATTTCTTCTCACCAGGGTTTTAGATGACGAGGTTACCAAAAGTTTTTGCTTGATTTTGAACTGCCCAGGAAAATGCCCTATGCGTGTTTTCACATGTTGGTCTGCGTCCCAAATGGCACCCTTTCCCCTATTTAGTACATTAGTTTTGACCAGAGCCCTATTGAGAATAGGGTACATTGGGACGCAGACATATTCTGTATGTGGACAAGAATATTCTGTGGATATATTATTATTATTATTATTAATCTGTGTAATGTAATGTTATTGTTGTTTTACATGACCTGTACTACTGACTAAAGGTGTCCTTGGGGAGAAAAGAGGGATGAATGGAGAAGAGGAGGAGAAGTGATCGTGGTAGCGAACAATTTAGATTTTTTGGGGGGAGCGATGCTGATTTGCTCTGGAATAGAAAGACCTTTCTGAAACTTTCTTTCTGTATCCCTTCCTCTCCTCACCAATCCTCCCCCACTGGTACTTGCTGCCTGTCTGTCTTGGTATATAATATTATAATATGCCTCTGTGTATATTAATCAACATTATTTTACCACTTTTTTAATCTTTAATTTGTTTTCATCTTTTTTTGTGATGGATGATCTATTTAATTTAGTCAGCTGAGCAAATGCAGAGATTATTTTTATGGTGGGGGGGGTTAATTGCCGGGTTGCTATGGTAACCAGGGGAGACGACTTTGCTGTGGTATTTTAGCAGTCATCGTACCCCTTCCCCCTCCCTTTTGGTTGTGAGGGTCTATTTAAAAGTTTGAAAGTTTTCATACGCAGTGTTGATTGAATGGTTCAAACCATTGCTAGAAGGGAGAAGACTTCACACACGTCAAAAAACCGTGGTGTCAGGGTACCTCTAGTGGTTAAGACCATTGGGCCAGTAACTGAAACGTTACTGGTTTTCGAATCCCTGAGCTAATTAGGTGAAAAATCTGTTGATGTGCCCTTGAGCAAGGCACTTAACCCTAATTGCTCCAGTAAGTCGCTCTGGATAAGAACGTCTGATAAATTACTAAAATGTATATGTACATTTAGGACCCCAAAAGTGGTTTTATTTTTACGCTGATGTTGTTTAGGATCAGGGAACATGATTTTACAAAATCACAATTTATATGTATTTATGTACATCGGAGCATTAGTTTGGGCACACGTTTATTTTTTGATTTGATCAGCACATGTATTTAGTGCTAAAGATGGTCTTTATGATTTTAGGAAATCCACCCCAGTATGTGTTGAACACACAGAACAACAGCTTTAACCAGTGTCTCTGTGTCTCGCTTGTCCTTACGAGAATATGTTTTTAAAAGCTGAATTTAAAGTTGACTAATTTTTTGTTATTGCTCTGTTATCAAACGGTTTTATTTGTTTTAAAACCTTTTATTCAAAGAAGTCATGACAACCATTTTTTAAATCATTATAGCCAAATTAGTTCTATTTTTGTTTCATCAGACCAGAGGACATTTCTCCAAAAAGTACAATCTTTGTCCCCATTTGCAGTTGCAAACTGTAGTCTGGCTTTTTTTATGCCGGTTTTGGAGCAGTTGCTTCTTTCTTGCTGAGCAGCCTATCAGGTTATGTCGATGTATGGCTCGTTTCACTGTTGACCTAGATACTTCTGTACCTGTTTCCTCCAGCATCTTCACAAGGTCCTTTGCTTTTGTTCTGGGATTGATTTTCACTTGTCGCACCAAAGTACGTTAGGAGACAGAACGCATCTCCTTCCTGAGCGGTATGATGGCTGCGTGGCGCCATTGTGTTTATACTTGCGTACTATTGTTTGTACAGATGAACGTGGTACCTTCAAGTGTTTGGAAATTGCTCCCAATGATGAACCAGACTTGTGGAGGTCTACAATTTATTTTCTGAGGTCTGGACTGATTTCTTTTGATTTTCCCGTGATGTCAAGCAAAGAGGCACTGAGTTTGAAGGTAGGCCTTGAAATACATCCACAGGTACACCTCCAATTGACTCAAATGATGTCAATTCGCCTATCAGAAGCTTCTAAAGGCATGACATAATTTTCTGGAATTTTCCAAGCTGTTTAAAGGCGGCACAGTCAACTTAGTGTATGTAAACTTCTGACCTACTGGAATTGTGATACAGTGAAATAATCTGTCTGTAAACAATTGTTGGAAAATTACTCGTGTCATGCACAAAGTAGATGTCCTAACCGACTTGCCAAAACTATAGTTTGTTAACACGAAATTTGTAGAGTGGTTGAAAAACGAGTTTTAATAACTCCAACCTAGGTGTATGTAAACTTTTAGAATGGACACCATGTTGCTGCCATTGAGCATTCCATTTATCCATTCATGACAAGTATTTGGATTTTAAATAAATTCAAGATGTTCAGTTACTGAGCATGTTTAATTTAAGAAAATTCCATAAACTGCTATTTGTCAATATTGCACATGGCTATCATATGGAATTATTTGATTGTACTGTGTCATGTAAATGCATCATAATGCAGAAAACTCAATGTCTTAACTCTCTAAATGGCTCTAGATAGTATAGTCTTCTATGTCCTAGAATACGGACAGAGAATTTTACTGCAGAACACTATGTTCTAGAATACAGTCCAGTGGTTCTGTTACAAAGTTAGAGGCTCTTTATAGGCCTTCACGTTCACATGCCGACGAGAGTTCCATTGAAGGTGTGTGTTTGTGTGTGTAATGCATGCATGCGGGTATCAAATAAGATCTAGATGAAACAAAGAGCCAGAAGGTTGTGCTCCGTTCACTATTGTGGTTAGCCAGTTTCCTACCCTAGAGACTCAGCCTGGGGGCTAATTAAGTTTAGCCTTGTGGGCTAGTTTCAGCTCTTATCTCCACACAAATACACACACACACTCTTCAGCCCCACACTGTAAACCAGGGATCATCAACTAGATTCAGCCGTGGGCCGGAGCATAATTACAAATCATTTGTAGACCGTAAATTGAACCGCAAAAAGCCCAAACAGATATATTTGACAAAAACATAATCATTTCAAGCTATGCTTAGATTTGTATACGATTACGTTTCACTCTATTATGTGTGGGAATACTTTGCAACAGATTTTCTAAAGTAAAATAACTTGGAGCTGATTTTCTGGTGTTTTTACAGTTTATTATGTCCAACAATGAAAATTTAAAACATATACAGTACCAGTCAAAAGTTAAACACCTGCTCATTACTGTTAAAAAAAAGAGAAAATATATTTTCTACATTGTAGAATAATAGTGGAGACATCAAAACTATGAAATAAGAACTATGGAATAATGTAATAACCCAAAAAGTGTCAAACAAATCTAAATATTTTTTATATTTGACATTCTTCAAAGTAGCCACCCTTTGCCTTGATGACAGCTTTGGACACTCTTGGCATTCTCTGAACCAGCTTCACCTGGAATGCTTCCAAAAGTCTTGAAGGAGTTCCCACATATGCTGAGAACTTGTTGGCTACTTTTCCTTTACACTGCGGTCCATATTCATGAGCTCGCCTAGACTGACAGCTCTTTGAAAAACCTATGTCAAGCAACTTGGATGCAGTGAGCAGCGTTGCAGTAAAACCATCTCAAGCTAATTTTGTCTGACATTTTATCAATGATGTCAAAAAATGTTTTTTACATCTCTCGTTTGTCATGTCTCTTGTGATGTGGTTCACAGCTGCACTGGTGGATGTGTTGACTTGACAACTGCGTCTGAGTTTTGAACGACCCTTCTTCTTCTGGCTGAACACCTAGCTAGCCATTAACTAGCTAACACCAGACACAGATAAAGGGGAAACACAATAACCTTTGCCTTAGATGAAGAAGGTAAACCTTTAATAATATTTTCTGAAACCCTCCGTAAAATTTTGGCCACCAGCCGAGTAGCTATCTATTTATGTAAATCGCGCCCTTCTGCAAAACCGCATTCTCCAATATTGGTTACAAGGCGGTACTTATTTAAATGAGGTAAGAGAATATAATGTTACCATTGATGTATTAACATGATAGAGTTATGGTGATGTCACCCTATCCTCCTAATTATTCAGCCACCTGAATCCAAGTGTTTAACACTGGGGAGAGGACCAGGTACTTTATTATCAAACTTTATCAATGTAGAAGCAACAGTTATTTTTCATACTTTGGACATCATACTGGGATCTGGTTTCATTCAAATATCATCCAATTTCATGAAAGACATAATTTTGACTGTTCATAATCTTTAGAACAGACTGAGAGATGGAGAAGGAGAGGTATAGTTGGTTGACACTGTATGACTGCCATGCCTTCTTACATTCAGCCTGTCTACCCCTCTATCCATCCTTCTCTCCCTCCTTCCCCTTACAAGAGTTTCTCTCCAAGCCCCCAGGTCACTTAATAGAAAGAGATAGAGAGGTATAGGTTTCGTCCCAAATGACACCCTTTCCCCCATATAGTGCACTATGGGCCCTGGTCTATATCGGGAATAGGGTACCATTTGGGGCGCACACAGAGTTTGTTGACACTGTATGTAGAAATGAGGAGTTTCTCTCTCTGCCCCAGGCCACTTAATATATAGAGAGATAAACATTTTTAAAAAGCGGGATGAAGAAGGAGAGTGAGAGATAGTTTGTAGACACTGTATGTAGAAAGGACGGGTCCGCCATGTCGAAGTGAATAATACTATGATGCATCAAGATGTAATATGTTTTATTGTTTATCTGGAGATATAATATAAACTGTATAACTGTACATTTAATAAATACTGAATTTTTGTCTAAAATCTCTGCTTTGTGTTGGTTGGTTGGTTGGTTGGTTGGTTGCACTGCTCCAGTCGAAGAGAACAGTACATAAGAATAAAACACAATAAAGACTGAAGGTTTGTTTTCATTGTGCTCCTCGTCTCTTGAAAACTATATTTTCAAGAAGCAGTGCCAGCAGATTGCAATACTATGTAATATTTCCAACAAACAGTTTGTGAAAGAAGTTTAGCTATTATTGTGTTATATTGGCCAGGACTCAATCTGAAACATGCTTGACATTTAAAGTGAATTTCTAATTGAGCAAACATCTACAGCGCCTACCTTGAACGCAATCTCTGCAAACACAGTAACATTGCCTTTAAAAGGCGTGTTGAATCCTGGCCATTGTGTAAGTAAACTAACCGTTTTATTACGTGTACTAGTGTGTGTGTGGGTGTATGTCTGTGTGTGTGTAATATTGTCTGGTCCAGAAAAAATTATTCCCACACTGAGAACGTCTATATTGGTCCGCTAATACAGGACTAGTAAAGGTCCAGTGCACCACTTTTGTGAAAAAATGAAATGTATTTGAGCATTTCTTGAGTCTGATAATTATCTGTACAAAACAGTTAATCTGATAATACTTGTGGAATGTAAAAATGCTTGATATGTTTTCCAGTTTCTTGAAAACTTTGCAAATGCAACTTATTTATGTGAAACCTGAAACAGTCTATTAATTAATTTTCGATTTTAGAAGACGCTCTTATCCAGAGCAATGGGAATCGATCCCACAAGCCTAGCATTGCAAACGCCATGCTCTACCAACAGTGCCACATCATATCATCACAAAACTCTTGATGTCTCAATGTACTCAATTACTGTATGTGTATAGTTTCTTTCATGGTGATGGAAATTCCATGGGTACAAACCAAGATGACCAGCCTACAGTATGTACAATACTGTAATGCAGATTTACATTAAGTGGTTTGTAAGGATGGTAAATTAATACTTAATACTGCACAGAAAGTGGTTGTTTTCCATGTTATTTGATCAATAAAAATATTTAATTTGATGTGGATGTCTTTGCCCATAACTTTGCACCTTTTGATGTAAATGTTTGAGGAGAGGTCTTTCTGGATTCCATTAGAATGACAATCGCAGAGAAAGGGACAGGGCAACAATTTTACAATTGCAAGATACTGGTCCTAATTATACTACCATTTTTGCAAAAGTGGAGAAGCTGAAAAGGTTTTTTGCTCAGGCTATGTCGGTCTGCTAATAGCAGTAAAGGCCCAGTGCACTACTTCTGTGAAAACCATATTGACATTCGCCCACCTTGTACATCTAAGTCAGTGGAGGCTCCTCAGAGGAAGAAGGGGAGGATCATCCTCAGTGAATTTCATAAAAATATATATTTTTTTACATTTAAAAAAGTATCTTCTTTAGATAAAATGATACTACAATGGTAAATCAAATCTCCCCATTTCTGCCCATTTTTTTGCTCAGTTTTGCAGGCCTTCTCATACAGCTGCCACTGTATACGGATTCGTAAATCAAGACCTTTCTTGAGTTGGGCTCTGGGATGGTGCAACTGTTGAGAATCTGAGTCTATGGTTGTTGTGGGGGAAAGGGGTTGAGTGTGTATGAGTGTTTCTCTGTGTGTGTGTGTGCGTGCGTGCGTGCGGGCGGGCGTGTTTGTGTGTGTGTATCCCACAACTGTTACGAAGGAGTAAAAGATGTTAGGGACATTATATAGAATGAATCCCAATAATTGTTTGCTAAAATAATAGTTGCTTGCCGTAATGTCATTTTGGTAATGGCAATACTGGTAAGAGGAAACAATCCTTTGCATAAACTGCCTATATTACTTCAAAAATGAATGGCTAATTATAGAAATTAACAAATTCTATTTTTTAATAGCTATATATAATCCAATTTGAGGTGAGGGCGATGGAAATACTTTTGGCGGTTGATCTGCTTCTGTTTTGTGGGTGGCACCGTGTGCTCTTTTCGAAGGATGGGTCCCGGTCTCTCCAGGCCATGGGATCCGGGGGGTCGGAGGGGGTCTGCCGGGCATTTGGATGACAACCCAACTCTGGATGAGGAGTAGTTTTAGTGGGTGGAATAGTGGGGACCAATTGGAGGTTTACTTAGTAGCAATGCAAATATCATGGAACAGCTATATAGACACTCAATCATCATGTTACTTTTTCTTCCCACGCTGCACCTTGGTCTTCTCCTTCTCCCGACAACAGCCGTTACACTTACATAATTTCCACGTGGGCGAAGATATTGAAAATGTAATCAAAGCCTACTGGATGATAACTTGTTTTTAACTAGGACAGAAGAATTTGCAACTGACTTTTTCCAACATAACATAGGTACAGCAGATCCCCTTATTGTATGGGACACTTTTAAATGCCCCCCGACACAAACTACTGCAGCTCAAATACTGGAGGCTGAGACAGGAGGAGTCAGGAGACACTGTGGTCCCATCCGATGATACCCCTGGACAGGGCCAAACAGGCAGGATATAACCCCACCCACTTTGCCAAAGCACCGCCCCCACACCACTAGAGGGATATCTTCAACCACCAACTTACCATACTGAGACAAGGCCGAGGATAGCCCACAAAGATCTCCGCCATGGCACAACCCAAGGGGGGCGCCAACCCAGACAGGAAGACCACGTCAGTGACTCAACCCACTCAAGTGACGCACCCCTCTCCTAGGGACGGCATCGAAGAGCACCAGTAAGTCAGTGATTCAGCCCCTGTAATAGGGTTAGAGGCAGAGAATCCCAGTGGAGAGAGGGGAACCGGCCAGGCAGAGACAGCAAGGGCGGTTTGTTGCTCCAGAGCCTTTCCGTTCACCTTCACACTCCTGGGCCAGACTACACTCAATATCATATGACCTACTGAAGAGATGAGTCTTCAGTAAAGACTTAAAGATTGAGACCGAGTCTGCATCTCTCACATGGGTAGGCAGACCATTCCATAAAAATGTAGCTCTATAGGAGAAAGCCCTGCCTCCAGTTGTTTGCTTAGAAATTCTAGGGACAATTAGGAGGCCTGCGTCTTGTTACCGTAGCGTACGTGTAGGTATGTCTTATGTCTGAAACACAGGCTTCTAGCAAGAGCAATTTTGGGGCTTCACCATGTTCCATTGAAATGTACAGCTGTGTGTCATCTGCATAGCAGTGAAAGTTAACATTATGTTTTCGAATGACATTCCCAAGAGGTAAAATATATAGTGAAAACAATAGTGGTCCTAAAACGGAACCTTGAGGAACACCGAAATTTACAGTTGATTTGTCAGAGGACAAACCATTCACAGAGACAAACTGATATCTTTCCGACAGATAATATCTAAGCCAGGCCAGAACTTGTCCGTATAGACATCATCTAGAATGTCATTGTATGTTGTAGTGTTAAGATGTCCCTTCACTGGAACTAAGGGGCCTAGCACAAACCATGAAAAACAACCCCAGACCATTATTCATCCTCCACCAAACTTTAACAGTTGGCACTATGCATTGGGGCAGGTAGTGTTCTCTTGGCATCTGCCAAACCCAGAATTGTCAGTCGGACTGCCAGATGGTGAATCGTGATTCATCACTCCAGAGAATGTGTTTCCACTGCTCTGGTGTACAATGGCGGCGAACTTTACACCACTCCAGCCAATGCTTGGCATTGTGCATGGTGATCTTAGGCTTGTGTGCAGCCATGGAAACCCATTTCATGAAGCTCCCGACAAACAGTTCTTGTGCTGATGTTGCATCCAGAGGCAGTTTGGAACTCGATAGTAAGTGTTGCAACTGAGGACAGACGATTTTTATACGCTTCAACACTCGGCGGTCCCGTTTTGTGAGCTTGTGTGGCCTACCACTTCGCGGCTGACCCGTTGGGGTTCCTAGACCTTTCCACTTCACAATAACAGCACTTAAAGTTGACTGTGGCAGCTCTAGCAGGGCAAAAATGTGATGAACTGACTTGTTGGAAAGGTGGCATCCTATGACGGTGCCATATTGAAAGTCACTGAGCTGCATGACTGTGTGCTCGATTTTATACACCTGTCAGCAACAGGTGTGGCTGAAATAGCCAAATGAACTATTTTGAAGGGGTGTCCACATACTTTTTATCAAATGTTATTTGGATCCCCATTAGCCGAAGCCCATGGCGACAGTTAGTCTTCTTGGGGTCTGACACATAACAAAAAATACACTACAGACAAAAGATTTAACAATTTACAATGGTTCTTCCTTTAAAAGTTTCTAGGTTCTAAATTCTAAATAACAAACTGGCTTTATTTACCACAGTGTGAAAGAGTGATGGTGTCACACCCTGATCTGTTTCACTTGTCTTTGTGCTTGTCTCCACCCCCCTCCAGGTGTCGCCCATCTTCCCCATTATCCCCAGTCTATTTTTACCTGTGTTCTCTGTTTGTCTGTTGACAGTTTGTTTGTTTCGTCAAGCCTACCAGCGGTTTCCCCGTGCTCCTGTCTTCCTCTAGTTCCTGTTTTCTAGCATTCCCGGTTCTGACCATTCTGCCTGTCCTGAACCTGAACCTCCCTGCCGTTCTGTACCTTTCGGACTCTGCTCTGGATTACTGACCTCTGCCGGCCCTTGACCTGTCGTCTGCCTGCCCCACTGTTTTTGTAATAAACATTTGTGACTTCAAAACTGTCTGCATCTGGGTCTTCTCCTGACCCAGCAGACTCGGACCAGCTCCGCACCGCCGTCTCCTTCCAAGGAGAAACCATTGGAAGACATGAGGAGTTGCTTTTCTTGGTCTCATGGAAGGGTTCCAGACCCTGGCCGAACGCCATGACCGCGCGTTGATCACATTGCTAGAGCAATTCCACGGGTTGTCTGTCAGGCAGCCTACCACGGCGGTAACCTCCCAGCCCCTCAGTAACTAGCTGTTAGCAGCGCGGCCTCCCCGGCCACCCCGGTTTCCCGAGAACCCCACTTACCTTCGCTGGAGAGTCGGGAACCTTTTGGGAGTTTCTCACGCAGTGTTCTCTCATCATCGAGCTGCAGCCCTCCTCCTTCCCCTCTGACTGCTCGAAGATAGCATACCTCATCACGCTGATGTCTGGGAGGGTTCTCTCCTGGGCTACGGACATGTGGGAACAACAGTCAGCCGTATACTTCAGTTCGTGGTGGAGGTGAAGAAGGTTTCCGATTCTCCATTGTCCGGGAGAAAGGCTGAACGGAAGTTACTCCAGCTTCGGCAAGACTCCCGCAGTGTGGCAGACCATGCAGTCGATTTCTGCACGTTGGTAGCTGAGAGTGCCTGTAACCCGGAATCGCTGTTCGACAAGTTCCTGCATGGATTATCGGAGGAAGTGAAGGACGAGCTAGCAGCCCGGGAACTACCGACGGATATCGACTCGCTCATTGCCTTGACAATCTGGATCATTGGGTGGCTACGGGAACGTAGGAAAGAGAGGACGTCCGATTCCACTCGCCCGCCCAGGGATTCCACCTCGCCTCCGAGGCTTCACACGAAGAGTTGCCTGTATTGCGGGACTACTGGTCATTTCATGTCATTTCCTGTCCACTAAAAGACCAGGTTCACCGGTAGGGGCGAGTACTCTGGTGGGTCATATGGATAACTTTTCCTCTCCCCTTACTCGCACCCCTTTCCATGCCATCCTGCTGTGGGGGAACCAGTCCAAATCTCTCCGGGGACTAATCGACTCTGGGGCCGATGAGAGTATTATGTACGCTATCCTGGCATCCGAGCTGGGAATCCCCACTCTGCCCCTTTCCATTCCCATGGACGTTAGAGCGCTGGACGGGCACTCTACAGGCTGGGTCACCCACAATACCACTCCCATCAACCTACGAATGTCAGGGAACCACAGCAAGGAAATCCAATTCATGCTAATTAAGTATTTTCAGATTCCAGTGGTATTGGAATTCTCTTGGCTCCAGCAACACAATCCCCTTATAGACTGGACCCGTTCTGCCATGACCATTGCCTGAAGTCAGCGCATCATGCCCTGGGACGTCTTCCTGTGGGCTCGGAAGTTGCCCAGGCCTCTAAGCCATTCCCGCAAAGTACCAGGACCTCCGGGAGCTTTTCAGTAAGGCCCGGGTCACTTCACTCCCTCCTTGACTGCGGGATCAACCTTCTCCCAGGCACCACACCGCAACGGGAAGACTGTACTCTATGTCGGTCTGGAGACCAAGGCCATGGAGACCTACATCAACGACTCCCTAGTTTTAGGGTGTATCCATCCTTCTGCCTTCCCTGCTGGCGCAGGGTTCTTTTTGTGGAGAAAAAGGACAAAACCCTGCAGGGAATGTACAAATGGATCCCGGAAAGGTGAGAGCGATGGTGAATTGGCCACAGCCTACATCCAGAGTGCAGCTGCAAATTTTTCTGGGATTTTCCAACTTTTATCGTTGCTTTATCCGGGGTTACAGCACTCTGGCTTCCCCCCTGTCTGCACTCACCTCTCCCAAGGTTCCGTTCATGTGGTCCCCAGCTGCTGACGGGGTGTTCCAGGACCTCAAGCACCACTTCAC
This sequence comes from Salvelinus fontinalis, assembly GCF_029448725.1. Classification (NCBI taxonomy): domain Eukaryota; kingdom Metazoa; phylum Chordata; class Actinopteri; order Salmoniformes; family Salmonidae; genus Salvelinus; species Salvelinus fontinalis. The sequence goes on from NC_074675.1 coordinate 36,165,464, forward strand.
CGCAGCTCCCATATTGGTTCATTCTGACCCATTCCATCATTTTGTGGTGGAGGCGGATGCTTCGGGTGTCGGAGTGGGGGCTGTTCTGTCCCAGCGTTCTGCCCTGGACCACAAGTTACATCCCTGCACCTTCTCCCATCGCCTCAACACCACGGAGAGAAATTATGAAGGCCAGCATCCCGGAGTCGGATCTTCACTGTTGACGGTGAGGCTGGTGTTTTGCGGGTACTATTTAATAAAGCTGCCAGTTGAGGAATTGTGAGGCGTCAATTTCTCAAACTAGACACTCCAATGTACTTGTCCACTTGCTCAGTTGTGCACCGGGGCCTCCCACTCCTCTTTCTTTTCTGGTGAGAGCCAGTTTGCACTGTTCTGTGAAGGGAGTTGTACAAAGCGTTGTACGAGATCTTCATTTCTTGGAATTTCTCGCATGGAATAGTATTCCTTTCTCAGATCAAGAATAGACTAACGAGTTTCAGAAGAAAGTCATTTGTTTCTGGCCAGTTTGAGCCTGTAATAGAACCCACAAATGCTGATGCTCCAGATACTCAACTAGTCTAAAGAAGGCCAGTTTTATTGCTTCTTAAATCAGGACAACAGTTTTCAGCTGTGCTAACATAATTGCGAAAGCGTTTTCTAATTATCAATTAGCCTTTTAACTTTTCTGGCGCAGGCGTTCCGCTAGTGATCCACCTCGACAACATCCGGTGAAATTGCAGAGCGCCAAATTCAAAATACAGAAATAGTCATAATAAACATTCATAAAAAATACAAGTGTTAAACATCGGCTTAAAGACTAACTTCTTGTTAATCCAGCCGCTTTGTCAGATTTCAAAAAGGCTTTACAACGAAAGCATACCATGCGATTATCTGAGGACAGCGTCCCGCTTTCAAAAGCATACAAACATTTTACAACCAAGTAAAGGAATTATAAAAGTCAGAAATAGCGATAAAATGTATCACTTACCTTTGAAGATCTTCATATGGTTGCAGTCACAAGAGTCCCAGCTACACAATAAATGTTCGATAAAGTCCATCTTTATATCCCAAAAACTTAGTTTGCGCGTGTGGTTCAGTAATCCACTGGCTCAAAGGCGGTCAAAACATGCAGACGAATACATCCTAATAGTATCGGTAAAATTCGTCGAAACATGTCAAACAATGTTTATAATTAATCCTTAGATTGCCAATTGTCTAAATAATCGATCATATTTCAACCGGACAATAGCATATTCAATAGAAAGGAAAAACAACGAAGGGTGCACACTCGGTCACGCACGCAACCAGCACTGCATGATTCTACAGTCCACTGACAGAAATGTCTCATTCTTCTTCATTTTTCAGAAAACAAGCCTGAAACAATGTCTAAAGACTGTTGACATCTAGTGGAATCCATAGGAACTACAATCTGGGTCCTAACTCATGAGATACTCTATAGGCATTCAATTGAAAATACCCACATAAAAAAATATACACTGCTCAAAAAAATAAAGGGAACACTTAAACAACACAATGTAACTCCAAGTCAATCACACTTCTGTGAAATCAAACTGTCCACCTAGGAAGCAACACAGATTGACAATAATTTTCACATGCTGTTGTGCAAATGGAATAGACAAAAGGTGGAAATTATAGGCAATTAGCAAGACACCCCCCAAAACAGGAGTGATTCTGCAGGTGGTGACCACAGACCACTTCTCAGTTCCTATGCTTCCTGGCTGATGTTTTGGTCACTTTTGAATGCTGGCGGTGCTCTCACTCTAGTGGTAGCATGAGACGGAGTCTACAACCCACACAAGTGGCTCAGGTAGTGCAGTTCATCCAGGATGGCACATCAATGCGAACTGTGGCAAAAAGGTTTGCTGTGTCTGTCAGCGTAGTGTCCAGAGCATGCAGGCGCTACCAGAAGACAGGCCAGTACATCAGGAGACGTGGAGGAGGCCGTAGGAGGGCAACATCCCAGCAGCAGGACCGCTACCTCCGCCTTAGTGCAAGGAGGTGCACTGCCAGAGCCCTGCAAAATGACCTCCAGCAGGCCACAAATGGTTACAAATGGTTACATACAGCAGGCCACTTGGAGTTACATTGTGTTATTTAAGTGTTCCCTTTATTTTTTTGAGCAGTGTATATTTCACTTCCTGGATGGATTTTCCTCAGGGTCTCGCCATATCAGTTCTGTTATATTCACAGACATTATATCAACAGTTTTGGAAACTTAAGAGTGTTTTCTATCCAAATCTACAAATTATATGTATGTCCTAGCTTCTGGGCCTGAGTAACAGGCAGTTTACTTTGGGCACGCTTCTCATCCAGACGTCGAAATACTGCCCCCAAGCCACAAGAAGTTATTAAACCTCTTTGTTCGGTAAGGTTATTTTTAACCAATAAGAGGGTGATAACTTTTGTCTTTCCTTTTTTCTTTTGGGGTCATATTATATATATTTCATCTTAGTTCATCTTGGAAGGTTTTGGAGTTGGGTTTTGATACCTGTTGTAATAAATTCTATGATCTTAACTAATACGCGAATGTGTTACTGTATGGGTGCTTTTGCATTCCTAGGTTTTATCCAAAGATTTGAGGACAGCCCTAATCTTAAACTGCATCTAATATCTTTACAGCCGACATTAGCTGACACCAGAGCCATATATTTAGAGAGTTAGGCCAACTTTTAGAATTTTGAATATTGTTCCAATTCTAGACATTCAGTTTTAAAGTATTTAAAAAAAGATATTCCCATGTAATGTCAATGGGATCTAACATGGCTGCCATAGAATGTTGAAGTGTCATGAAAATGCACCATAATGTAGAAACCGCATTGGCCCAACTCTCTAAATACATGGCTCTGGCTGACACTAGTAAACCTTTCTATTCTACCTGACGTCACTCCAGTCTGAAATGGTTAGAGTATGTGTGTGTGTGTGTGTGTGGGGGGGGGGGGGGGGGGGGGGGCGGGGAATCGGGGGTCTGTGTGTGTGGTGGTGTGTGCGTATTTTCTGCTTTTGTCAAAATCGGGGAAGGGGGTATTTGTGTGTGTGGATGGTGTGTGTGTGTATTTTCAACTTCTGTCAAAAGCATGTCGTGGAAACTCCACTTTTCTCCTGTCAATCTCAGTTAGCCTGTAAGACTGTAAACTGTGTGTGTGTGTGTGTGTGTGTGTGTGTGTGTGTGTGTGTGTGTGTGTGTGTGTGTGTGTGTGTGTGTGTGTGTGTGTGTGTGTGTGTGTGTGTGTGTGTGTGTGTGTGTGTGTGTGTGTGTGTGTGTCCATATTTGATGGACCACTTGTAACTGAAGTGATCTCATTGCTTTAAGTGGATTGAGGGCTGTGACACACCCACACAATGCTACTCTCACTCACACACACGTACTGTCATTATTTATCTTTGACTCGCCCTTGCTCTCTCTCTCTCTCTCTCTCTATCTCTCTCTCTCTCTCTCTTGCTCTCTCTCTCTCATACATACATACTATCTGACAATCACCACTCCATCTTGCCCTTACAGACTTAACGACCGTGAGCCTCTCACACACCATGCAATGTCACAAAAGCTAATTCTGTGAGCATGAGTCAGTGATTTGCATTATTCGTATCCGACGTCCTGTGTCTTTGTTTGTATCTCTCTGTGTGTGTGTTTGTCTGGTGTTTCTATCGTTCCTCTACCCGTCAGTCTCAGTAACCCGGGAGATAGCGGCGTCTTGAATAACGTTAATATCATTAATGTGTCCGCTTCCACTTGTTATTTTAGTGTGTGAGTCTGTGTGTGTTCATTCAGTGCCATGACGGTAAGGAAAGGATTAGACAGTTTATTCCATCCAATTAAACACTGTTTTAGTTGAGTTCACGTTGAACCAGAATCTGGGATTACAGGAGACGTTGAATATGGTGATCCTACGTTAAGCCCAGGAAGCAGCCATTCAATTTACCATTCAACAGCTTTTCAAGCTTAATGTCAAATACATTCGGTACTGACCAAAGAATGGAGTTTCACTGAGCAACTACGTTCATTACTGTCGTTACAGCTGGTAAATACTTCCAGAAAAGGTCAAAATAAAAAGTGACATCCCACTGGGCAAAAACTTCTCAAATTCGAGATCACTTGTACTCCACACACAGAGACGCGTACAAAGCTCTCCCTCACCCTCCATTTGGTAAATCCGACCACAACTCTATCCTCCTGACTCCTGCTTAAAAGCAAAAATTAAAGCAGGAAGCACCAGTGACTCGGTCTATAAAAAAGTGGTCAGATGAACCAAATGCTAAACTACAGGACTGTTTTGCAATCACAGACTGGAACATGTTCCGGGATTCTTCCGATGGCATTGAGGAGTACACCACATCAGTCACTGGTTTTATCAATAAGTGCATCGAGGACGTCGTCCCCACAGTGACTGTACGTACATACCCCAACCATAAGCCATGGATTACAGGCAACATTCGCACTGAGCTAAAGGGTAGAGCTGCCGCTTTCAAGGTGCGGGACTCTAACCCGGAAGCTTACAAGAAATCCTGCTGTGCCCTGCGACGAACCATCAAACAGGCAAAGCGTCAATACAGGGCTAAGATTGAATCATACTACACCGGCTCCGACACTCATCTTATGTGGCAGGGCTTGCAAACTATTACAGACTACAAAGGGAAGTACAGCCGCAAGCTTCCCACTGACACGAGCCTACCAGATGAGCTAAATCACTTCTATGCTCGCTTCGAGGCAAGCAACACTGAGGCATGCATGAGAGCATCAGCTGTTCCGAACGACTGTGTGATCACGTTATCCGTAGCCGACGTGAGTAAGACCTTTAAACAGGTCAACATACACAAGGCTGCGGGGCCAGACGGATTACCAGGACGTGTGCTCCGGGCATGTGCTGCCCAACTGTCAGGTGTCTTCACGGACATTTTCAACATGTCCCTGATTGAGTCTGTAATAACAACATGTTTCAAGCAGACCACCATAGTCCCTGTGCTCAAGAACACGAAGGCAACCTGCCTAAATTACTACAGACCCGTAGCATTCACTTCCGTAGCCATGAAGTGCTTTGAAAGGTTGGTAATGGCTCACATCAACACCATTATCCCAGAAACCCTAGACCCACTCCAATTTGCGTACCGCCCAAACAGATCCACAGATGATGCAATCTCTATTGCACTCCACACTGCCCTTTCCCACCTGGACAAAAGGAACACTTATGTGAGAATGTTATTCATTGACTACAGCTCAGCGTTCAACACCATAGTATGAGGTGTAGCTACATAGCCGTCTTTGTATCAAAGATAATTGTGTAGTTTAGAGTAATTATCGAGGTTAGCTAGCCAGCTATTTTCGTCCTTCTAACGTAGTCAACACTGCTAGCTAGCCAGCTAGCCAACTTCTACCGAATAGCAGCACTGTAGAAACTATTACATTACAACGGAACGACTTGATTAGTGTAGTGTTAGCTAGCTACATAGTTGTCTTTGCTGTCTTTGTATCTAAGATAATTGTGTAGTTTAGAGTAATTATCGAGGTTAGCTAGCCAGCTATTTTCGTCCGCCGCGCCGTGCCACCGTTCTCCTACCTAGTCAACAACTGCTAGCTAGCTAGTCAACTTCTACCGACTAGCAGCACTGTAGAAACTAATACATTACAACGGAACGATTTGATTAGTGTAGTGTTAGCTAGCTAGCTACATAGTTGTCTTTGCTGTCTTTGTATCTAAGATAATTGTGTAGTTTAGAGTAATTATCGAGGTTAGCTAGCCAGCTATTTTCGTCCGCCGCGCCGCGCCACCGTTCTCCTACTAAGTCAACAACTGCTAGCTAGCTAGTCAACTTCTACCGACTAGCAGCACTGTAGAAACTAATACATTACAACGGAACAGTTTGATTAGTGTAGTGTTAGCTAGCTACATAGTTGTCTTTGCTGTCTTTGTATCTAAGATAATTGTGTAGTTTTGAGTAATTATCGAGGTTAGCTAGCCAGCTATTTTTGTCGCCGCTCCACCGTTCTCCTACCTAGTCAACAACTGCTAGCTAGCTAGTCAACTTCTACCGACTAGCAGCACTGTAGAAACTAATAATACATTACAACGGAACGATTTGATTAGTGTAGTGCTAGCTAGATACATAGTTGTCTTTGCTGTCTTTGTATCTAAGATAATTGTGTAGTTTAGAGTAATTATCGAGGTTATCGAGGTTACCTAGCCAGTTATCGAGGTTACCTAGCCAGCTACACTTTCAAACAAAGTCAACAACGCAGCCACTGCTAGCTAGCCTACTTCACCAGCCAGCAGTACTGTATCATTTTAATCATTTTAGTCAATAAGATTTTTGCAACGTAAGCTTAACTTTCTGAACATTCGAGACGTGTAGTCCACTTGTCATTCCAATCTCCTTTGCATTAGCGTAGCCTCTTCTGTAGCCTGTCAACTATGTGTCTGTCTATCCCTGTTCTCTCCTCTCTGCACAGACCATACAAACGCTTCACACTGCGTGGCCGCTGCCACTCTAACCTGGTGGTCCCAGCGCGCACGACCCACGTGGAGTTCCAGGTCCCCGGCAGCCTCTGGAACTGCCGATCTGCGGCCAACAAGGCAGAGTTCATCTCAGCCTATGCTTCCCTCCAGTCCCTCGACTTCTTGGCACTGACGGAAACATGGATTACCACAGATACCACTGCTACTCCTACTGCTCTCTCCTTGTCTGCCCACGTGTTCTCGCACACCCCGAGAGCTTCTGGTCAGCGGGGTGGTGGCACTGGGATCCTCATCTCTCCCAAGTGGACATTCTCTCTTTCTCCCCTGACCCATCTGTCTATTGCCTCCTTTGAATTCCATGCTGTCACAGTTACCAGCCCTTTCAAGCTTAACATCCTTATCATTTATCGCCCTCCAGGTTCCCTTGGAGAGTTTATCAATGAGCTTGACGCCTTGATAAGTTCCTTTCCTGAGGATGGCTCACCTCTCACAGTTCTGGGTGACTTTAACCTGTTTGGGCTGCAGGGGCAGTATTGAGTAGCCAGATAAAAGGTGCCCATATCAAACGGCCTCATACTCAATTCTTGCTCGTACAATATGCATATTATTATTACTATTGGATAGAAAACACTCTCTAGTTTCTAAAACCGTTTGAATTATATCTGTGAGTCAAACAGAACTCATTTGGCACAAACTTCCTGACCAGGAAGTGGAAAGTCTGAAATCGAGGCTCTGTTCTACTTCCTGCCTATAAATGGGCATGATACGTATTAGTATACGTGCACTTCATAGACCTTCCCCTGGATGTCAAGAGGCGGTGAGAGAAGAAATTGAGTGTTTATCTTGGTCTGAAGTGGAATACAAGCTCTTTGTATGACGTGTCCCCCATTTCCTGTTTTCTGGAGAGCGCGAGGGGGTACATGGATTTGCCTTCTGTTTAGCTGCCGTTATAGGCGACTACTATCTCCGGCTTTGAAATTTTTTCGGGAGTTTTGCCGTATTCCGTTCTCTGACTTTGTTGACATGGAGAGATTCGCGCCACTTGGCAAGTGTGCTTGCTAATTCAAGAGGGAAAGAGGCCGTTCTAAATCCAAACAACGATTGTTCTTGACAAAGGACCCCTTGTCCAACATTCTGATGAAAGATCAGCAAAAGTAAGAAACATTTTATGATGCTATTTCATATATCTGTCGTACATGTGAACTAGTCGTCGGCGCCCAACTTTTGGGTACTCTAGTTATACCAAAGCTGGATGTCGTAATGAAGTTATTTTTTAGAAATCTAACACTGTGATTTCATTAAGAACTAATGGATCTATCATTTCCTATACAACATGTATTTTTTAGTTATGTTTATGAATAGCTATTTGGTCAGAATATGTGTCAGAAAAAGTGTCAGAAAAATATCCGGACGTTGTGGAAAAAGTAGCTACGATAGCAACATGTATAACCACTGATATCAGCTCTGAATATGCACATTTTCGAACAAAACATAAGTGTATGTATAACCTGATGTTATAGGACTGTCATCTGATGAATATCAAGGTTAGTCAAAAATTATATATCTTTTACTGGTTTGTTACGATCGCTAACTTTTACTGCTGGGAAATGGCTTGTGTTTCTGGCTATTGTGGTAAGCTAATATAACGCTATATTGTGTTATTGCTGTAAAACACTTAATAAATCGGAAATATTGGCTGGAATCAGAAGATGCCTGTCTTTCATTTGCTGTACACTGAATGGCTTGTGTTTCTGGCTATTGTGGTAAGCTAATATAACGCTATATTGTGTTTTCGCTGTAAAACACTTAATAAATCTGAAATATTGGCTGGAATCACAAGATGCCTGTCTTTCATTTGCTGTACACTATGTATTTTTCAGAAATGTTTTATGATGAGTAATTAGGAATTTGACGTTGGTGTCTGTAATTATTCTGGCTGCTTTCGGTGCAATTTCTGATTGTAGCTGCAATGTAAACTATGATTTATACCTGAAATATGCACTCTGGCAGCTCCTGACTGGCTGGCGGCACTGGCAGCTCCTGACTGGCTGGCGGCTCTGGCAGCTCCTGACTGGCTGGCGGCTCTGGCAGCTCCTGACTGGCTGGCGGCTCTGGCAGCTCCTGACTGGCGGCTCCTTACTGGCTGGCGGCTCTGGCGGCTCCTGACTGACGGACGGCTCTAGCGGCTCCTGACAGACGGACGGCTCTAATGGCTCGGGACAGACGGGCGGCTCTAATGGCTCGGGACAGACGGATGGCTCAGAAGGCGCTGGGCAGACGGATGGCTCAGAAGGCGCTGGGCAGACGGATGGCTCAGAAGACGCTGGGCAGACGGATGGCTCAGAAGGCGCTGAGCAGACGGATGGCTCAGAAGGCGCTGGGCAGACGGATGGCTCAGAAGGCGCTGGGCAGACGGATGGCTCAGAAGGCGCTGGGCAGACGGATGGCTCAGAAGGCGCTGGGCAGACGGATGGCTCAGAAGGCGCTGGGCAGACGGATGGCTCAGACGGCGCTGGGCAGACGGATGGCTCAGACGGCGCTGGGCAGACGGATGGCTCAGACGGCGCTGGGCAGACAGATGGCTCAGACGGCGCTGGGCAGACAGATGGCTCAGACGGCGCTGGGCAGACAGATGGCTCAGACGGCGCTGGGCAGACAGATGACTCTGACCTGCTGAGGCGCACAGTAGACCTGGTGCGTGGTGCCGGAACTGGTGGTACCGGACTGGAGACACGCACCTCAAGGCTAGTGTGGGGAGCAGGAACAGGGCACACTGGACTCTCGATATGCACTATAGGACTGGTGCGTGGTACCGGAACTGGAGGTACCGGGCTGAGGGCACGCACCTCAGGGCGAGTGCGTGGAGGAGGAACAGGAGGAGGTACAGGACTCTGGAGACGCACTGGAAGCCTGGTGTGTGGTGTAGGCACTGGTGGTACTGAGCTGGGGCGGGAAGGTGGCGCCGGATATACCGGACCGTGTAGGCGTACTGGCTCCCTTGAGCACTGAGCCTGCCCAACCTTACCTGGTTGTATCCCCGTCGCCTGACCAGTGCGGGGAGGTGGAATAACCCGCACCGGGCTATGTAGGCGAACCGGGGACACCATACGTAAGGCTGGTGCCATGTAAGCCGGCCCAAGGAGACGTACTGGTGGCCAGATATGTAGAGCCGGCTTCATGGCACTTGGCTCAATGCTCATTCTAGCCCTACCAGTGCGGGGAGGTGGAATAACCCGCACCGGGCTATGCACACGTACAGGAGACACCATGCGCTCTACTGCGTAACACGGTGTCTGCCCGTACTCCCGCTCTCCACGGTTAGCCTGGGAAGTGGGCGCAGGTCTCCTACCTGCCCTAGACCCACTACCTCTTAGGCCCCCCCCAATAAATTTTTGGGTTGTACTTGCGGGCTTTTCGGGCTTCCGTGCTAGACGCGTCCCCTCATAACGCTGGTTCCTCTCTCCAGTTTCCTCCGCTCTCCGAGCTGCCTCCAGCTGTTCCCATGGGCGGCGATTCACTTCCACTTTAGCCCATGGTCCTTTTCCTTCAATGATTTCGTCCCAAGACCAGAAATCCTGCTTCGTGTGCTGTCCGTTAACCCGCTGCTTGATCCGGGTTTGGTGGGTGGTTCTGTAACGATTGTCGTAATATTCTTCCTCCTCCTCGGACGAGGAGAGGAGAGAGGGATCGGAAGACCAAAATGCAGCGGGTTGTGAATACATAATGATTTATTAGACAAACGACGAAACACGAAAACAAACACTTGGAAGGATTTACAAAATAACAAAACAACGTAGACTGACCTGAACGTAAGAACTTACATGTAACACGAAGAACGCACGAACAGGGAAAAACAGACTACACAAAAACCGAACGAACAAACATACCGAAACAGTCCCGTGTGGCGCAACTTACACAGACACGGAAGACAACCACCCACAACAAACAATGTGAAACAACCTACCTTAATTTGACTCTCAATCAGAGGAAACGCCAAACACCTGCCTCTAATTGAGAGCCATACCAGGCAACCCATTAACCCAACATAGAAAACACATAACATAGACTACCCACCCAAAACTCACGCCCTGACCAATTAAACACATTCCAAACAACACAAAACAGGTCAGGAACGTCACAGTCTTACTTTTGCTGATCTTTCATCAGAATGTTGGACAAGGTGTCCTTTGTCCAGAACAGTCGTTGTTTGGATTCAGAACGGCAACTTTCCCTCTTCTTTTAGCAAGCGCGCTAGCCGGGTGGCACGACACTCTCCATGTCAACAAACGGAAGAGAACGGAACACGGCAAAACCCCGAAAAAATTTCAATAATCTGATGAAACTATATTGAAAAAACATACTTTACAATGATATGGTGACATGTATCAAATAAAATCAAAGCCGGAGATTGTAGTCGCCTATAACGGCAGCTAAACAAAAGGCAATCCCACTGTCCAGCTCGCGCTCTTCAGAGTACCGAAAATGGGGGACACGTCATTCCAAGATGATGTGTTCCATCTCAGACCAAGATAATCACCTAATTTCTTCTCTCACAGCCTCTTGACACCCAGAGGAAGGTGTATGACGTGCATGTATACTAATAGGTCTTGTGCCCATTTATAGGCAGGAAGTAGAACAGAGCATCGATTTCAGACTTTCCACTTCCTGGTCAGGAAATGTGCTGCAGAATGAGTTCTGTTTCACTCAGAGAAATAATTCAAACGGTTTTAGAAACTAGATAGTGTTTTCTATCCAATAGTAATAATAATATGCATATTGTACGAGCAAGAATTGAGTACGAGGCCGTTTGAAATGGGCACATTTTATCTGGCTACTCAATACTGACCCTTGCAGCCCAAACAGGTTATAAGACTGTCATCTGATGAAGTTGTTTGTTGGTTAGTTTGGTTGGTTCTTGGTTAGTTAGGTTGGCTTTTTGCATCCTACCTGTGCTGTGAAAAATGTCTGTCCTTTTTTGTATTTGGTGGTGAGCTAACATAAATATACGTGCTGTTTTCGCTGTAAAACATTTTAAAAATCGGACATGTTGGCTGGATTCACAAGATGTGTACCTTTCATTTGCTGTATTGGACTTGTTCATGTGTGAAAGTTAAATATTTAAAAAATATCTCTTTTGAATTTCGCGCCCTGCACTTGAGCTGGCTGTTGTCATAAGTGTACCGACTTCGGGCTTGCAGCCAGAAGAAGTTAACCTCCCCACGTCTACCTTTGACTCATTCCTCTCTGCCTCCTTCTTTCCACTCCTCTCCTCTTTTGACCTCACCCTTTGTCCAGAACCTTCCCCCCTACTCACAAGGCAGGCAATACGCTTGACCTCATCTTTACTAGATGCTGTTCTTCCACTAATCTCATTGCAACTCCCCTCCAAGTCTCCGACCACTACCTTGTATCCTTTTCCCTCTCGCTCTCATCCAACACTTCCCACTCTGCCCCTACTCGGATGGTATCGCGCCGTCCCAACCTTCGCTCTCTCTCCCCCGCTACTCTCTCCTCTTCCATCCTATCATCTCTTCCCTCTGCTCAAACCTTCTCCAACCTATCTCCTGATTCTGCCTCCTCAACCCTCCTCTCCTCCCTTTCTGCATCCTTTGACTCTCTATGTCCCCTATCCTCCAGGCCGGCTCGGTCCTCCCCTCCTGCTCCGTGGCTCGACGACTCATTGCGAGCTCACAGAACAGGGCTCCGGGCAGCCGAGCGGAAATGGAGGAAAACTCGCCTCCCTGCGGACCTGGCATCCTTTCACTCCCTCCTCTCTACATTTTCCTCTTCTGTCTCTGCTGCTAAAGCCACTTTCTACCACTCTAAATTCCAAGCAACTGCCTCTAACCCTAGGAAGCTCTTTGCCACCTTCTCTTCCCTCCTGAATCCTCCTCCCCCTCCCCCCCTCCTCCCTCTCTGCGGATGACTTCGTTGCCATTTTGAAAAGAAGGTCGACGACATCCGATCCTCTTTTGCTAAGTCAAACGACACCGCTGGTTCTGCTCACACTGCCCTACCCTGTGCTTTGACCTCTTTCTCTCCTCTCTCTCCAGATGAAATCTCGCGTCTTGTGACGGCCGGCCTCCCAACAACCTGCCCGCTTGACCCTATCCCCTCCTCTCTTCTCCAGACCATTTCCGGAGACCTTCTCCCTTACCTCACCTCGCTCATCAACTCATCCTTGACCGCTGGCTACGTCCCTTCCGTCTTCAAGAGAGCCAGAGTTGCACCCCTTCGGAAAAAACCTACACTCGATCCCTCCGATGTCAACAACTACAGACCAGTATCCCTTCTTTCTTTTCTCTCCAAAACTCTTGAACGTGCCGTCCTTGGCCAGCGCTCCTGCTATCTCTCTCAGAATGACCTTCTTGATCCAAATCAGTCAGGTTTCAAGACTACTCATTCAACTGAGACTGCTCTTCTCTGTGTCACGGAGGCGCTCCGCACTGCTAAAGCTAACTCTCTCTCCTCCGCTCTCATCCTTCTAGACCTATCGGCTGCCTTTGATACTGTGAACCATCAGATCCTCCTCTCCACCCTCTCCGAGTTGGGCATCTCCGGCGCGGCCCACGGTTGGATTGCGTCCTTCCTGACAGGTCGCTCCTACCAGGTGGCGTGGCGAGAATCTGTCTCCGCACCACGTGCTCTCACCACTGGTGTCCCCCAGGGCTCTGTTCTAGGCCCTCTCCTATTCTCGCTATACACCAAGTCACTTGGCTCTGTCATATCCTCACATGGTCTCTCCTATCATTGCTATGCAGACGACACACAATTAATCTTCTCCTTTCCCCCTTCTGATAACCAGGTGGCGAATCGCATCTCTGCATGTCTGGCAGACATATCAGTGTGGATGAAGGATCACCACCTCAAACTGAACCTTGGCAAGACGGAGCTGCTCTTCCTCCCGGGGAAGGACTGCCCGTTCCATGATTTCGCCATCACGGTTGACAACTCCATTGTGTCCTCCTCCCAGAGTGCTAAGAACCTTGGCGTGATCCTGGACAACACCCTGTCGTTCTCAACTAACATCAAGGCGGTGACCCGTTCCTGTAGGTTCATGCTTTACAACATCCGCAGAGTACGACCCTGCCTCACACAGGAAGCGGCGCAGGTCCTAATCCAGGCACTTGTCATCTCCCGTCTGGATTACTGCAACTCGCTGTTGGCTGGGCTCCCTGCCTGTGCCATTAAACCCCTACAACTCATCCAGAACGCCGCAGACCGTCTGGTGTTCAACCTTCCCAAGTTCTCTCACGTCACCCCGCTCCTCCGCTCTCTCCACTGGCTTCCAGTTGAAGCTCGCATCCGCTACAAGACCATGGTGCTTGCCTACGGAGCTGTGAGGGGAACGGCACCTCCGTTCCTTCAGGCTCTGATCAGGCCCTACACCCAAACAAGGGCACTGCGTTCATCCACCTCTGGCCTGCTCGCCTCCCTACCTCTGAGGAAGTACAGTTCCTGCTCAGCCCAGTCAAAACTGTTCGCTGCTCTGGCACCCTAATAGTGGAACAAACTCCCTCACGACGCCAGGTCAGCGGAGTCAATTACCACCTTCCAGAGACACCTGAAACCCCACCTCTTTAAGGAATACCTAGGATAGGATAAAGTAATCCTTCTAACCCCCCCCCCCCTTAAAAGATTTAGATGCACTATTGTAAAGTGGTTGTTCCACTGGATATCATAAGGTGAATGCACCAATTTGTAAATCGCTCTGGATAAGAGCGTCTGCTAAATGACTTAAATGTAAATGTAATAGTACCCTCAAAGCTCATCACTAAGCTAAGGTTCCTGGGACTAAACACCTCCCTCTGCAACTGGATCCTGGACTTCCTGACGGGTCGCCCCCAGGTGGTGACGGTAGGTAGCAACACATCTGTCACGATGATCCTCAACACTGGAGTTCCCCAGGGGTGCGTGCTCAGTCCCCTCCTGTACTCCCTGTTCACCCATGACTGCATGGCCAGGCATGACTACAACACCATCATTAAGTTTGGAGATGACACAACAGTGGTAGGCCTAATCACCGACAACGACGAAAGAGCTTATAGGGAGGAGGTCAGAGACTTGGCAGTGTGGTGCCAGAACAATAACCTATCCCTCAATGTAACCAAGACTAAGGAGATGATTGTGGACTACAGGAAAAGGAGGACCAAGCATTTCCCCATTGTTATCGACTGGGCTGTAGTGGAGCAGATTGAGAGCTTCAAGTTCCTTGGTGTCCACATCAACAACAAACTAGAATGGTCCAAACACACCAAGACAGTTGTGAAGAGGGCACGACAAAGACTATTCCCCCTCAGGAAACTAAAAAGATTTGGCATGGGTCCTGAGATCCTCAGAAGTTTCTACAGCTGCAACATCGAGAGCACCCTGACTGGTTGCATCACTGCCTGGTACGGCAATTGCTCGGCCACTGACCGCAAGGCACCACAGAGGGTAGTGCGTACGGCCTAGTACATCACTGGGGCTAAGCTGCCATCCAGGTCCTGCCACCCAGGACCTCTACACCAGGCGGTGTCAGAGGAAGGCCCTAAAAATTGTCAAAGACCCCAGCCACCCCAATCATAGACTGTTCTCTCTACTACCGCATCGCAGTGCCAGGTCCAGGACAAAAAGGCTTCTCAACAGTTTTTACCCCCAAGCCATAAGACTCCTGAACAGGCAATCAAATGGCTACCCGGACTATTTGCATTAAATCTGGGTGTCTGTGGAAAGCTGAGTATCTTGGATATTGATTGGTGCCTTCAAATCTTTCGTGTAACTTACTACCATATATGGGCATACAAATGTATAAGGGCGAGCCGATGACCTCATTTCAAGACGGCTGCTACCTACATTCCGGTTAGCGTTGTGACGCATAAACAAAATAAACACAGAGTACGTTGATACACACTGAAAGCTGGGACTCCACAGATCACGCGGATATCTTATTTGTCTGCCTGTGACCTACCGTTATTGATCACCAGCCCCTAGACTATATCTTTGCGCATCAAAAATATAATGTTGCCTGCTTACGCGCTGTAGTCATCCATTACACAGGGGATTGGCTACTATAGCACCTTGACAGTCTGGTAGTCAATGAGATAAGCTTTCCAGTGATATGCAGTTGACCTGGCTGGAACAAAGCAAGGCCTAGGACCTTTTAATGCCTACTGCAAACTTTTGCTAACTGGCTCAGAGGCAAGGAAACACCTGACACCACTTACTAAGACGTCTCCCCATTTCGAGTTGTTAGGTCTATCAATCGCATATTTTTGATATTGTTCACATGTTGTGGAAGCCATCTGATATGTTTCCAGCTCTGGGAATCAGTAATTCACTTATAGCTTGTCAATGAAAGATGACTTAAAAATTCATAAAAATGTTTTTTTTTTTGTGTGTGCTTGATCTTGTGTATTCTGACCTATGTAACTCCTATCTATCTCCAGATAATTTCCTCATAATCTCACAGATGTCTTCTTTCTAAATATACCAAGTTTAGGAAATTACACATGAATAGCAGTTACTTTTGGGTATGTCTATTTAGGCAGAAATCTACATTTTGCCATTAGTTAAGAGGTTTTAAAGGAGAATAGCCATATTCAACATCTCCTAGAAACCCAGATTCTGGTTCAAATTCACCCATGACCTCTTACCCCTGACTTCTGACCCCGGACCCCTCTCTACCACCGAAGATTATCTAGACAAGATAGTTGAATGACTGCTCTAACAATGGAAATACATGTCCTCAAAGATGGGAGGCAGGGGGAGAAGGCGAGATCAGATGGGACCATTCTAACCATTGAGAGTGCAGATACGCGTGTGAACAACTGGCACAACTCCGATATGAAGCATATCAAAGTTTCTGAAATACCACGAGTCCGCTTATTCATTGCAATCGTTACAACCTAACTATAAGACAACTTCTATTAGATAAAATAAGCCTCAAATAAGCAATTACATTTTTTGTTGACCAAATTTGATACTCTCATTGACCAGTACAAAACTTCCTCAATTCGTGATCTTATTTTCATGGACAGATTTAATTTGAAACCCTCTCCCAAGATCAACCATCTCAATTAGCAAAAGGATGTTGAAAATACATATTTTTGCAGATGTTTAAAATAGGGTTTTTACGGACGTTGAAAATACGTAATTCTCGTATAAAATTCAGATTTTTGGGACATTGAAAATTTGTATTTTCGGACGTGGAAATCAGATTAATTTTCGGTTCCGAATGAAATTTGAAAACGTGTTTTTTCTGGCTGTTGAAGTCAGGTTAATTTGAAGTTCTGAATGAAAGTTGGAATGATGTAATTTACAGACATTGAAAATACGTATTTTTTTCATCATTGATTCTATGGCCAAAGTTTAACTGCACATACATTCTCACTGAAGTAAGGATTATAATGTTTCTATTCATTTAATGGAGGAAAGAGGAGTCAACTGAACATTGCAACATAGCAACATTCTAGGAGGGAGATCAGCTTTAATATTGCAGATAGATTGTAGCTTCCATCAATGTAATTGTCTGCATCATTTCCAATACCCCATATATTTTAGTGTAAATATTGATATATACACAAATACATACAAACGTTCAGAGACTTGTCTTGAAGTTACTCCTGCGTTGTCTTGGCTGTGTGCTTAGGGTCGTTGTTCTGTTGGAAGGGGAACCTTCGCCCCATTCTTAGGTCCTGAGCGCTCTGGAGCAGGCTTTCATCAAGGATCTCTCAGTACTTTGTTCTGTTCATTTTTCCCTCGAACCTGACTAGTCTCCAAGTCCCTGCCACTGAAAAACATCCCCACAGCACGATGCTACCACCACCATGTTTCACTGTAGGGATGGTGCAGGTTTTCTCCATACGTGAACTTGGCATTCAGCCCAAAGAGTTAAATGCTGGTTTCATCAGACCAGGGAATCTTGTTTCTCATGGTCTGAGACTCCTTTGGGTGCTTTTTGGCAAACTCCAAGTGGGCTGTCATGAGCCTTTTACTGAGGAGTGACTTCCGTCTGGCCACTCTACCATAAAGGCCTGATTGGTGGAGCTGCAGAGATGGTTGCTCTTCTGGAATGTTCTCCAATCTCAACAGAGGAACTCTGGAGCTCTGTCAGAGTGACCATCGGGTTTGTGGTCACTTCTCTGACCAAGGCCCCTCTTCCCTGATTGCTCAGTTTGGCTGGGCGGCCAGCTCTAGAAGGAGTCTTGGTGGTTCCAAAGTTCTTCCATTTAAGAATGATGGCCACTGTGTTCTTGGGGACCTTCAATGCTGCAGACATTTTTGGTACCCATCCCCAGATCTGTGCCTCTTTGCTCTGACATGCACTGTCAACTGTGAGACCTTATATAGACAGGTGTGTGCCTTTCCAAATCATGCCCAATCAATTTAATTTACCACAGGTGAACTCCAATGAAGTTTTAGAAACATCTCAAGGATAATCAATGGAAACCGGATACACCTGAGCTCTGAGCTCAATTTCGAGTCTCATAGCAAAGGGTCTGAATACTTATGTAAATAAAGTGTTTCTGTTTTTGTTGTTTTATAAATTTGCTAAAAAATCTAAAAACCTGTTTTTGATTAGTCATCATGGGGTTTTGTGTGTAGATTGTTGAAGAAATGTTATTTTGAAATGTATTTTTTAGAGTAAGGCTGTAACGTAAGAAAATGTGGAAAAGTGAAGGGATCAGAATACTTTCCGAATGACTCTACATGCACATATATATATATATATACATACACAGTACCGGTCAAAGGTTTGGACACACCTACTCATTCAAGGCTTTTTCTTTGTTTTTAATATTTTTACTATAGAATAGTAGTGAAGACATCAAAACTATAAAATAACACATACAGAATCATGTAGTATCCCAAGAAATGTTAAACAAATCAAAATCTATTTTATATTTCAGATTCTTCAAAGTAGCTACCCTTTGACTTGATGACAGCTTTGCACACTCTTGGCATTCTCTCACCCAGCTTCATGAGGTAGTTGTCAAGACTTCTGCCCCTCTCCTTGTTCGGGCGGCGTTCAGCGATCGACGTCACCAGCTTTCTAGCCATCGCCGCTCCATTTTTCGTATATCCATTTGTCTTGTCTTGTTTTCATACACACCTGGTTTTCATTTCCCCAATTAAGCTACTTGTATTTAACCCTCGGTTTCCCATCATGTTTTGTGTGCAATTGTTAGGTAGTGTTAGTTTATGCGCTCTACTTTTATGTTCGGTTTTTTGAGCGCGTTTGATTCATGTACGTGCTCTTGTTTTTGGAACTATAATAAAAGTGCGCCTGTTCATTAATATCTGCTCTCCTGCACTTGACTTCGCCTCCAATACACCATCCTGACAGTAGTCACCTGGAATGCATTTCAATTTACAGGTGTGCCTTATAGAAAGAGGAGGAAGGGAAGCTCTACTAAGGTACACAATAGTAAATTTGGTAGACAGAAGGTGCTCTTTGGTAAAAGGGGTAAATTGGTCATCAAATAGAAAGGAGGACCAAGACACTCTTCATATAATGAATTAAAATGCCTTTATTAGTATGGCATGTTCAATAGAAACAACGTTATTTTTTTTATCCGACGCGTTTCGGCTGCATGGCCCTCGTCAGGGAGTACAAAGAACGAATACAATGTCCTCTTTTGAACAGCTTTTCCAATTAGCCCTAATTAGAAGAGGGAGTGGTTACAAAATTGATTGGAAACACCTAGTAAGCAATACTATACACATTAAAAAGTGAAATACTGAAGCTATGTTATCATAAAAATACAACTCCAAGCTAGAAGTATCAGGACACTTAGAAAGTTAGTTCTAACCTAAAATATGACTGGGAGAAGTGTCAAGAATAAGACAGCAATATATTCCATAGTACACTAGAACACAGCAAAACATGAACAACAACAGTCTAAACATAGCTGAGGGCAATTGAGCAAAATGTCCACTAGATGAGAGCAAATGGACCTATCAAAACCCTACAGAAAGGGTGAGAAATCGATATCTTAATTTAAACCAGGGTATTTAGTGGCCTGTAGTTTGTAAATCCCAAAACTTTCCCTTTGGTTTAATTGTTTAAGACGGTCCCCTTTTCTAATAGAGGCTGGAATATGATCAATACCCATAGCTTGTAGGGAGGCAGGGTTGCCATGGTGTAAGGACTTGTAGTGCCTTGCCGTGGGGTAGTCTTCATTGCCTACCCGTATGGCGTACTTGTGTTCCGCTAAGCGGTTTTGAAGGCGTCTCTTTGTCCGTCCAATGTAGAATGCCTTGCACTGTGGACATTCCAATCTATAGATGACATGAGTGGTTTTGCAGTTAATGAAATACTTGACGTAATACTCCATTTTTGAAGCTGTGTCAACAAAATACTTATTCTGTGCAATATTTCTGCAATGGTTGCAATGGTTATATTTAAAAGAGCCCTTGGGTTTGTGGTCAAGCCAAGTTCTTTGAGAGTCACCTGGAAGATAACTCTGGACTAATTTGTCATTTAGGGTAGGACATCTCTTAAAGCTTATGACTGGTGGCTCAGGAAAGACTTGGCGTAGTAGCATATCACTTTGGAGGATTCCCCAATTATTTTTAATGATTCTTTTAATGTTCTCTGCTTCAGTGCTGTATTTTGTAACAAAATACACTCTCTGATGTATCACGAAGCACTCCCCTTCGCAACAAGTTCTCTCTGTCAAGTAATCCACCCCTTATACCTGCATCTTTCAGGACCTGAACGCAGTAGCCCCGATTCAAGAAGCGATTCTCCAATTCAGCAGATTTGACACTGTAGTCTGATTCCTGATCGCAAATTCTGCGGACTCTTTGGAATTGGCCATATGGAATATTCTCTTTTAGCCTTTTGGGGTGAAAGCTATCTGCCCTCAGTATTCTCATCTGTAGGCTTCCTAAAGATTAATGTGTGCAAACAACCTTTGTCATTTTTACTAATGTCGAGGTCCAAAAAATGTATGTTATCCTTGCTGTACTCCATAGTTAGTTTGATGTTTGGGTTAATGCCTTTAAGGTATTGGTGGAAGGAAATAAGTTAATCTTCTGATCCGGACCAAAACAGGCAAACATCATCAATATAGCGTCCCCACCATATAATCCGGTCAAAGAAATGGTTATTAGAAGGATCCAAAATGAAGTCATTTTCCCATTTACCCAAGTACAAACCAGCGTAGGAAGGGCTGTAGCAAGCTCCCATGGCACATCCTTTGACCTGTTTAAAAATACGGTCCTAAAAGATAAAGATGTTATGATTAAGAGTCCATTCAGTCAGTGAGACAATGAATTCTGTTGGAGGCATCCTACAGGCCGGGTACTCAGGAAATGGTGCATAGCTGCCAAACCTTGTTCATGCTCAATGGTGGTGTATAGAGACTCCACATCCATGGTGACTAAAAAGGAAGCTGTACCTATATTGTTCAATTCCTTAATTATGTTCAACACATCTGTGGTATCTTGAAGATAGGCTAGGAGTGACGTCAGAAAAGGCTTAATAAAGTAATCAATGTACTTAGAGATGGGCTCTGTCAGACTTTCATTACCACTAATGACTGGTCTGCCTGTGGTATTTTCAAGATTTTTGTGGACTTTTGGAAGAAGGTAAAAGAAGCCATACGCGGACTGCCATTGAAAATAAATTTGAACCCATTGTCTGAAATGTAGCCATTCTCCTTAGCTTCTGTGAGGATCCCTTTCAATTCAGTTTCTAGGTCCTCTGTAGGGTTGAAGATAAGAGATTGGTAGAATTCATCATTGTCTAATTGACGGTAGGCTTCTGTCACATATTTGTCTTTACTCCACACTACTGTAGCGCCACCTTTGTCTGCTGTTTTAACCACAATCCGTTCATTTTTGGACAATGATTCAACTGCATCCCTCTCCGTCTTAGAAAGATTACGTTGTGTTTGGTTGGAGTCAATTTTACCCTTAAACAGATTCTCCACATCAAAATTCACTTTCTTGGCAAATGTATTTAGTGTGGCATTCTGGACGATGGGACAAAAGGTGGACTTGGGCTTAAAAGGTGTTTTTGAGGGAAAAGAAACTGCCTGACCTGAGACACTGGAGTCTGTAGTTGGAGAGATGTTTTGCTTGTACCAGGCCTTCAGATGTAGATTCCCTTATGCAATCATCAGGTGTGCCTTGTTTAAAGTTAATTTGTGGAATGTCTTTCCTTCTTAATGCGTTTGAGCCAATCAGTTGTGTTGTGACAGGGTATGGGTGGTATACAGAAGATAGACCTATTTGGTAAAAGACCAAGTCCATATTATGTCAAGAACAGCTCAAATAAGCAAAGAGAAAATACTTTACTTTAAGACATGAAGGTCAGTCAATCCGCAAAATGTCAAGAACTTTGAAAGTTTCTTCAAGTGCAGTCGCAAAAAACAGAAATCGCTATGATGAAATTAGCTCTCATGAGGAACGCCACAGGAAAGGAAGACCCAGAGTTACCTCTGCTGCAGAGGATAAGTTTATTAGAGTTAACTGCTCCTCAGATTGCAGCCCAAATAAATGCTTCACAGAGTTCAAGTAACAGACACATCAACTGTTCAAAGGAGACTGCGTGAATCAGGCCTTCATGGTTGAATTGCTGCAAAGAAACCACTATTAAAGGACACCAATAAGAAAAAGAGACTTGCTTGGGCCAAGAAAAACGAGCAATGGGCATTAACCAGTGGAAATCTGTCCTTTGGTCTGAAGTCCAAATTGGAGATTTTTGGTTCAAACCGCCGTGTCTTTGTGAGACGCGGTGTGGGTGAACGGATGATCTCCGCATGTTCATTTCCCACCGTAAAGCATGTAAGAGGAGGTGTGATTGTGTGGGGGTGCATAGCTGGTTACACTATCTGTGATTTGTTTAGAATTCAAGGATCACTTAATTAAAAACTTCTTAGGGCTAGGCCCCTTTTTTCTCAATTTCCGCCTGAACGACATGCCCAAAGTAAACTGCCTGTAGCTCAGGCCCTGAAGCCAGGATATGCATATAATTGGTACCATTGGAACTTCAAACTTTGAAGTTTGTAGAAATGTTAAAATAATGTAGGAGAATATAACACAATAGATATGGCAGGAGAAAAACCATCCGGATTTTTTTATTGAGAGACCATCCTCTTAGAAATGCAAGAAAAAGGTCATATTGTAAAATAGCTGCCTGGGTGGCTTCCACATGGTGTCAGCAGTCTATGTTCAAGGTTTCAGGCTTGTAACTTCAAAAACGAATAAGAAATAACAATTTTTGTAAGAGGACACAGTCTTGGAAATCTGTGTTTTTGGACGCCATGACAAAGTTGTGCACCTGCTAAAATCGGTTTCCTATTGAACATTCTTCTTTCCGAAATAAATATTATAGTTTGATTATATTTTAGGGAGTCTGAGGAGAAAATAGAAACATATTTTGACTTGTTGAAACAAAATTTAGGGGTAGATTTTCAGGTTACTTTCTCTGCAAGTTGAACGAATGGATTACTCAAATCGATGGCGCCAACTAAACAGACTTTTTTGGAAATTAAAAAGGATTTTATCTAACAAAACGACACTACATGTTATCCTGTTTGGGATAGGGGCGGTATTTTCACGTCCGGATGAAAAGCGTGCCCAAAGTTAACTGCCTGCTACTCAGGCCCAGAAGCTGGATATGCATATAATTGGTCGATTTGGATAGAAAACACTCTAAAGTTTCTATAACTGTTAAGATATTGTCTGTGAGTATAACAGAACTTATTTGGCAGGCAAAACCCCGAGGACAAACCATCCAGGATTCTTTTTTTTGAGATGACTGTGTTTTCAATTGGTTTCTATGGGAATCTAGATTTCTGAGGCATCTGGTTGCAGTTCCTAGGGCTTCCACTAGATGTCAACAATCTTTACATTTAAGTCATTTAAGTCATTTAGAAATTGGTTGATGTTTTTCTTTTGAGTAATGAAGAAGTATGGCCGTTCAGACTGAGTGTCGAGTCTAGTGTACTGTTGTGTTTGGGGTGCGCAACCTGGCGCTCGCTCCACTTTAATTTTATCCACTATTGAATACAGTTTATTCCGTCTTAAATTTGATCGATTATTTATGTTTTAAAATACCTAAAGTTGGATTAGGAAAGTTGTTTGAAGTGTTTGGACCAAGATTACAGGTAACTTATTAGATAATGTGTAGTCATGTTGGGCGAGTTGGAACCGGTGTTTTTCTGAATCAAACACGCCAAATAAATTGAGATTTTTGGGATATAACGACGGAATTAATCTAACAAAAGGAACGTTTGTGATGTTTCTGAGTTTTGTGTCGCGCCTAGCGGGTTGAAATATGAATGTCATGTGTTTGTTTGATGCGTTGCTGTCCTCAGATAATAGCATGGTTTGCTTTCGACCGTAAAGCCTTTTTGAAATCTGACACGGTGGCTGGATTAACAAGAAGTTAAGCTTTTTTTTGATGTATTTCACTTGTGATTGTATGAAAGTGAAATATTTCTAATACTTTATTTAGAATTTCGCGCTCTGCAATTTCACCGGATGTTGTCGAAATGTTCCGCTACGGAACCCCTAGCCGTAAAAGGTTATAGCTGGGACCGTTTGGATGACAAATCAGACGAAGATTTTCAATAAGTAAGTGAATATTTAATCTTTATATGTGAATGGAAATATGTGGCGGTGGAAAACTATTTTGATGTGGGGTGCCGTCCTCAAACAATAGCATTGCATGTTTTCGCTGTAAGAGCTACTGTAAATTGGACAGTGCAGTTAGATTAACAAGAATTTAAGCTTTCAGCCGATATAAGACACTTATATGTACCGAAATGTTTAAAATTCATAATGACTATTAGATTTTTTTTTAATTATGTGCCCTCCAGTTTCATCGGAAGTTGTCCCGCTAGCAAGACACCGATCCTTAAGAAGTTGCATGGCTACCACAGCATTCTGCAGCGTTACGCCATCCCATCAGGTTTGCGCTTAGTGGGACTATCATTTGTTTTTCAACAGTACAATGACCCAACACACCTCCAGGCTATGTAAGGGCTATTTGACCAAGAAGGAGAGTGATGGAGTGCTGCATCAGATGACCTGGCCTCCACAATCACCCCACCTCAACCCAATTGAAATGGTTTGGGATGATTTGGATTGCAGGGTGAAGGAAAAGTAATCAAAAAGTGCTCAGCATATGTGGGAACTCCTTCAAGACTGATGGAAAAGCATTCCTCATGAAGCTGGTTTAGAGAATGTCAAGTGTTTGCAAAGCTGTCATCAAGGCAAAGGGTGGCTACTTTGAAGAATCTAAATTCTAAAATATATTTTGATTTGTTTAACACTTTTTTGGTTACTGCATGATTCCATATGTGTTAATTCAAGGTGTTGATGTCTTCACTAATATTCTACTATGTAGACAATAGAATAATAAAGAAAACCCTTGATTGAGTAGGTGTGTCCAAACTTTTGAGCTTGAAGAACTGATGTTTTGTAAATAAGTGACAAAGAATGTTGGAAGTAAAAATGGAAAAAAGATCACTAAACAGATTTTTTTATTAATTAAAATATAGATATATTATTTAGGGATAGGCATCCCGTCAATGGGACAGTTGTAAATCATTCAGCGCCTTGTGTCACGATCGCAGATTTTAGAGAAACAACAAATGTCGATACATATAAGTGTCTTATATCGGCTGAACGGTTAAATGCTTGTTAATATAACTGCACTGTCCAATTTACAGTAGCTATTACTGGGAAAAAATGCCATGCTATTGTTTGAGAAGAGCTCCTAACAACAAAACACTTTTTCACCACGATAGGTTTGATAAATTCCCCTCTGAAGGTGAAATGTGTACTTAAATTCTGAAATCTTGCTCTGATTTATCACCCAAAGGGTCCCAGAGATAACATGTAGTGTCGTTTTGTTAGATAAAATACGTTTTCATATCCTAAAAAGGTCCATATAGCATGCACGATCGATTTTGTATTTCCACTCGTTCAAGTTGCAAAGAAAGTTATCTGTGAAGATCTAACCCTAAACGTTGTTTCAACCAGTCAAATCACATTCGTATGTATTCCTCAGAGATCCTAGAACATAACCAGACTTCACTATATCATTAGGGGTGTAGTATATCCCATAGGACACCAAATCTGGTCAGATAGCGACTCCTTCATGGCACGGCGATGACACGGACGGTCCTCTCTTGATTGACTGTAAATTTGTAAAATAAGCACCAATCGGGGTCACATAAAGCTAGCTAGATAACCAATGAACTGGGCTTTACGAGAATATCCGACAACCCCGTATCCGTCGCAAAATGTAGCTGCTAAGCTTGTGCGACAGCCAGCCTTTAACATTTGGACAAAAAATGCCTCCTTCACGATTTGCCCAAATGTACTTGGGTGACTTCACACTAAATGTCATAAAGTTTTCTCATACTTCAAGTTATCCATCTGAAATGTTGCACATACACTGCCTCCATCTTGTAGACACCCTCGGAATTACAACCAGAGTGATGGCTGGAACTGGGACCTTTCTGTTGTATTTCAAAGATGGTGGTAGAAAAAAAACGTTAGTTTTTTTCTTTGTATTTTCTTTTACCAGATCTATTGTGTTATATTCTCCTACATTCAATTCACATTTCCACAAACTTCAAAGTGTTTCCTTTCAAATGGTACCAATAATATGCATATCCTTGCTTCAGTTCCTGAGCTACAGGCAGTTAGATTTGGGTTTATCATTTCAGGCGAAAATTGAATATAAGGTTTGCTGCCCTAAGATTTGCTGTGTCATAAAACTACAGTGGTGTACATGCAACATTTTGAAACACTGTTGGTCTTTCACACACACACACACACACACACACACACACACACACACACACACACACACACACACACACACACACACACACACACACACACACACACACACACACACACACACACACACACACACACACGCACACTCTCTCTCTCTCTCATCTCCTCCCATCGCTCTTTAAAATACCTAAAGTTGGATTAGGAAAGTTGTTTGAAATGTTTGGAGCAAGATTACAGGTAACTTATTAGATAATGTGTAGTCATGTTGGGCGAGTTAGAACCGGTGTTTTTCTGAAACAAACACGCCAAATAAATGTACATTTTTGGGATATAACGACGTAATTAATCTAAAGAGAGAGAGACAGAGAGAGAGAGAGAGAGAGAGAGAGAGAGAGAGAGAGAGAGAGAGAGAGAGAGAGAGAGACTAGGAGTGAAGAGTGAAGGTTAAGAAAAGGAGGGGTCCAGACACACTCAAACACTTTCTCACATTCACACAAACACACACACTTCGAGAGAGAAAAAGAGGTTGTTGTGGGTGTGACCAAAGGAGTGACTTAGACTCTTCTCCCGTTTACCTGAGGAGCTACATATAGCCGTGTGTGAGGTAGGAAACACACACTCACACACACCTGTCGACGCTGCTGCCCTGCCGATTCACCTTGACTCCCCTGGGCTGAAGAAAACATATACCACAACTTAACAGGTAACACCATCACCTCACACACACACACTTATACACACACACACACCTGATAATTGTTGTTCTCACTTGTACAGCTTGTTAATCGTCTCAATTTTGTATTTTCTTTACATATTCAGGCTTTTAGATACATTATTGTGTTGGCGAGATTTTGTGTATAAATTATTGAGTGTTTGTGTGTGTCAGTGGATGTTTGTCTGTCTCTGTCAATATATGTTGCATGAAAGTTTTAATGAGCCACATCTCACTAAGTAAAATACAATAACTTAAGTTCTGCAAATAGTGTATACAGTATGTAATAAATACTGTGTGTTTTGGCCACAAAATAGTGGATTGGTGTGTTTCAGATAAATCTGATCTTGTAGGAATTTACTTAGTCTACACATTATTCTTACATTTATACTAAGGGTTTTGTCAAGTGATTCAGTAACATATTTAGTTTTGTCATACGTATTCGTGCATGTAGGCCTACAGAATATGATGGATAAACTTGAGTTCCACGTTGGGCACTTGGGGCCGAATACTGACGTTATATCTGTTCTCATAACTTAATGTAGACTTTTTGCATAGATTTTGCTTTCAAATGAGGAATGATTATCACACACACACACACACACACACACACACACACACACACACACACACACACACACACACACACACACACACACACACACACACACACACACACACACACACACACACACTGAAACAGGGTAACAATCACCTAAACACACTGGCTGAGACTAAACAGTGCAAATGACCATATACACACACAGACACACAGACACACACTTCGAGGCATGGCAACTCCAACTTATATGAATTATTCTCTCTGTTTGTTCTGTTTGTCCCATGCAGGCCACTGTCCTTTGTCATCATGTCTCAGTGTGTGCCCTCTAACCTATGTGTGCTAATGCTGCTGCTGACCCTGCTGCTGCTGTCACCATTCAACTTCAGCTACGAGGAGCTCAGCACAGGACCTGGCTGCCATCTATACCGTCAGTCTAACACACACAGACATATACAGATACACACACATAATATAAAAATATATACTCTCACACACACACACACACACACACACACACACACACACACACACACACACACACACACACACACACACACACACACACACACACACACACACACACACACACTTTACAGATAAACACACTCGTGCTGAGTGATTATTGCTTTTTGAGGTGGTTTTGGTTCATTTAATAAAAAACAATCAGAGTTGAATGCTGTAACAACACAGAAAAAAAACTATTAATTGTTTAACTGCTTATCACTTATCACTTATAAACCATCATTTATTCACATGACTTTACTTTAATAAAATATTTACATTCGTTTTATTTGATGACTTTATTATTTCATTCCAATACATCATTTCATCTCTATCGAGCTGTTGCTTATGCTGTCTGACAAAATCACTATTTCACAGTTCTTCATAGTAAATAAGGCATTCTTTTATGACTGCTGAATACAACTATCAATCACTTAGACCACGTACAGTTGAAGTCGGAATTTAACATACACTTAGGTTGGAGTCATTAAAACTTGTTTTTCAACCACTGCACAAATTTCTTGTTCACAAACTATAGTTTTGGCAAGTCGGTTAGGACATCTACTTTGTGCATGACACAAGGAATTTTTCCAACAATTGTTTACAGACAGATTATTTCACTTATAATTCAGTGTATCACTATTCCTGTGGGTCAGAAGTTTACATACACTAAGTTGACTGTGCCTTTAAATAGCTTGGAAAATTCCAGAAAATTATGTCATGGCTTTAGAAGCTTCTGATAGGCTAATTGACATAATTTAAGTCAATTGGAGCTGTACCTGTGGATGTATTTCAAGGCCTACCTTCAAACTCAGTGCCTCTTTGCTTGACATCATGGGAAAATCAAAAGAAATAAGCCAAGACCTCAGAAAAAAAATTGTAGACCTCCACAAGTCTGGTTCATCCTTGGGAGCAATTTCCAGACGTCTGAAGGTACCACGTTCATCTGTACAAACAATAGAACGCAAGTATCAACACCATGGGACCACGTAGCCATACCGCTCAGGAAGGAGATGTGTTCTGTCTCCTAGAGAGGAATGTACTTTGGTGTGAAAAGTGCCAATCTATCCCAGAACAACAGCAAAGAATCTTGTGAAAATGCTGGCGGAAACAGGTAGAAAAGTATCTATTTCCACTGTAAAACGAGTCCTATATCGACATAACCTGAAAGGCCGCTCAACAAGGAAGCAGCCACTGCTCCAAAACCGCCATAAAAAAGGCAGACTACGGTATGCAACTCCACATGGGGACAAAGAGCGTACTTTTGGAGAAATGTCCTCTGGTCTGATGAAACAAAATTAGGACTGTTTGGCCATAATGACCATCGTTATGTTTGGAGGAAAAAAGGGGATGCTTGCAAGCCGAAGAACACCATCCCAACCGGGAAGCACGGGGGTGGCAGCATCATGTTGCGGGGGTGCTTTGCTGCAAGAGGGACTGGTGCACTTGATGAGTGGTGGTGGTGGTCTGGTGCACACATCATGAGGAAGGACAATTATGTGGATATATTGAAGCAACATCTCAAGACATCTGTCAGGACGTTAAAGCTTGGTCGCAAATGGGTCTTCCAAATGGACATTGACCCCAAGCATACTTCCAAAGTTGTGGTAAAATGGCTTAATGACAACAAAGTCAATGTATTGGAGTGGCCATCACAAAGCCCAGACCTCAATCCTATAGAACATTGTAGGCAGACCTGAAAAGGTGTGTGCGAGCAAGGAGGCCTACAAACTTGACTCTGTCAGAAGGAATGGACCAAAATTCACCCAACTTATTGTGGGAAGCCTGTGGAAGGCTACCTGAAACGTTTGACCCAAGTTAAACAATTTAAATGCAATGCTATCAAATACTAGTTGAGTGTCTTTAAACTTCTGACCCACTGGGAATGTGATGAAAGAAATAAAGCTGAAATAAATCATTCTCTCTGCTATTATTCTGACCTTTCACATTCTTAAAATAAAGTGGTGATCCTAACTGACCTAAAACAGGGAATGTTTACTCGGATTAAATGTCAGGAATTGTGGAAAAACTAAGTTTAAATGTATTTGGCTAAGGTGTATGTAAACTTCCGACTTCAACTGCAGTTTCAGGTAGGGACACCTCACCAAGCAACAGCTGATATCTATATCCCCTCACTATTGTGCATTCTTCTGTCTCTTCCCATAGCAGGCATAAAAGAAACACATACTGGACAACTAGATGCGCAATGGATTATGGTCATTGTAGTTAGTTTAGCGAATAACATGTGGTAATTATGTTGAATATTGGCCTGTTGGAAACAACAACTCCCTATTACATCGTCACAGTTCCGGCTGGATCTAATTTATCTCTAGAGAATCTGTGCAATGTGCGCATTGAGCTCACAGGAAAAAAAACATACAAAATGTAATTCAAATAATTGAATTGTTGTTGGTCAATTACTTGTTTAAATTAATTGTTCTCCTCTTTCCTCTCCGCTCCTGCAGCATTTAACGTGACCATCCGCAGTGACCGGCGTGGGACATGTAAGGGAACCCATGTTGTGTATGCCTGTGTTGGATACTGTGAGTCCAGTGCCTTTCCCTCACGCTACTCTGTCCTGGTGGCATCTAACTTCACTCACAACATCACCTCAGCGTCAAGATGTTGTACCATCAGCAAGGATGCAAAGGTAGAGTATGGACACAGAGACAGAGACACACACAACATTATCTCAGCCTTGAAATACTGCACTGCAAAGACGCAAAGACGCAAAGGTAGAGTATATGCACACACACACACACACACACACACACACACACACACACACACACACACACACACACACACACACACACACACACACACACACACACACACACACACACACACACACACACACACACACACACACACACACACACGTAGGGTAAGGGTATGTCATCCTGATTACCTATTTGGTTGGAACATTGTCACTTGACATGTCTGAAAATGTAAAAAATGTGATATAAATTGTATTAATTTCCCTAAGATCAAAGTTCGTCTGGACTGCCCTCGTGCTCGTCATCACAACGACATTAAGATCCTGACGGCGCGGGCCTGTCACTGCGACATGTGTCGCAAGTCACGCTACTGAGATGCCACCGTCGCCGCAGGAACATGCAACAAACTGTATGAGGACTGGTATAAGAGTCTCAAGGAGAGCAATCTGTCAATCAAATGTACTGTATATGAGAGAGAGAGGTTTGTGCATGCCTAGAATGGAATGGTGGAGCAGGGAAAAAAGACTTGAGAAACACTTTTTATAACGTTGCTTTATTTAAGAATTGTTGGTTAAAACATTGGTTTAAGACAGGAGAAGACAGTTTGTGACCCTGTATGAGTTAACACCCTATTCCCTTCGTAGTGCACATCCCTTTGTAGTGCATACAGTCCATAGCGGACTGGTCAGAAGTAGTGCACTATAAAGGGAATAGGGTGCCATTTGGGATGCATACGTAGGCACTGACAGCCAGTTAGATTGATAATACAATAAATAACTCTACATAGATCTGCTATACAGCCCCTACCACAGAACTAGAATGAGTAGAACTAGAATCCACTTTCTAATCAATGGGTGGACTGGCAGCCAATTTGAGTGTTTACCAATCAAGTTGCCATGGTCAGAAGTTCCAATTCTGTTCTATTAATTATATTTCTATGTCCACTACACAGCCAGACATTAAGAGACAAAAGAATGTACATTAAACTTTATTTATATTAATGAGCTTGAACAATTGATGTTTTGTAAATGAGTGACAAGAAAGAATGTTGGAAGTGTTGATGAAATAAAAATTGAAAAGATTACAACAGATTTTAAAGAAGTTTTCTGTGTTATAACACTACAGCAGTGTACATACAGCAATATGAAACCCTCTTGGTCTTTCACACACACACACACACACACACACACACACACACACACACACACACACACACACACACACACACACACACACACACACACACACACACACACACACACACACACACACACACACACACACACACACATCTCATCTCCTCAATCTCTCTCTCACACAAACACACAACCTGGTCCCCCGACACACAATCCCTGCTCCCCTCCCCTACACCCCAACCAATACACATACTCCTTTCCCTCAGTGTCCTGTGTGAAGCAGACAGTAGTGGCACTGCTGGGTGAGAGGATAAGGGTAGAGGGGTGAGACATATATCTCACACACACATACACTCCCCACACAGCTCTAGGTGTAAAGGGGGGAGACGTGAAGCTGGCAGCCTGGCAGGTGGGTCGTCAGATAGCGTGTACGCCCGTAGGAACACACATGGTGGTGCCGCTGGATGTAGGGGGGCTCCGGGAACAACTTCTATAGGGCAACAGAAACAACATAACCACCCTATTAACCCTGCCAATGATACATCATTGTTGTTTGATAAGGTGAGATATGGCAAGATGATATGATGAGATGGCAAGACGTGGGACGACTTATAGAGCAAGCGAGAATAAACACATACACAATCGGAGGCAGACCAAGCGAGGAGGAGTTCTACAGCAGCTCAAAAAAGCCCTCTCTTTGTTCAAGGAAGTGTCCAGGTGTGTGCATGTGTTTGTTGTCCTGTTTACCTATCTCCCAGGTGTTGCAGCAGTCAAAATGCCAATTAGCAAAAAAAAAAAATCAGAATTGGGCTGCCTGTGTAAATGTAGCCAGAGAGAGTTAGCGGGGCAACAAAATCCTGAGACAGAGACAGAGAGAGATGAATAGAGAGAGAAGTGATGATGAGAATGGTCTGATGGCTCAATACATTTTAAACTCATACATCAAATTTACATCTGGTCTACATCTGGTCAACAACATTTTTGTAATAATTTACGGTAACTTTCACATAAGTTACTATCAGTTCAATCTTGCTTCATGTAAGACAGGTAAGTCAAACTATTGAAGTCTCTTCTGTTCTGACACGACAAACATATAGAACTCCCCCTAGCGTACGTCATGATTCCTGCACGGCCGATCAAGAGATCTCTGTGCTGAGCCTGAGCAACTAGACAAGTACAGTGATAAGTTCTTGTTATGATAAAGGAAATAAAATGTCCATCAGTTATACAACGTTTTTATTTCATTAAAATTGTAAGCTAAACTGATTTCTAAACATTTACGTCAATGATGTAGATGTGTTATTAGAATTATGCTGCATTCTACAATCTACTGGTTGCTTTCGTTGTCTTATCAACAGAATCAAAGGTCTGTTTTGTTCGCGTACAGAAATGTACCTGAAAACATGTCTAATGGCGACAGCAAGGCTGATGGTCCTCATGCGCTCAAATTACCTGGAGTGACACGCGTAGTACCAATAAACATCATCGTCATGAGAAGTGTCTGTTAACTACAAGAAAATAAAAGGATTCAACTATTTTAAAGGAGCAACAAATAATTGAACATTTCACAAATATTGTCAAAATAAAGATAACCACCAACAACGAAAGTAGACTATACAAATCTGTTTGGTAGGCTATGTAAAGACTAGTTTAATTATAAAAAACAACAGTTTAGCATCGTCTCCACTGTCTGAATATGCCCTATCTCAGAACAAATGTTTTGATTTTGCTTTTAGTCCAGTTAAATTGTACGGACACTCCGACGTCATAGCAATTATAACGAAATGCCCTTAAACTTGGCGACTCCTGGGGGGGGGGGGGGGGGTCTTCTATGTGTGTGTGTCTGTGTGTGAGAACAAGAGTGAGAGAGATGGAGAAATTAGTGAAGGATGAGAGGGAGCGAGTGAGAGGCAGAGAGAGAGAAGTAGATAGTGTGTGTGTAGATTTAGATGTAGAATGTAGATTTCCGACTAAATAGAAGTCATGAGATGGCACTAAATAATTACTAGTAATGAGAACACAAGCTCAAATACATAGTACAAATATTATTAAAATATAAAAAATCATACATGATTTTTTCCCTATTCAACAAAAGTGGAGGAATTAATTAAATGCTTTCTAAATATAGTAGCAATCAAATTAGAAAAGATTTAATCTTTCTTATAAATGTAAAATAAATATGAGACAAATTTGGCCACATTTCATATAACTGACAAAAGAGCATTTCCTGCCAAGCGTCGCCTGAGCAACGCAGAGACACAATTTCGTCCCTCTTTGACCAAGAGAAAGTGTTCGGTCTCAATTCTACTAAATTATTTCAAGTTTTTTTTAAATGTTGACAGCTATAAATTCGTCTGAGAATATCACAGCGAGATGAAACGATGATTACCGGATTTGCTTTGTCTGGATAGAACAGAAAATGTGACACTCATTCCCTATGCAAATGTATGGTGTGAAACCTAACACTTCAAGTCAGCACTGCTGGCACTATAAGGCATTGAACCCTGTGAAATTCACAGAGCGCTCTGTACAGCAATATATCAGTTGGAACCAGTCCAGAACCCTAAATAGGGGAATTAACATCTATGCCCCATTAGATGGATGGAGTGATAGGGACAAAAGAGAGAGAGAGAGATTACACAAGAGACCATTAAAAAATGACACAAACACACTCCATTGTTTTCTCAAAGTGAAGTTAATTTAGCACATCATCTTTTCCTTTCTACAATCCTGGTTTAACTTGACTGTACATTCATCTACCCAGCTGTTGGTCCCCGAAAAAAAATACATTGTCATCCTCAATCGTTTCTATGTTTCTGAGCATGGATAGCCTACAAACCAGACCAGGAGGACACTGCAATTGCAGTTTAGCAATGCTACTTATGTGTACATATTCAATTCCATTATTATTGCTGTTCTATAATTCTACTGACGGGAACCTCTTCTTTCAGTTGATAAATTGCGTTCCAATTCCGGAATTCCCGATTTCCGGAAGGATTCTTTTCGTTCTAGAACAGAATAGGGGACAGGAAGATTATTCTCCCAGTGAACTGACTGACTGACAAATGGGGGAATTATGGGTAACTTGCAAAATTCAGGAAGTGTTTTAACGATAGTGAGGTTTGTTTCTTTATGTCCTTTTTTGTTTTGTTGAAATTAAAAACAGTTAAAAGAGTGTTGAAGGCTGCTGGTCTGGTTGTCTTGGTAACGAGACGCAAGAAAAACCTCCAGATTCACAATCAATCAAAAGTGTTACATTCTGATTCAAATCCTGTTCCCACGAAAGGAGAGAAAGGGAGAGAAGAGAGAAAGAGGGATCGATGCCACCTCTCTCCCTCTATCACTCTGTCTATACACATCTCCTGTCACTGTTACACTCAGACTGAATTCTCACACACACACACACTTCCATCACCTCTGCATCTTACACACATGAACACACACACACGCATACACGCATACACACACACTTCCATGACCTCGCCATCTCTCTCACACACACACACACAAACACGTCTCATCTTTGCCAACTTCCTGCAATAAGGTCACAATTACAGAGATCAAATAAAAAAATATCATAAATATCAGATATCGCCAAAATGAACACACAAAAACATAAAAATATTCAAACAAATTCAAAATAATTTCATCAAACGAATGAATCATAATAAGATGCACAGAAGTACAGTAAGACTGTGTGATATCAAGGACTAGTAGACTGAGCCCACAGATGGTAGACTGAGGCCGCATCCCAAGTGGCACCCTATTCCCTATATAGTGTACTACTGTTGACCAGAGCTCTATGGGCCCTGGTCAAAAGTAGTGCACTTCATAGGGAAATGGTGCCATTTAGGACACAACCCCAATACACACATTATCCAAAACAAATTTGAATATTACTAGAAAAACATGGTTTTCTGACTCTCTTACTTCTCTCTATGCCCAATTATGAATGGACATGAATAATGACGTATCAGAACATTGTTTTAGTTTAGGAGATTAGGGGTCGCCCAAAATCATACACTGGGTCCGTCCCAAATGGCACCCTATTCCCTAAATAGTGCACTACTCTTGATCAGGGTCCATAGGGTTCTTGTCAAAAGTAGTGCACTATGTAGGGAATAGGGTGCCATTTGGGAAGTAGCCCCTTTCCCCATTATAGTGCACTGCTTTTGGTCAGTAGTATTGCACTACAATATGGGGATTAGGCCCCATATAGTGTACTACATTTGGCCAATAGTGCACTCGCTCTGTAGCGAATAGGGTGTGATTTGGACCATGCTCTAGTTATGCTAAAGCTTTAGGAGTTCTACACTAAAGATTCTCCCACCAACACTATAATCATAATATTCAGACATATATATATATAAAAACATCAGTAGTAGTAGTAGTAGTAGTACAGTAGAGAATAATAGAAGAAGAAGCAACAATATTATGTAGCATTCACGTCATCATTCCTCTGTATCTTTTGGGACGGTATAAAGTCCTTTGTCGGAGAACCGGGAAAACGGTTCCACGTCAAAACCTAGACAGCTAGAACCAGTACCTGTGTGTGAGTGTGAGTGTGAGTGTGAGTGTGTGTTTGTGTGAGAGAGAGAAAAATATGTCTTGTTTAAGATGGGCAGTTTGTGTGGGTAGTCTTCCAGTGAGTATGTAGAGGGCTGTGTTTGCACTTCAATGTAGGTGAGTGTCAGTCTGTTTGAGTTGATTCATATTTTGTTTACATTCTGCATGAGTGTGTGTGTGTGTGTGTGTATACAGTATATGCCTGTGTGCGACTATGTGTGTGTTCATGTGTACGTTCTCAGTGTGTGTGTGTGGGTGTGTGTGTGTTTGTGTGTGTGTGTGTGTGTTTGAGCGTGTGCGTCTGCTCCTTCGTGTGTACATGTGTGTGTTTGGCTATGTCCATACTGTCTCTGTATGTCCTCTAAGTACTCTATGTATCCTGGTACTGATCCTCCGCTGTCTGGTTCTAGGTGTTAGAAGAGGCTCCGCTGAGCTCGGGGTTTGGCTGCTCAGGGAATGCCGTCTGTGTGGAGGAGGGCTGAGGAGGCTCCCCTCTCTCCTGGAGGTTCTTCTGATTGCGACTGGCCTCCCCCAGGATCTGCAGTCTCCTCTCCTGCTGCTCCTCCAGCCCCCGCCACAGCTCTGCACGCTCACACTCCCTCTTCAACTCCCTTGAGGGGGGAGAGAGAGAGAGGAGGAAGAGATGGATGGAGGGAGGGAGGGAGGGAGAGCAGAAGGGGAAGAGGTAGGAAGAGAGAGACAGCTTAGGTTATATACACACTGAGTGTACAAAACATTAGGAACACCTTCCTACTATTGAGTTGCACCCCCCATTTTGCCCTCAGAACAGCTTCTATTCGTCGGGGCATGGTGTCGAAAGCGTTCCTCAGGGATACTCGCCTATGTTGACTTCAATGCTTCCCACAGTTGTGTCAAGTTGTGGGGGGGATTGAGACAGAGAAATGTAAGATAATCTATATAGGACTTCGTGATAACTGCTGATGGAAAAAGGGCTTTATAAAATACATTTGATTGACTGATTGAAGATAATGACTTGTGATGCTAATCAATGCAACTTTCAAATGAGAAAATGCATCCCATACCATTTTAACATGGAAATATCTGTTCTAACAGTAGAAGCCAATGTGTGGTGTTCAATGTACATTACATTCCATGAGATTTACATTCCATGAGATTAAAAAAAAAAACATGCAGGGCTTGACATTAACCTATTTATCCACTTATCCTTCAGACAAGGAGGTGAATGAAAATGTTGTCTTGTTGTTTGATGCAAGAAACCACTTTACAAAATAAAATGCATTATTATTTCCATATTATTATTACAGAGAATCAGACAAATTATTCTACCCTTTGCCTTATTGGCAATTTAGCTAATTCAAGACGGTCTCAATTTACCAAAATTAAGACAAAATATGCTCTTTACCCAACTCGTTTTTCAAAGATACACGTTTTGTGCTCTTGTAGGAAGTAATCACTCGCCCATTGCTGACTACAAATTATCAATAACTGGGCTAATAATTCACTAATTCTTAAAGGATATGAACAAATGTGCACATGTGGCTCTCGCTTTGATCTTAAAACAAGCGTATCTACACATGACCACTCATGCTGTAAACACAGTCCAGTACAAAGTGAATGGCACAGATCCATATACAGCAATGGCCTATTTGCATATAGGCCTACTGCAGCTCTGATTGGTTGTGACGCACCAGTCTGTGTAGAGTACGGGCTAAGTCGTGCGTGTCATTGCAATAGAATCTTACTCTGAAATGTTCTGCCTACAACAAAATCTCTTGCATAGTTAGTTTTGCATACTAAGTCTTGCATAGTTCATTTTGTTTCGGTATGTTGCATTGAAAATGGCTAATGTTGCGTTGATTCGATCACAATTCCCACAGGAAAGCGAAATGTTAATAGTGTTAACTAAGGAGGAACACTGTAGGAAGTTGAGTGAAGTTCAATCTCGTGCTTCTCTGCGCGGGCTGATATTTCTTCTGCGGGGCAGTCCCGGCGAGCTGCGCACCTGCGAATGCTTGTAGCTTAGAGGGAACATTCGTGTCAATAAAGATCCTTGAATTGAATGCAAGTGAACACAAAGAGAAAAGGAGAAAGAAAGACGGGAGGATGAGAAACAGGGGTGCTATACACACATATTAGTACACGCACGCTCACTTCTGTTTTTCCACTTTGTAAGAGGCAGTGAGGTCATCAAACAGCTTGCTGTTCATCTCCATAAAGGTCTTCAGAACGTTGTAGATCAGAGAGACTATAGTCCTGCAGAGAGAGAGAGAGAGAGAGAGAGAGGATGGATGGAGGGAGGGAGAGGGGGATGGAGGGAGAGAGAAAGAGAGAGAAAGAGAGAGATGGAGAGGTGAGGAAGAGAGAAGGACAGAAAACGAGTGAAGGTGGGGTTAAAGAGGTATATCTGCAGAGATTCACAGTTCATACAGACTTAAAGAGCAAAGGTTAGGGGTTAGAGGTTAAGGGGTAGAGGTCACTCACTGGTTCCAGTGCTCCTTGGACACTCTGTAGAGTGTGGCGAAGACCAGCGGTAGAATCACCTGACAGTTCTCCTCTATCAGAGACAGGATGTACTCGTTGTTCCAGAAGTACAAGGCCCTCTCTGCTACCTACAGCAGGGAGGGAGGGAGAGAGAGATGGAGAGAGGGAGGGAGAGAAAGTGATGAGGGGGAGAGAGAGAGAAATGGATGGAGAAAGAGAGAGAAGTAGTGAGGGAGAAGGAAGGAAGAAGGAGGAAGGGATGGATGGAGGGAGAGCAGAAGGGGAATAGAGGGAGGAAGAACGAGAAAGCTTAGGTTATATACACTGACTGTACAAAACATTAGGAACACCTTCCTACTATTGAGTTGCACCCCCCCTTTTCCTTCAGAACAGCCTCAATTCGTCAGGGTATGGACTCTTCAAGGTGTTGGAAGTGTTCCACAGGGATGCTGGCCCATGTTGACTCTAATGCTTCCCATAGTTGTGCCATGTTGGCTGAATGTCCTTTGGGTGGTGGGCCATTCTTGATACACACGGGAAACTGTTGAGCGTGAAAAACCCAGCAGCGTTGCAGTTCTTGATACAAAATGGCACCTACTACCATAACCCGTTCAAAGGCAGTTAAATCTTTTCTCTCCCCATTTACCCTCTGAATGGCACACATACACAATCCATGTCTTAATTGTCTCAAGGCTTAAAAATCCATCTATAACCGGTCTCCTCCCCTTTAGCTACACTGATTGAAGTGGATTTAACAAGTGACATAAATAAGGGATCATAGCTTTCACCTGGATTCACCTGGTAAGTCAGTAATGGAAAGAGTAGGTGTTCCTAATGTTTTGTACACTCAGTGTATTACAGTACAACAAATCTTTATTGTCCATAGAATTTGTCCTTTGCAGTTTGTTAGATCAATGTGAGAGGACAGGGGATTGGCTGCCCAGATGTGGTGGGCATGGCCTAACCTGGGAGTGTGGGCTGGAGATGGAGGCAGAGATCTGTGTGTGTGTGTGTGTGCGTGCGTGCATGTGTGTGCTTTAATTTTAATTTGTGTGTGTGTGTACCTGGAAGTGTGGGCTGGAGATGCAGGCAGCGATCTGTTTGAAGAGAGACTCCTGAACACGGATAAACTGAGATGGCTCGATCACATCCAGTATCTCCTCTATCTCCCCTAGGAACATCACCTACAGATGCACACACACACACACACACACACACACACACACACACACACACACACACACACACACACACACACACACACACACACACAAAGAAAAACACGCACAAAGATGAAGAGACAGATGCACACAAATATACACACACGGACAGACACACACACACACACACACACACACACAGATGCACATGCACAGCCTCACACACATATGAGAGAATCACACCATGAGTTTATAAAAAAACATACACACACAAAGATGTCTCACCTCTTTCTGGGTGCAGGTTTTGGGCCAGTATTTGAGGAGCCCTCGTATGATCTGAATAGAAAACAAACAGAGGCAAAGTCCTGCTACAGTGTTTTATGTATACTGGAACTTCCAGTGTGAGCAGTGACTAACAACAGTAAGGTTGCAAAATTCCGGTAAACGATAATCCGAATTTCCCAGGTTTTCCCAAAATCCTGGTTGGAGTATTCCTGGAATCAGTAGGGAATATGCAGGAAATCCTGAAATCAGGATTTCTGGAAGGCCTGGGATTTTTAGGAAAGTTACTGTAATTTTCCAACCGAAAAGGTGTTCCTTACGTATTCTGTGACAGTAGAATCTTTCTCCATAAACTGGACCACACAGTACGCCAGCTGTAGAGTGGTAGATACATACAGTAGGTTAACACACACACACACAGCCCAGCTAGCACATAATGTTCTGAGAACCATATGTTTCTTAGAGCTTGGTGAGAGCATGGTTGTCCTATGGTTATTTTGCATTCAACCTTCCCATAACTTTCTGGGAATGGCGGCGTATAGTTGCTCAGCAACCTGTTGGGGATGGGGGCGCTGTTTAGACTATTTATGCTAATCGGGTAATTTTTGAAACGGCTTCCCACAAAATCCTTGATCGTACAATATGCATATTATTATTATTATTGGATAGAAAACAGTCTATAGTTTCTATAGGAGTTGAAATTTTGTCTCTAAGTGGAACAGAGCCCATTCTACAGCAATTTCCCTGACATGGAGTCAGATTTCAGAAATGTTGGCCACTGTTCTGAAGTCAGTTAAAAGGGCACTGTTATTGCTATGACTATACGGACACTTCTTACGTCTTCCCCTGGATGCCTTTACGTGATGACGATTCCAATGGGGTCGATTGCGCGTTCACAGGCCCTATAAATTAAAAAACCCTGTAGCTAGCAAGTCTTTCCTTGGTGCGTAACGCGCGTGCTGGACACCGACCCGCTCCTGTTCCAAGCGTTAGTTTAGCCTGTTATATTTCTCCGGTCATCTTTTCACTCGTTATAGGAGTTAAAAACATCATAAGGTAGTTAATTTAAAGCGTTTTATAGCAATTTATATCCGTTTAGTGCGATTTTGGGACATTTATTTTTGAAACGATGTGAATAGCTGGGCACGCTTTTCAGTTCATCCCGAACGCAGTCGGCATTTCCACATGGCAAGAGGACAGCTTTCCACCAAAAGACGATTACTCCCAAGAAAGGATCCTTTGCCCAAGATACTGATGGAAGAACAGCTCAAAGTAGGACATTTTTATTATGATAAATCGTGTTTCTGTCGAAACATTTTAGTGGCTTAGGACGCCATGTTTTTTGACGTAGCTTCGCTTGGCGCAAACTGTATTGAAAAGTAAGGATAAATTAAAAAATGTAATTCCGCAATTGTATTAAGAATTAAATTGTCTATCAATCCCTGTCCACCCTATATTTTTTAGTCACGTTTATGAGTATTTATGTATAAGAGTAGATCACTGTCTAAGTGGCGCAAGGACATTTTCTGACCAGCTGAGCTACATTTCACATTGTCTAACCATGATTTTGGTGGCTAAATATAAACATTTGCGATCAAACTCTATATGGATTGTGTAATATGATGTTACAGGAGTGTCATCGGAAGAATTCTGAGAAGGTTAGTGAAAAAATTTATATCTTTTGGCGATGTTGACTTTTATCGCTCACTTTGGCTAGAATCAATGCTGGGCTGCTATGTGCTATGTGCTATGCTAATATAACGATTTATTGTGTTTTCGCTGTAAGACACTTAGAAAATCTGAAATATTGAAATATTGCAATTGTAACCTATGCCATCTACCTGAAATATGCACTTTTTTCTAACAAAACCTATCCCATACCATAAATATGTTATCAGACTGTCATCTAATGAGTTTTTTTGTTGGTTAGGGGCTATAAATATCTTAGTTTAGCCGAATTGGTGATGGCTACTGGTGTTGGTGGACAAATAAAAGATGGTGGATTATGCTAATGTGTTTTTAGGTAATAGATGTACATCTTTACATATTGTGTCTTCCCTGTAAAACATTTTAAAAATCGGACATGTTGACTGGATTCACAAGATCTGTGTCTTTCATTAGCTGTATTGGACTTTAATGTGTGAAAGTTAAATATTTAAAAAAAATATTTTTTTTGAATTTCGCGGCACTGGTTTTTCAGTGGGGGGGGGGGGGGGTGTGCCGCTAGCGGCACGCTGATCCTAGACAGGTTAAGGAACTTCACAAAAAAAAAAGTATTACATTAAGAGAACGTTTCCTAAAAGTTCAACCATGGTTATATTTAATTTCAGTTTGATAATGTTCTAGGAATATTCTCCAACTGGTTTGACATTGGGAATGTTCTCAAATAGTTAAGAAATAATGTTAAGAATTAACGTTCTTCTGTGGCAATTTCAGTACTTCCGCATAATGTTTTCTGAGAACATTTTACTATAGTTCCCTGAAAGTTTCCCTGGGAGGTCTTATTAACATTCTGAGAATGGAAATTCTAGGGTATTTGAAGGTAATTAAATAATGTTCTGAGAAAATGTTTCAATAAGACTTTTAATAACACTGCTAGCTTAACTGTGTTGAACTCCAAGCACAGATATAACACATGGAATTTCATCTGTTTAGGCATTATTCATGCAAAAACATATCATTTTCTTGTGGCACGGCATCAGTGAGATTTTAACCAATGATCGTCTGTTCTCTATCCAAGGAATTTGTCCACTGCGCCACCAGGATGGAGCTAGGATGCCATGTTTTTTAACTCATACAAAGCTGTTCATTTTAGTATATTCAATCAGAGACCATTTCAAAGGAAACGAGCATTCATTAAGATCAGGTGTGGGCAATTAGTGGGCGCAGCTAACACACCTGAACACACTTAACAAAATAGAGGATAGAGAGAGTTTTGCTGACGCTGAAAAGAATGTATATATTTTTTAATAACATTCTTCATGTTTTATTGTGGTTTTTATGGAACGTTTTCTTAATGTTCTGAGAACATGTCTTTAAATAGAACCACAAGGAAACCTGCAAAAAACTTTATGATGAAGTACTGAAATTCCCACAGAAGAACATGGTATCTTACCGTTCTCTGAACGTTCAGAGAACATTACTTTAAATAGGAATGTAAAACCTGTAAAAAAACTTTATGATGAAGTACTGAAATTCCCACCTGAGAAACATGGTTCTCAGAACGTTATGTGCTAGCTGGGTATCCTGCACCATTCCCAGAATGTTGTGGGAAGGTTGTATGCAAAATAACCATTGGACAACCATGCTCTCACCAAGCTCTGACAAACATATGGTTCTCAGAACATTATGTGCCAGCTGGGCTAGCAGTGCTATTAAAAGTCTTATTGAAACATTCAGTGAAAGTTTAAAGGAAATTATTAAAAAACCTCCAAATAACCTTTAATTCCGGTTCTCAGAACGTTAATTAAACCTATCAGGAAAACTTTCAAGGAACCATAGTAAAATGTCCTCAGAACCTCCCTGCAACCTAAAAATGTAAGTTCCCAGAACATTTAAAAACATTCAGTTTTACCAGTCAGGAGACTGTTCCCAGAACCAATGGGAAACCAAAAGCGTACATTCCAACAACTTCCAAGGAATCAAATGGGCTAGCTGGGAGTACTGTATACTGTGTACACACTAAAATATTGTAT
This sequence comes from Salvelinus fontinalis, assembly GCF_029448725.1. Classification (NCBI taxonomy): domain Eukaryota; kingdom Metazoa; phylum Chordata; class Actinopteri; order Salmoniformes; family Salmonidae; genus Salvelinus; species Salvelinus fontinalis. The sequence continues at coordinate 36,209,462 of NC_074675.1, forward strand.
TTTACGCATGCACGCACACACATTCAAATACTGTGTGTGTATACACACACACAAACACTACACACACTCACACCCCATGTGTTGTGTTATGAGCAGTGGTATTGCAGTAATCTGTAGTTTTTTCTTGTTGTGGCATTCCCAAGAGTCAGAATACACACCCATACACACACACCCACATGTTCCCTAGAGTAGGGTTTCCCAAACTCGGTCCTGGGGCCCACCCCCCGCGCAAGTTTTTTTTTTTTGCCAGATCACTACACAGCTGATTCAAATAATCCAAGCTTGATGATGAGTTGGTTATTTGAATCAGTTGTGTAGTGCTAGGGGAAAAACAAAACGTGCACCTAGGGGGGGCCCCAGGACCGAGTTTGGGAAACCCTGCCCTAGAGTGTGAATACAATGGGATGTAAAACCCTGATCCCACCGGATTACTGCTCTAAGGATCGGAAAGATACGTTTTCCAAGTTGGTGCCCCTCCGCCTAGGCGCGTTGCCATGGCGAGTGGGCACCATGGCGACGGAGTGTGTGTGTTTACTTCGGAAGGAGTGATGTCACAGCCTGCCCTGAGGGTATATGACATAGAGCTTATACCTCTCCTTTCTCTCTCTCTCTCTGTATATTTCTTCCTTACTATCTGTCTCGCTTTCTTTTTCTCTATAATTCATTCACTTTCTACCTCTCTGCCTCCCATTCACCTTTTCCCCTCTCTCTCCATCTTTTTCACTTTTCTTTCTCTCTTCATCCCTGACTTTCTCCATCCCTTACTCCCTATGCACATTATATGGAAAGATCAACAGAGGGTTGGAGCGGAGGTAGAGGGTGAATGGAGGGAGGGATGAATGAGAAAAGCAGGAAAGAACCAGTGATTAAAATAAGACAGGAGTTGAAGCGTTTAAAGTATTAAAGTCAGATTAGTGACAAGCCTAGGGTAAATACAGAGTTGTTTTCTGTTGTTAGGTGAGGGATTATCGGTATTGTAGTCTGTTAGGATAGAGTTTATGGTGTTTGTAGTTCCAGGCTAATAAGAGGTGACAACTGGTGACTTTAAAAATGTAAATACAGCAGCCTAAACCAGTGTTTGCCAACTCCAGTCCTCGAGTACCCCGAACCACACAAACACACACACACACACACACACACACACACACGCATATTTGTTTTGGAGCCCCAGACAAACTCACCTGATTCAACTCATGGAGGGTTTGACGATTAGTTGACAAGTTGAATCAGGTGTGCTTGTCAGGGAGTAATACAAAAATGTATGCTGTTGGGGGTACTCGAGGACTGGAGTTGGGAAACACTGGTCTAAACCACGGGCTACTTTTAACCAGAAGCCCCACCCTATTATCAGTAGTACGCTACTTTTGACCAGGTCCCAAAGGCTTTGGCCAAAAGTGGTGCACTATATAGGGAATAGGGTACCATTTGAGAAACAAGCCATTGTTCCCCCCCGTACTTGATGAAAAAAAACAGCATAGACCAGCATAGGCTGGTGACCAGCCTTGATTGTGTTTTTGCTGGTGACCAGCCTTCGCTGTGTTTTTGCATAACCAGCTAGACCATGCTAGTCAGACCAGCTAAACCCCTTAAACTCAACTCTGAGTTCCACTGCTTTCTTTCATTGTTCACCTCTAATCAGGAACTGATTTAGACCTGGGACGCCAGGTGGATGCAATGCATTATCAGGTAGAACAGACAAGTAGCAGGCTCCGGCCCTCGTGGGGTAAGAGTTGAATACCCCTGAGCTAGACCTCGCTGGTCTGCCAACAGAACCAGCTAGACCATGGGCTCCAAACTTTTTTGGCCAGCGACCCCATTTTGATATCAAAATATTTTTGATATTGGGGCTATGACAGTCAATTACAAATCAGTCTGACAGTATTTTTGATCGTTTTTCAATCTGAAGGAAGTATGATTTGAAGTGACTGAAATCAGAATGGTATTAAGAAGATCATCAGGCAATCATTTTGTATGATCTTCTGTGTAAAAAAAGTACATCATTGATGATGTTCTTTTTCCCTCAGTCTGATTTAGTGCCTGGTCTTGTACACTCTTTTCTCATTAGTCCTGTGCGGCTAGTGGGTATTGTAGAGGGAAACATCTTATCTTTCAGTGATGAGGTCATAATAATAATAATAATAATGTAGTATACTTCAGGATTTTAAAAATGAAACCTTTTTATCTACTTTGCCAGAGGATGGATACCATTTATGTCTCTGCGTGCAGATTGAAGGTATTTGCTAACAACAGTTAGCTCAATTGCTAACTAGCGTTAGCGCAATGCCTGGAAGTCTATGGTAACTGCTAGCATACTAGTAGATACCATAGACTTCCAGTCATTGTGCTAAAGCTAGTTAGCATTGGCTCACAAAACTTACCTCAAACTTCCTTCATACTGGATGCAGAGACACACAAATGGTATCCATGAGTTCATCTGACTCTGGGGAAGTCGATAAAGGACTTCAATGCAAAAATCCCGAAGTATCCCTTTAAAAAGATAGAGGCACATTTGTAGTAAGAAAACAGATACTGTTCTCTCAGACCAAATAGACCCCTCAAACTCAACTCTGGAAGTCAAAGCCAGTTCCACTGCTTTTTTCATTGTTCCCCTCTGCTCAGGGACTGATTTAGACCTGGGACAGGTCGATGCAGTTAATTATCAGGTAGAACAGAAAACCAGCAGGCTCTGGACCCCTTAGGGTAAGAGTTGAATACCCTTGAGATAAACCAACCTACCAGCACTGCTAATGGTTTTTATTTGGGCAGTTTGAGCTGATCCTAGCTGGAGTGAATGGGGTTTGCTAACCATGCTCTTTCCCTGAGGGAACTGTGTGTTTGTGTGTTTGGCAGGCCATGCTGTGTGTGTTAATAAATAATACATGGAGTCTGAAGAGAGAAATGCAGGGCAAGCCAACGTTTAGACTCAGAATACATGCACACTAACACACACACATATATGCACACACACCAAGGAGGAGATGCACACATACAAGTACATACAGATTGAATAGAGCACATATACGCATATAGAAACCTACACGTAGACACACATTCACAGATATTGGTTGTGTGTGTGTATAAGAGGATGGTGTGAGCTGTGATCACAGCTGGATGTGCAGTCAGTCAGTCTGTAGTGTAACTCAACGCCGGTCTCTAGTGGGCATGGGTGCACATTACAGTCTCATTTAATATTTAAAGAGGCAATATGAAACTTTTTGGGCAACCTGACAAATTTCACATAGAAATGTGAGTTATAGATCTGTCATTCTGAAAGCAAGTCAATGAAGCGGTAGATCTGTTCTGTGCGCGCTATTTCTATGGTTCCCGTTCTGAAGCTTTGTACAGATTGTACAATGATTCTCTACACTATACTTGCTTGTTTTGTCACATAACCTGAAATTAGGTGAAGTAGTAGAGTTTTAGCAACCAGGAAATTATTTCTCCATAATGCACCTTTAACTCTTAGTACTGGGAAACAGATCGAGTGAGCGAGAGAGCATGTGTGTTTGGCAGGCCGTGCTGTGTGTGTTAATAAATAATACATGGAGTCTGAAGAGAGAAATGTAGGGCAAGCTGACGTTTATACTCAGAATACACACACAAACACTGACACATTCACAAACACATATATATGCACACACACACACCAAGGCTGAGATGCAAACATACAGATTGAATAGAGCACACATACATATATAGAAACCTACACATTGACACAGACACACATTCACAGATACTGGTTGTGTGTGTCTATAAGAGGAAAGTGTGAGTTGTGATCACAGCTGGATGTGCTTTCAGTCTGTAGTGTGACTCCAGGCCGGTCTCTAGTGGTCATGGGTGCACAATGCAGTCTCTCTCATTTAATATTTAAAGCTGCAATGTGTAACTTTTTGGGCAACCCAACCAAATGCACATAGAAATGTGAGTTATTTTGGTTATGGAAAATATATTTCACAGCTGTTTAGATTATAGAATGATTTTCCACACTATAATTCCTTGTTTTGTCACATAACTGGCCCCCAACGAGAAGGCCAGCTCTCGTTGGCTGGCCCTCGCGTCATACTCGTCACCAAACCCACTGGCTCCAGGTCATCTACAAGACCCTGCTAGGTAAAGTCCCACCTTATCTCTGATCGCGGGTCACCATAGCAGCACCCACCCGTAGCATGCGTTGCAGCAGGTATATCTCGCTTGCCACCCCCAAAGCCAATTCCTCCTTTGGCCGCCTCTCCTTCCAGTTCTCTGCTGCCATTGACTGGAACGAACTACAAAAATCTCTGCAACTGGAAACACTTATCACTCAGCATAGCTTTAAAGCACCAACTGTCAGAGCAGCTCACAGATCACTGCACCTGTACATAGCCCATCTATAAATAGCCCAAACAACTACCTCTTCCCCTACTGTATTTATTTATGTTGCTCCTTTGCACCCCAGTATTTCTACTTTGCACACTCATCTACTGTCAAATCTACCATTCCAGTGTTTTAATTGCTATATTGTATTTACTTTGCCACCATGGCCTATTTATTGCCTTTACCTCCCTTATCTCACCTCATTTGCTCACATTGTATATAGACTTATTTTTCTACTGTATTATTGACTGTATGCTTGTTTTACTCCATGTGTAACTCTGTGTTGTTATATGTGTCGAACTGCTTTGCTTTATCTTGGCCAGGCGCAGTTGTAAATGAGAACTTTAGAAAATTATTTCTCCATAGCGCACCTTTAACTCTTAGTACTGGGGAACACACACAGAGACAGACAGACAGACAGACAGACAGACAGACAGACAGACGAGACACACAGACAGACACAGACAGAGACAGAGACAGAGACACAGACAGGCACATACAGACAGAAAGACAGACATAGACAGAGAGACAGATAGAGCGAGAGAAAGATAGACATACAGAGACAGAGAGACAGACAGAGACAGAGATACAGAGACACAGACACAGACACAGACAGAGAGACACAGACATAGACACTGACAGAGAGAGAGACAGAGACAGACAGAGACAGACACATAGACAGACAGAGAGACAGACAGAGAGAAAGACAGAGAGAAAGACAGAGACAGACAGACAGACAGACAGACAGACAGACAGACAGACAGACAGACAGACAGACAGACAGACAGACAGACAGACAGACAGAGACACAGACAAACAGAGACAGGCAAACAGAGACAGAGACAGACAGAGACAGACAGAGAGAGACAGACAGACACATACAGAGAGAGAGAGAGACAGACAGAGAGAGACAGAGCGAGAGAGACACAGAGAGACAGACAGAGACAGACAGACAGAGACACAGACAGAGATAGACAGACATACAGAGACAGAGAGACAGACAGAGAGACAGGCAAACACAGACAGAGACAGACAAAGACAGACAGAGACAGACAGACAGAGAGAAAGAGACAGACAGAGACAGAGTCAGAGAGAGACAGAGTCAGAGAGAGACAGAGAGAGTGACTGACCTGTGCATGGAAGATGGACAGAGACTTGGCTGTGTGTAGAGGGATCAGGACTCGAACCAGGAACTGTTTGTGTTCCGACTTCAAGGGCAGAGCAAACCCGTTTATAATGCTGTAGACAGAGAGAGAAGCTTCCCTATGAAATCAAAAATTTCAAGCAGACAGCCTAAGGAAATTTACAACAATGACAAATTGTTTGATAAAGAATGCAAAAACAGGTTTTTAGAAATGTTTGCAAATGTAGGAAAGGCGTCCGGTCAACGGGAAAGTTGTAAATCATGCAGAGCCTTGTTACGATCGCAGATTTTAGAGAAACAACAAATGTCGGTACATAGAAGTGTCTTATATTGGCTGAAAGCTTAAATTTGTGTTAATATAACTGCACTGTCCAATTTACAGTACCTATTACTGCGAAAAAATGCCATGCTATTGCTTGAAGAGAGCTCCTAACAACGAAACACTTTTTCACCACGATAGGTTTGATAAATTCACCTCTGACGGTTAAATGTGTTCTTAAATTCATACATTTTGCTCTGATTCATCATCCAAAGGGTCCCAGAGATAACATGAAGTGTCATTTTGTTAGATAGAATCCTTTTTCATATCCTAAAAAGGTCCATATAGCATGCATGATCGATTTTGTATTTCCACTTGTTCAATTTGCAAAGAAAGAAATCTGAAAATCTAACCCTATACGTTGTTTCAACCAGTCAAATCATGTTTGTATGTATTTCTCAGAGATCCTAGAACGTAACCAGACTTCACTATATCATTAGGGGTGTAGTATATCCTATAGGACACCATATTTGGTGAGATAGCGATGCCTTCATGGCACGCCGATGACGCGGGCGGTCTTCACTTGAACAACTCTAACTTTGTCAAATAAGGACCAATCGGGGTCAAACAAAGCTAGCTAGATAGCCAAAGAGCTAGGCTTTACGGGGGTACCCAGAAACCTTGTATCGGTCGTGAAATGTAGCTACTAATCTTGTACGACAGCATGCCTTTAACTTTTGGACACAAATTATAAGAATATTCAGAGTTATGAAGTTATGAAAACTGGTTGTTTTGCAAATGTTGAACTTATAATATGGCTACTAATACTGTAAAAGCTTGTTCAAAGTCCAAGTATACAGATTTGACGATATTCTTGCAGAAAAAAATGTAATATGAATGCAAATGCCTCCTTCACGATTTGCCCAAATGTACCTGGGTGACTTCACACTAAATGTCATAAAGTTTTCTCATACTTCAAGTTATCCATCTGAAACTTTGCACATACACTTCTACCATCTTGTAGACACCATCGGAATTACAACCAGAGTGATGGCTAGAACTGGGACCTTTCTATCGCATTTCAAAGATGGTGTTAGAAAAAAAACGGTTGTTTTTTTCTTTGTATTTTCTTCTACCAGATCTATTGTGTTATATTCTCCTACATTCAATTCACATTCCCACAAACTTCAAACTGTGTCCTTTCAAATTGTACCAAGACAATGCATATCCTTGCTTCAGGGCCTGAGCTACAGGTAGTTAGATTTGGGTATGTCATTTAGGCGAAAATTGAAAAAAAGGGGGCAATCCCGAAGAAGTTTTAAAATGTAAAAAAATGAAAAATCACATTTACATAAGTATTCAGACCCTTTACTCAGTACTTTATTGAAGCACCTTTGGCGGCGATTATAGCCTTGAGTCTTCTTGGGTATGACGCTACAAGCTTGGCACACCTGTATTTGGGGAGTTTCTCCCATTCTTCTCTGCTGATCCTTTCAAGCTCTGTCAGGTGTGATGGGGAGCATTGTTGCAAAGCTATTTTCAGGTCTTTCCAGAGATGTTCGATCGGTTTCAAGTCCAGGCTCTGGCTGGGCCACTCAAGGATATTCAGAAACTTGTCCCAAAGCCAGTACTGCATTGTTTGGGCTGTGTGCTTAGGGTCATTGTTCTAGTGGAAAGTGAACCTTCGCCCCAGTCTGAGGTCCTGAGCGCTCTGGACCAGGTTTTAATCAAGGATCTCTCTGTACTTTAATCTGTTAATTTTCCCCTCGATCCTGACTAGTCTCCCAGTCCCACAGCATGATGCTGCTAACCTGTTGGGGATGGGGGCGCTGTTTAGACTACTTATGCTAATTTGGCTAATTTTTTAAACGGCTTCCCACAAAATCCTTGATCGTACAATATGCATATTATTATTATTATTGGATAGAAAACAGTCTATAGTTTCTATAGGAGTTGAAATTTTGTCTCTAAGTGGAACAGAGCCCATTCTACAGCAATTTCCCTGACATGGAGTCAGATTTGAGAAATGTTGGCCACTCTTCTGAAGTCATTTAAAAGGGCACTGTCGTTGCTATGACTATACGGACACTTCTTACGTCTTCCCCTGGATGCCTTTACGTGATGACGATTCCAACGGGGTCGATTGCGCGTTCACAGGCCCTACAAATGAAAAAACCCTGAAGCTAGTCATTCTTTGGGAGCTGCGTCATGAGCCAAGAGGACACCGGCGCGCACCTGTTCCAAGCGTTAGTTTAGCCTGTTATATTTCTCCGGTCATCTTTTCACTCGTTATAGGAGTTAAAAACATCATAAGGTAGTTAATTTAAAGCGTTTTATAGCAATTTATATCCGTTTAGTGCGATTTTGGGACATTTATTTTTGCAACGATGTGAAAAGTTGGGCACGCTTTTCAGTTCATCCCGAACGCAGTTGACATTTCCACATGGCAAGAGGACAGCTTTCCACCAAAAGACGATTTCTCCCAAGAAAGGATCCTTTGCCCAAGATACTGATGGAAGAACAGCTCAAGGTAGGACATTTTTATTATGATAAATCGTGTTTCTGTCGAAACATTTTAGTGGCTTAGGACGCCATGTTTTTTGACGTAGCTTCGCTTGGCGCAAACTGTATTGAAAAGTAAGGATAAATTAAAAAATGTAATAACGCAATTGTATTAAGAATTAAATTGTCTATCAATCCCTGTCCACCCTATATTTTTTAGTCACGTTTATGAGTATTTATGTATAAGAGTAGATCACTGTCTAAGTGGCGCAAGGACATTTTCTGACCAGCTGAGCTACATTTCACATTGTCTAACCATGATTTTGGTGGCTAAATATAAACATTTTCGATCAAACTCTATATGGATTGTGTAATATGATGTTACAGGAGTGTCATCTGAAGAATTCTGAGAAGGTTAGTGAAAAAATTAATATATTTTTGGCGATGTTGACGTTATCGCCCACTTTGGCTAGAATCAATGCTGGGCTGCTATGTGCTATGTGCTATGCTAATATAACGATTTATTGTGTTTTCGCTGTAAGACACTTAGAAAATCTGAAATATTGTCTGTATTCACAGGATCTGTGTCTTTCGATTCGTGTATGCTGTGTATTTTTACGAAATGTTTGATGATTAGTAGTTAGGTAAACACGTTGCTCATTGTAATTATTCTAGTCCATTTGTGATGGTGGGTGCAATTGTAAACTATGCCATCTACCTGAAATATGCACTTTTTTCTAACAAAACCTATCCCATACCATAAATATGTTATCAGACTGTCATCTAATGAGTTTTTTTGTTGGTTAGGGGCTATAAATATCTTAGTTTAGCCGAATTGGTGATGGCTACTGGTGTTGGTGGACAAATAAAAGATGGTGGATTATGCTAATGTGTTTTTAGGTAATAGATGTACATCTTTACATATTGTGTCTTCCCTGTAAAACATTTTAAAAATCGGAAATGTTGACTGGATTCACAAGATCTGTGTCTTTCATTAGCTGTATTGGACTTTAATGTGTGAAAGTTAAATATTTAAAAAAAATATTTTTTTTGAATTTCGCGGCACTGGTTTTTCAGTGGGGGGGGGGGGGTGTGCCGCTAGCGCCACGCTGATCCTAGACAGGCTAAACCACCATGCTTCACCATAGGGATGGTGCCAGGTTTCCTCCTGACGTGACGCTTGGCATTCAGGCCAAAGAGTTCAATCTTGGTTTCATCAGACCAGAGAATCTTGTTTCTCATGGTCTGAGAGTCCTTGGGGTGCCTTTTGGACAAACTCCAAGCGGGCTCTCATGTGCCTTTTACTGAGGAGTGGCTTGTGTCTGGCCACTCTACCATAAAGGCCTGATTGGTGGAGTTCTGTAGAGATGGTTGTCCATCTGGAAGGTTTCTTGCTCTGACATGCACTGTCAACTGCTGGACCTTATATAGACAGGATTGTGCCTTTCCAAATCACGTCCAATCAATTCAATTTACCACAGGTGGACTCCAATCAAGTTGTAGAAACATCTCAAGGATGATCAAAGAAAACACCTGAGCTCAATTTCGAGACTCATAGCAAAGGTTCTGAGTACTTAAGTAAATAAGGTATTTCTTTTTTTAAATGTTCAAATGACTACAACACCTGTTTTCACTTTGTCATAATGGGGTATTGTGTGTAGATTGATGAGGACATTTTTTATTTGATACATTTTAGAATAAGGCTGTAACGTAACAAAATGTGGAAAAAGTGAAGGGGTCAGAACACTTCCTGAATGCGCTCTACATGATCAAATCTTAGAATCAACTATTAAAGACTACCAGAACCCACTGGATTCTCCAGTTACATTGAATGAAAAAATACAAACCCTCCAACCCAAAAAAGGCCTGTGGTGTTGTAGGTATCCTAACTGAAATGATAAAATACACAGACCACCAATTCCAATTGGCTATACTTAAACTCTTTAACATCACCCTCAGCTCTGGCATCTTCCCCAAAATGTGGAACCAAAAAGTGGAGACAAATTGGACCCCAATAACTACAGTGGGATATGCGTCAACAGCAACCTTGGGGAAATCCTCTGCATTATCATTAACAGCAGACTCCTACATTTCCTCAGTGAAAATGATGTAGTGATCAAATATCGAATTGGCTTTTCACCAAATTCCCGTACGTCAGACCACAAACTCACCCTGCACACCCAAACAAACCAAAACAAAGGCAAAGTCTTCTCATGCTTTGTTGATTTCAAAAAAGATGTTGACTCAATTTGGCATGAGGGTCTGCTATACAAATTTATGGAAGCAGTGTTGAGGGAAAAACATACAACATTATAAAATCCATGTACACAAATGTGCGGTTAAAATTGGCAAACAACACACACATCTCTTTCCACAGGGCTCTGCAGTGAGACAGGGATGCAGTTTGAGCCCCACCCTCTTCAACATCTATATCAACGAATTGGCGAGGGCACTAGAACAGTCTGCAGCACCCGACCTCACCCTACTAAAATCTGAAGTCAAATGTCTACTGTTTGCTGATGATCTGGTGCTTCTTTCACCAACCAAGGAGGGCCTACAGCAGCACCCAGATCTTCTGCACTGATTCTCAGACCTAGGCCCTGAAAGTAAATCTCAGTTAGACAAAATAATGGTGTTCCAAAAAAGGTCCAGTTTGCTGGGACCAAAAATATAAATTCCATCTCGACACCGTTGCCCTAGAGCACACAAAAAGCTATACATATCTCAGCCTAAACATCAGTGCCACAGGTAACTTCCACAAAGCTGTGAATGATCTGAGAGACAAGGCAAGAAGGGCGTTCTACGCCATCAAAAGGAACATAAAATTCGACATAGAATTAGAATCTGGCTAAAAATACCCATTGTCCTTTATGGTTGTGAGGTCTGGGGTCCGAGGGAGTTCTGAGTGAAATATGTGTCTCTAATATGGTCATACATTTGGCAGGAGGTTAGGAAGTGCAGCTTAGTTTCCACCTCATTTTGTGGGCAGTGTGTACATAGCCTGTCTTCTCTTGAGAGCCAGGTCTGCCTACGGAGGCCTTTCTCAATAGCAAGGCTATGCTCACCGAGTCTGTACATAGCCAAAACTTTCCTTAATTTTGGGTCAGTCACAGTGGTCAGGTATTCTGCCACGGTGTACTTTCTGTTTAGGGCCAAATAGCATTCTAGTTTGCTGTGTTTTTTTGTTAATTCTTTCCAATGTGTCAAGTACTTATCTTTTTGTTTTCTCATGATTTGTTTGGGTCTAATTGTGTTGCTCTCCTGGGGCTCTGTGGGGTCTGTTTGTGTTTGTGAACAGAGCCCCAGGACCAGCTTGCTTAGGGGACTCTCCTCCAAGTTCATCTCTCTGTAGGTGATGGCTTTATGGAAGGTTTGGGAATCGCCTCCTTTTAGGTGGTTGTATAATTTATCGGGTCTTTTCTGGATTTTGATAATTAGCCTAATTTTGCTCTGTAGAGTCACAATTTGGTGTTTGTCCCATTTTGTGAATTCTTGGTTGGTGACCAAAACCTCACAATGGGTTCTCTACTGATTCAAGTATTTTTTGCCAGATCCTTGCGGACACCTCAGAGTGGCTAGGTAGGCTGTTTGGAGTGTTTATCTGATAAAAAAATATATATTATTATGTCCCCTCCCCCCACTTCTAAAACCAAAGTTGCACCCCTGCATGTGGCACTGATATTTAGGCAGAGGTATGCATAGTTCTCTCTCTCTCTCTCACACTCTCACATAGTTGTTATTTGTGTCTGTCTTCCATTTATAATTTTTTTAAATCCTTTAATCGACCTTTTTCTTCCCTTGTTTTCTCTCTTCCTATTTTGAGGAATGAAAGAGAGAGAAGAAGCTATGGAAGATAAAATAGAACAAATGTTTTTCTCTTCCATTCCTTTTCTATATCTGCCTCTCTCTATTGCCTCTCTCTCTATCGCATCCCTCTCTAATCCTCCCGTTCTCATCCTCTCTCTTCTGTCTACGGCACCCCTATATACCCCTCTATTTCATTCTCCCCCCCTCCCGTCTCTTTCTGTCCACCCTCTCTCTCCCTCGCTCTCTTTTTCTTCTATCTATCAGTGAGTTTGTGGGTGGGTCTATAAATACTCAGTCAACATCAACCTGAAGCCCACATCCCCTCCTTCCCCCAAAACATTGACTCACTCCCTCACTCCTTCACCCTCCCTCCATTTCTCTATCTCTCAATCTCTCAGTCACAGCATGAAGAAACCTAAAATCAAAGGTATGTTTTGTTGACTTGGGAGAAAGATAAACAGTGTGTGTCACTTGTTGTAAGGGAGAAAGAGAAACTGTGTAGAGCAGGGAGGGGCAACTGGCAGCCCGCAGAACAATTTCCAAAAACAATCCGACCTACATTTTTTTTTCTACTCGGGGTCTCAACTTACTATTGAGACTTGCAATAGTGTAATTTCGAAATTTGGCTGTGCATCAAAATGTTGTTATGTCAGTCACTGACAGTCACTCAATTAGCCATGTCAGCTAACAATTTTTAGATTGGTAAGTTAGTGTAGCCAGCTATCTAAACTTGTAGTAATCATGGCCAAATACCGACCAGGGCCCTGACCTCCAGTAGGCCCCCAATGATTTTATTAGTCACTCTCACCCAGATATCATATTAACATGGCTAAGTCATGGCAAAATGTGTAGAATTGTAGGAAATGTATTTTAAAACTGCAAGAATGTATCTCCACCCCACGTCAAAACGGATAGAATTGCAGAAAATGTGCTATTTTCTTCTCTCTGCCCTATGGCAAAATTAGGAGAATTGCATGAAGTTTGTTATAAAATTGCTACATTTTCTCTCCACGCAAAATGTGTAGAATTGCAGAAAATGTACTTTAAAAGTCCAATGCAGCTGCTTTTATCTCAATATCAAATCATTTCTGGGTTACATGTAAGTACTTTATAGTGATTTTTTTCAAATAAAATCGTTAAAAAATAAACAAAAATAGCTTCGTAGCAAAGTGTAATTTCTCAAGTAATAATTTTGCTAGGACTGTCTGGGAGTGGTCTGAGCGTGACGGGAAAACTAGCTGTTATTGGCAGAGAGGTTTGGAACTCTCTTTCTTATTGGTCTATTAACTAATTACACCATGCAGTCCAAAACTCCAAACTACCCAAGCAGGCTGAAATTTCGGGCGGTCTTTTTAAACAGCTAAACACTAAAAGGGCATCATCATCTAAAAAATGTCACACTATTGTTCCAACCTCATAGTGGGTAAATATATATAAAACACAGGGAAATCACCTTTTTGACTGCAATTTGGCTTGAAAGGGATAGTTCACACAAAATTACAAATCATCCGAAAGTATTTATAAATGATTGGAAAGCTCAAAAAGGTCACTTATAGAGGTTTTGAACATGATGTTTGAAAAATGCTAATATCTGTCCCATGACAAATGGCATTTGTGCATCAAATGCGAAAACTCTGACAGGGTAAGGAAACCAATGTGTCATTTTGTAATTTGGGTAAACTATCCCTTTAAAACTAAAAAAAAATGATCCATCATTCAAGACATGGGCCAGTAAAAATAATTGCCCGCGAGGTAGGGGGTAGGGGGCCCAAATCTTGCTTAGGGCCCCCAAAAGGCTAGGAGGGTATAATGCATGTAGTTAATAGAGTTAAGAATAGTTTAATTGCACAAATGGATTGATTGCACAAATCATTTGACTGCATGTGTGAGTATGGATGTGGGTGCGCAGACACACAAGTTCAGATTTTTTGTGGCCCCCACCCCCATCAAAGTTGCACATTCCTGGTGTAGAGTGTAGAGGAGATGCACAGCTTCAGTCCTCAAGGACGGCAATGTTGGCTGGTTTTCATAATTTTTCATTAGAAATTGGTTTTCCCTTGGGGAAAGGTCTACAGTCTGCACTCTCTAGACTAGTGTTTCTTATTCCACATTTTAGTTTTTGCCCTAGCACTACACACCTGATTCCACAAATCAAAGGTTTAATAATGATTTGATTAGAGGAATCAAGTGTGTAGTGCTAAATGCGCACCACTTTCGGGCCCTAGGACCAGGAATAAGAACACATGCTCTAGAGTGTGCATAGACCTTTCAGTGACATGTATTGATCTAACAGAACTTGAGTGCCTGCACCACATAAAGGGTAAAGAGTGTGTGATACAAGAAGATACACACCTGCCCAGGATCTCCAGTAGCTCTGCCACACCGTTGAAGTGCTCGGTCTCATAGATAAACCTGGAAGAACAGAGACAGGTCTCACACACACTGTCACACAAACGCATCATTTGCAATGTTAACGTGTGAGTGTACATGAGTGTCTGTGTGAGTTTGCGTGTTAGTGAGTGAGTGTGTGAGTGAGTGAGTGAGTGAGTGAGTGTGTACATGTACATGCATGCGTGCGTGTATACCTGAGCGCGCGTGGGTGTGTGTGTGTGTGTGTGTGTGTGTGTGTGTGTGTGTGTGTGTGTGTGTGTGTGTGTGTGTGTGTGTGTGTGTGTGTGTGTGTGTGTGTGTGTGTGTGTGTGTGTGTGTGTGTGTGATACCTGAGGAAGATATTGTTGATCTGTTTGCGTATGTATGCCCGCAGGCCGAGCAGTTTGCCGTAGACACGATGCAGGATGGTCTTTAGGTACTCTCTCTCCCTCGGATCCTCACTGTCAAACAATTCCAACAGCTACACGCACGCACGCACACACACACACACACACACACAGAGAAAGAGAAATAAATGATCAAAATGCAGAACCCAGAGAGTTTGAGTAATACACAAACAGAGACAGACATATTGAAATACATATTGTATGAGGCAGACATGTACGAAATTGATTTTTACCTGAAGAACAAACTTCTGGTCAACGTAGCGTTTGGCCATGGAGGGCTGGAAGTCTGGGCTCTCCAGGAAACGCAGAAAGAATTCATACACCAGCTGAGAAAACATACACACAAAGAACACACACACAGTTAAGACAGAGTTAAATAAAAAATAAAAAAGACAGAAGGTGATAGATGGAATCATCTTCACAAACATAGATTTCAAATCTGGGTCTAACCGTATGACTGCCCATATGTGTGTGTGTGTGTGTGTGTGTGTGTGTGTGTGTGTGTGTGTGTGTGTGTGTGTGTGTGTGTGTGTGTGTGTGTGTGTGTGTGTGTGTGTGTGTGTGTGTGTGTGTGTGTGTGTGTGTGTGTGTGTGTGTGTGTGTGTGTGTGTGTGTGTGTGTGTGTGTGTGTGTGTGTGTACCTGCAAGTGTGGCCAGGAGGCCTCTAGAGTGGGTTCATCTTCCTCCGGGTCAAACTCTGGGTTCTCACTGGGGGGTAATGTCCTGAAGATATTCACTGAGATCTAAAAGAGGATAGAGTGATGGAGGGTTGGAGGGAGCAGAGAAGAGGGGAGGGGAGGAGGAGAAAGGGAGAAGAGACGAGAGGAGAGGTGGAGGGAGGGAGGAAAGGAAAAGGATGAATATAAGAGAATAGAAAATAAATGAACCTAGGCTTCTCTGAACTTCATAACCCTTTCTCTTTTCTCCAATGCTATCTATCTCTTTCCTTCGTCCTGTCCCTCTTCCTCTCCTCCCTCTTTCTCTCTCTCCTTCAAACAATCCTTTATTTTCTTCTACACTCCGGTTGAAGAGTTCTTTACATCTCTCCACCTCCTCTCGTCCCTCCCTCTCTCCCTTTCTCCACTCTTCTACTCCTCTCTATCCACTCTCCACCCCCTTTCCGCTACTATTATCCCCCCTCTCCCTCCCTCTCTCCTCTCACGTTCTCTTCTCCCTCCTGCCTCCTCCTCCCTCCCTCACTCCTCCTCTCTCACCATCTTAATAGCCTCTGGGTAGAGTGGCTCTATCAGAACTCCTCTGCTTGTAGCAACAGACTCCACCAGTTCGTTGAGCGCAGCTCGTTTGATCTCTTTCCCCTTCAGGTCAGCCACACAGTCCAGGAAGTCAAAGAGGACGCAGCACTGCTGCAGCTTCTTACAGAACAGGTCATGGAGCTCTGCCACAGGGGCATCTGGGGGGGTATGGAGAGAGGGAGAGGGAGAGAGATGGAGAGACGGAGAAGTTAAACACACAACACTCCTGCAAACAGTCAAAACCGTTAAACCAACAGGCTGCACTTTTTGATCACATTAAGGTAACACCAAACAGTAATTTGTGAGAACTAAATGTTCAAAGTCTCTGTTAAAAGTGTACATCCACCCCTCCCCTCTTCGCACCTCTCCAACCCTTTCCCCCATCCCTCCTTCCCTCTCACAGGGCTACGCTGACCTTTTTTATAAGGAGCACATGTGAGTTGAAAAATATATGCGCACAAACAAAAAGATTGTGACACAATGAAAAATATTTTAGATATTAATGCTAGAATCCCCCGAAATGTTTGGCTCATTGGTGCTCCTAAATAAAACTTCCAGGTTGCAGAGCAAAACATTTAGGTGCATATGCGAGTAAAATGGTCGACCTGTAGAGCTCCGTCTCACCCCTCCTTTCTTTTCTCCTCCCTCCATCCATTCCTCTCTCTCTCCCTCCATAGTCAGACTATGAAGGAGAAATCGAATCAGTTTTTAATAGAGAGTAATTGTATGAAGAAGAGCCGAACTAGGAACCAGAAAGAACAGATTGAGAAAGGGAGGGAAAATAGAGAGAAAGAGAGAGAAAGAGAGAGAGCAAAGGAGTATTGCTATAGCAGGGATGGGCAACTGACGGCCCACGGAGGCCCGCGGATCGATTTCCAAAAACGGGGGGGCAAAACGTTTACATTTTTTTTCAACTTAGTCTGGGTGTCAACTTACTGTTGAGAATTAGAGTAGTAGAATACACAAGATGCCATTTTAAAATGTGGTTTTGCATCAGTAGTTTTTACTTGCTACAGTATGTCAGTCACTGACAGTTACTCAAATATCCGTGTCAGTAAACATTTTTTTAATTTAACAAGGCAAGTCAATTAAGAACAAATTCTTATTTTCAATGACAGACTACACTGGCCAAACCCAGACAACGCTGGGCCAATTGTGCACTGCCCTATGGGACTCCCAATCACAGCTGGTTGTGAACCAGGGTGTCTGTAGTGATGCCTTGATTACTGAGATGCAGTGCCCTAGACCACTGCGCCAATCATGAGCTTGGTAAGTTAGTCTAGCCAGTTATCTAAACTAGTTATCATGGCCAATGAGTAATCATGTCCAAATATCGACAGGGCACACAAGGCACATGCCCAGGGGCCCTGACCTCCCCATTGATTTTGTAAGTCACTCGCAATCAGATACCATATTAACATGGCATAAGTCATGGTAAAATGAGTAGAATTGTATGAAATTTGTTGTAAAATTGCTAAATATTCTCTCTGCCCAATGGTAAAATATGTAGAAATCCAGAAAACTTGCTTTAAAACTCCAACATTTTCTCTGCAACCCATGGCAAAATGTGTAGAATTGTATGAAATATTTCTCTGTGCCATCAAGACGCGGGCCAGTAAAATGTTAAAAAGGTTAAGGGTAGAATGAAATCAAATCAAATGTTATTTGTCACACATGCTGATTACAGTGAAATGTTTACTTACAAGCCCTTAACCAACAATGCAATTATAAATAAAAAAATAGATAAGTTAAAAAAATATATTACATGCAAATATTTAAAGAGTAGCAATAAAATAACAAAAGTGAGGCTATATACAGGGGGTTTAGTTAAGAGATTTAAGTAGTTTAACTGCACAAATATATTGATTGCATAAATCACTTGACTGCATGTGTGGGTATGGATGTGGGTACGCAGACCCGCAAGCCACTGTGTCGCCTCATGATCAGTTCCAATTTTTTGTAGCCCCAATCCCCATCAAAGTTGCCCATCCCTGGGCTACAGTATCAAGGAAAGGAATTGTGCTGGGAATAGAATGTGTGTCCCCAATGGACCCATAGGGCTCTGTTCAAAAGTAGTGGATTATACAGGGAATAGGGTATCATTTAAAGATACCTTTTTGCTTGGTAGGGAAGATTAGGGATACAGGAGGGGGTGGTAGGGAAAGGGATGGAGAGAGGGGAGCGAACTAGAATGAGAGAGAGAGAGAGAGAGAGAGAGAGAGAGAGAGCTACAATCTTAGAAAAAATGGTGCTATCTAGAATATAAAAGGGTTCGTCGGCTGTCCCCATAGGAGAACCCATTGAAGAACCCTTTTTGGTTCCAGGTAAAATCCTTTTGGTTCCAGGTAGAACCCTATTAAGTTCATTGCAAAACCCTTTACACAGGTACAACCGAAAAGAGTTCTACCTGGAACTAAAAATATTTTTACATGGAACCAAAAAGGGTTATCCTATTGGGACAGTTGAAGAACCCTTTCAGTACCCCTTTTTCTAAATGTACATATTGTAATTTCCGCAGCACAGTGTCAGAAAAATACAAATTAAATTGGAGACAGTAAGTTTGTGGAAACATGGATGGAGAGAGAGGAAAATAGAGCTAGAGAGCGAAAGGGCAGGAGAGAGAAAGAACGTGAAAAAAACAGGGAGTTTAAAGGTGTGCAGACACCTTTAAGGGGCAGACATGAAGAAGCATCACTGATTCAGACACCCGGCAACACACACGCACACGCACGCACGCACGCACGCACGCACGCACGCACGCACGCACGCACGCACGCACACACACACACACACACACACACACACACACACACACACACACACACACACACACACACACACACACACACACACACACACAGCCAGAGCTAAATATAGTACTACCACAGAGAGAGGTAGAAGAGAGAGAGAGACAGGACAGAGATGGGGGAAAGGGAGAGACAGAGGGAGAGGAGAGAGATACAGGGAAACGGAAAGAGAAAGAGAGTGAGGGAAAGAGAGAGAGAAGGGAGAGGTATACTGGTTTAAAGGATGACATCATCTCTGTTGCTCTTCTGTCTTACTCTCTTCCCCTTCCTCCCTCCATATCCTTGGGTACCTCTCCTCCCTCCCTCCCTCCTTGTCTCTGTGGCTTCCTAAATGAGATGAGCAACTACTTCTCTCATCTTTAAAAAACACTTTTTCTGTTTTGGCTGGGTGTGTGTGTGTGTGTGTGTGTGTGTGTGTGTGTGTGTGTGTGTGTGTGTGTGTGTGTGTGTGTGTGTGTGTGTGTGTGTGTGTGTGTGTGTGTGTGTGTGTGTGTGTGTGTGTGTGTGTGTGTGTGTGTGTGTGTGTGTGTGTGTGTGTGTGTGTGTGTGTGTGTGTGTGTGACGAAGAGCCACTCTATTTTAGCTGCAGCCCTCCTCCGTCTCTCTCTCATTGTCTAACCTCACCCACATTGTGACGCAGTGAGAGAGAGAGAGAAAGAGAAAGGGAGAGAGACAGAGGGAGAGAGAGCGATAAAGAGGCAGAGAGAGACAGAGAGAGAGAGAAAGAGAGGTAGAGAAGATATAGAACAAGGAAATGTCTTACATCTCAAAAAAACACAACACAGCATAACCACATAAGGGACAGTCCAAAATGTACTGGGCTGGGGTGGGTACAGAATAAGGCAGGGTTGTCTAACTTTTTTTTTGCTATGGGGAGGGTTGTGTGTTTTTTTTATTGGGCACAGAAGAGGCTAGTGCGTTTTTTCCATGGTTAACATTCACCCTTTGCAGGTTTTGCTACATAATTTCTTCCATCCTAGTCAAATTTCCTCATCTCCTTGCATACACCTCACCTACAGTACCAGTAAAAAGTTTTGGACACACCTACTCATTCAAGGGGTTTTCTTTATTTCTCCAATTTTCTACATAGTAGAATATTAGTGAAGACATGAAAACTATGAAATAACATTTATGGAATCATGTAGTAACCAAAAATTTTAGATTTTCAAAGTAGCCAGCCTTTGCCTTGATGACAGATTTGCACACTCTTGGCATTCTCTTCACCACCTTCACCTAGAATGATTGTCCATCAGTCTTGAAGGAGTTCCCAGATATGCTGAACACTTGTTGGCTGCTTTTCCTTCACTCTGCGGTCCAACTCATCCCAAACCATCTCAATTGGGTTGAGGTCGGGTGATTGTGGAGGCTAGGTCACCTGATGCAGCACTCCATCACTCTCCTTCTTGGTCAAATAGCCCTTACACAGCCTGGAGGTGTGTTGGGTCATTGTCCTGTTGAAAACAAATGATAGTCCCACTAAGCGCAAACCAGATGGGATAGCGTATCGCTGCAGAGCGGAATGCTGTGGTAGCCATGCTGGTTAAATGTGCCTTAAATTCGGAATAAATCACAAACAGCGTCACCAGCAAAGCTCACCCAAACCATCACACCTCCTCTTCCATGCTTCACAGTGGGAATCACACATGCAGAGATCATTCATTTACCTACTCTGCGTCTCACAAAGAAACGGTGGTTGGAACCAAAAATGTCAATTTTGGACTCATCAGACCAAAGGACAGATTTACATCGTTCTAATGTCCATTGCTCGTGTTTCTTGGCCCAAGCAAGTCTCTTCTTAGGGGGCCTCATGGTTTGGGGCTGCTTTGCTGCCTCAAGGCTGGACAGCTTGCTATCACCGATGGAAAAATGTATTCTCAAGTTTATCAAGATATTTTGCAGGAGAATGTATCTGTCCGCCAATTAAAGCTCAACAGAAGTTAAGTGATGCAACAGGACAACAACCAAAAAGACAGAGGTAAATATACAACAGAATGGCTTGAACAGAAGAAATACACCTTCTGGAGTGGCCCAGTCAGTCCTGACCTCAACCCGATTGAGATGCTATGGCATGACCTTCACAGAGCGGTTCACACCAGACAAACCAAGAATATTGTGGAACTGAAACAGTTTGATTAAGAGGAATGGCCCAAAATTCCACCTGACCATCGTGCAGGTCTGATCCGTAACTACAGAAAACGTTTGGTTGACGTTATTGCTGCCAAAGGAGGGCCAGACTGTTTTTAAATCCACATACTTTCCCCAACCTGCATTGTGAATGTTTACACGATGTGTTCAATAAAGACATGAAAAATTATAATTGTGTGTGTGTTATTAGTTTAAGCAGACTGTGTTTGTCTATTGTTGTGACTTAGATGAAGATCAGATACAATTTTATGACCAATTTATGCAGAAATCCAGGCAATTCTGAAGGGTTCACATACTTTTTCTTCCCACTGTATATCAAGGTGTTTTGGTACTTCCCTTATGCACTACGCTTTTCCGTGCGCTAACTATTACTATACCACCAGGTCAATATGGTCTACCAGTCTAACTACACTGCTCAAAAAAATAAAGGGAACACTTAAACAACACAATGTAACTCCAAGTCAATCACACTTCTGTGAAATCAAACTGTCCACTTAGGAAGCAACACTGATTGACAATAAATTTCACATGCTGTTGTGCAAATGGAATAGACAAAAGGTGGAAATTATAGGCAATTAGCAAGACACCCCCAAAAAAGGAGTGATTCTGCAGGTGGTGACCACAGACCACTTCTCAGTTCCTATGCTTCCTGGCTGATGTTTTGGTCACTTTTGAATGCTGGCGGTTCTCTCACTCTAGTGGTAGCATGAGACGGAGTCTACAACCCACACAAGTGGCTCAGGTAGTGCAGTTCATCCAGGATGGCACATCAATGCGAACTGTGGCAAAAAGGTTTGCTGTGTCTGTCAGCATAGTGTCCAGAGCATGCAGGCGCTACCAGGAGACAGGCCAGTACATCAGGAGACGTGGAGGGGGCCGTAGGAGGGGAACAACCCAGCAGCAGGACCGCTACCTCCGCCTTTGTGCAAGGAGGTGCACTGCCAGCGCCCTGCAAAATGACCTCCAGCAGGCCACAAATGTGCATGTGTCAGCATATGGTCTCACAAGGGGTCTGAGGATCTCATCTCAGTACCTAATGGCAGTCAGGCTACCTCTGGCGAGCACATGGAGGGCTGTGTGGCCCCACAAAGAAATGCCACCCCACGCCATGACTGACCCATCGCCAAACCGGTCATGCTGGAGGATGTTGCAGGCAGCAGAACGCTCTCCACGGCGTCTCCAGACTCTGTCATGTCTGTCACATGTGCTCATGTGCTCAGTGTGAACCTGCTTTCATCTGTGAAGAGCACAGGGCGCCAGTGGCGAATTTGCCAATCTTGGTGTTCTCTGGCAAATGCCAAACGTCGTGCACGGTGTTGGGCTGTAAGCACAACCCCCACCTGTGGACGTCGGGCCCTCATACCATCCTCATGGAGTCTGTTTCTGACCGTTTGAGCAGACACATGCACATTTGTGGCCTGCTGGAGGTCATTTTGCAGGGCGCTGGCAGTGCACCTCTTTGCACAAAGGCGGAGGTAGCGGTCCTGCTGCTGGGATGTTGCCCTCCTACGGCCTCCTCCACGTCTCCTGATGTACTGGCCTGTCTCCTGGTAGCGCCTGCATGCTCTGGACACTACGCTGACAGACACAGCAAACCTTTTTGCCACAGTTCGCATTGATGTGCCATCCTGGAGGAACTGCACTACCTGAGCCACTTGTGTGGGTTGTAGACTCCGTCTCATGCTACCACTAGAGTGAGATCACCGCCAGCATTCAAAAGTGACCAAAACATCAGCCAGGAAGCATAGGAACTGAGAAGTGGTCTGTGGTCACCACCTGCAGAATCACTCCTGTTTTGGGGGGTGTCTTGCTAATTGCCTATAATTTCCACCTTTTGTCTATTCCATTTGCACAACAGCATGTGAAATTTATTGTCAATCAGTGTTGCTTCCTAAGTGGACAGTTTGATTTCACAGAAGTGTGATTGACTTGGAGTTACATTGTGTTGTTTAAGTGTTCCCTTTATTTTTTTGAGCAGTGTATATATCCTGCCCTCTACCTACCATTCATAGTGACAATGGTAGTAGGTGGATCGTACATGTCCAGATCTGCAATAGGCTAACTAGTATTCATGCCACACAAAAAAAAAAATTCAAAGCTGCACCAATTTTCAACATTCTACTCCAGGCTGCAGTGAAAATGTAATTTGAATAATGGCGCAAAAGCCCTGTGATTTGAACGTTTCATTCAATTTGAATCAGTTCTACACTCGATAATTTACAAGGTCTGGAAAGGGACAGTAACAGGCCAGTCTGGCTGTATTTTCAATTCTCATGCTGAGATATGCTGTCTGTTGCGGATCATCATTCTCCTAAGTCGTCCTATGTGACCACTTAAGCTGCGTTTACACAGGCGGCCCAATTCTGATCTTTTTTCCACTAATTGGTCTTTTGACCGATCACATCATAAATGTTCACATCAGATCTTTTTCAGAGCTGATCTGAATGGTCAAAAGACCAATTAGGGAGAAGAATACCATAATTGGGCTGCCTGTGTAAACAAAGACATATCCTCCCAGCAGGCCCAGTCATTAAGAAAAGCTTAACGGTGCTCTGAATCCTCTCCAATCCATACGACTACTCCTCGCGCACCTAGAGCCTAACTCTTTAATATAGCTTAAAGATTTGTAATTTATATTTTACAATGTATTACCTTTTGTATGTGGCATAAACACAACCAGTCGCAACGTTTTAATCTAATTAGGCTACTTCAAAAGTCTCCTGTAGGCTACCTACGCACGTTTTTCCAAAGTATAATTATAGTATTAAAAACTGTGCAGCAGCCATCTGATAAATGGAAAGAAACATCTGTTACAAAACACCGAAAGATTTAATGACATTCGGAGATTGTCAAACAAAGCTTTCAATACTGGATAGGCCTACAAACAGAAGTATTTTCTGTTTATCGAGATTGATATAAGTTAGGCTTCCATTCAATTGGCAAAAGATTTTCATGTGAATATTTAAAAATCCACATATAGAAAATATGCATATTTTCCCACCAATGGTGTTTCCACCAAACAGACTAAAAATCACTATGTGATAACATAGCGCACACAAAATGTACTTTTTCTCTTAAGTTTTCATGTACCGAATAAAAATCTGAAGTTCGGTGTGTTTTCATCACATTTTCAGCTCTACCAATAGTTTTGTCACAAAGACTTTTGCGTTAAATAGCAAATGTGCCAACTCTGGTCATGGCACATGCGCTCCAGCCAACAGCTCGCTGTGCTGTTAGGCTAGTCTACTTGATGACATTATTATGGCATCCAAGTAGTCAAGCATCTACCATCACGTCACCAGAATCAGACACTCAATATTTATTGGAAAGGAGCATTAAAAGATCACTGTGCACTTTCACCACCCTGTGAAGTTCATCATACGTTATTTAACACTGACATTAACTGCATGGTTTCCCGAGTCGTAGTGGGAGGATCACACACCACATTTACATTTTAGTCATTTAGCAGACGCTCTTATCCAGAGCGACTTACAGTAGAGTGCATACATTTTATTCATACTGAGACAAGGATATCCCTACCGGCCAAACCCTCCCTAACCCAGACAACGCTATGCCAATTGTGCGTCGCCCCACGGACCTCCCGGTTGCGGCCGGCTGCGACAGAGCCTGGGCGCGAACCCAGCCCAGCCTGGGCGCGAACCCAGAGACTCTGGTGGCTCAGCTAGCACTGCGTTGCAGTGCCATAGACCACTGCACCACCCGGGAGGATACCCACCACATCATTGCGTGACTCCAAGTTTACTTCGATATGATGGTTATTATATCAATATTCAGGCAGGTCACCTGTGATACAAGTCCGTATTCAACGTCCATCCATGTCTGAAGACGAAGGGAGATGGCGTGGAAACCGGCCACTAGGGGCAACAGTGAGCAGTGTTACCTTCAAGTAGGTTTTGGTTTTGCTACTGTGTTGTGGACGGGAATGGCAGATGGGTGCAAGCATCTGCCTCTGGTTTGAAAGGTTGCATGATAACGATAGAATGTTGTTTTTGAAATTTTTCCAAACTTTAACCCTTACTATAACCATTCTGAGTTAATGCCTCAACTTAACAATTTTGAGTTAATGCCTAAACTTAACCTTAAACACTTTGAAATGTGACGTTTGGAAGAAGTTTGAAATTTGACGTTTGAGAAACAAATCAAATCAAATTTTATTTGTCAATTGCACCGAATAAAACAGTAGACCTTACAGTGAAATGCTTACTTAACCAACAATGCCGTTTTTAGATTTTTTTAAAAATAAACTGAAGGGGGAAAAAAAGACAAAAATAGAAAAATAACACAGGTTAGTTGAGGTAATATGTAGATGTAGGTAGAGGGAAAGTGACTATGCATAGATAATAAACAAAGAGTAGCAGCAGCCTAAAAATGGGGGGGGGGGGGGGGGGTCAATGCAAATAGTCCAGGTAGCCATTCGGTTAGCTGTTCAGGAGTCTTATGGTTTGGGTGTTGAAGCTGTTAAGAAGCCTTTTGGACATAGACTTGGTGCTCCGGTACCGCTTGCCATGCAGTAGCAGAGAGAACAGTCTATGACTAGGGTGGCTGGAGTCTTTGGCAATTCTTGAGGCCTTCCTGTGACACAGCCTGGTATAGATGTCCCGGATGGCAGGAAGCTTGGCACCAGTGATGTACTGGGCCGTACACACTACCCTCTGTAGTGCCTTGCAGTCAGAGGCCAAGCAGTTGCCATACCAGGCGGTGATGCAACCAGTCAGGATGCTCTTGATGGTGCTGCTGTACAACTTTTTGAGTATCTGAGGACGCATGCCAAATGTTTTCAGTGTCCTGAGGGGGAATAGGTGTTGTCGTTCCCTCATGACAGTTTGTTGGTGATGTGGACACCAAGGAATATGAAGCTCTCAACCTGCTCCATTACAGCACAGACTGGTAGTCATTTAGGCAGGTTACCTTGGTGTTATTGGGCACAGGGACTATGGTGGTCTGCTTGAAACATGTTTGTATTACAGACTCGGTCACAGACAAGTTGAAAATGTCAGTGAAGACACTTGCCAGTTGGTCCACACATGCTCAGAGTACACATCCTGGTAATCCGTCTGGCCCTGCGGCCTTGTGAATGTTGACCTGTTTGAAGGTCTTACATCGGCTATGGAAAGCATAATCACACAGTCGTCCAGAACAGCTGGTGCTCTCATGCATGCTTCAATGTTGCTTGCCTTTAAGCGTGCATAGAAGTGGGCAGCTCTCGGCTGTGATTCCCTTTGTGGTCCGTAATTGTTTGCAAGCCCTGCCACATCCGACGAGCATCAAAGCCGGTGTGGTAGGATTCAATCTTAGTCCTGTACTGCCGCTTTGCCTGTTTGATGGTTCGTCGGCGGACACAGCAAGATTTCTTAAAGCGTCCGGGTTAGAGTCCCGCTCCTTGAAAGTGGCAGCTCTACCCTTTAGCTCAGTGCGGATGGTGCCTGTAATCCATGGCTTCTGGTTGGGGTAGATATGTACAGTCACTGTGGGGACAACGTCATCGATGCACTTATTGATGAAGCCAGTGACTGATGTGGTGTACTCCTCAATGCCATCAGAAGAATCCCGGAACATATTCCAGTCTGTGCTAGCAAAACAGTCCTGTAGCTTAGCATCTGCATCATCTGACCACTTCTGTATTGAGCGAGTCACTGGTACTTCCTGCTTTAGTTTTTGCTTTTAAGAAGTAATCAGGAGGATAGAGTTTTGGTCAGATTTGCCAAATGGAGGGCGAGGGAGAGCTTTGTAAGCATCTCTCTGTCTGGAGTAAAGATGGTCTAGAGTTTTTTCTTCCTCCGGTTGCACATGTAACATCAAATCAAATCAACTTTTATTGGTCACATGCACCGAATTCAACAGGTGTAGACCTTACAGTGACATGCTTACTTACAAGGCTTTAAACAACAATGCAGTTTTAAGAAAAACAAGTGTTAAGTTAAAAATAGATAAGTAAAAAATTAAAAATAAAACAAATAAAAGTAACAAATAATTAAAGAGCTTGATGCGATATTTTAGCATAAAATGTGTTCCCATAAAGGTGTTTCCACCACCGTTTCTTGCATAGTTAATTTTACAGACACAAAAAAATCTCACAATTCCGAACAAATTAATTATCTGTCGGCATTTATTAAATTGTACCGAAACCTCCTATTTCCATCACAGCTGTCTTGATTTTTTGTTTATACGGTATGACTTTACTCGCATAAAAACTGTGGATGGAAATGTGGTTAGAGTCTCTTTTTGATTGTGGTGTTGAAATCGCAAGCCATGATATTGAAGCGCCTGTGTCACGTTCCTGACCTGTTTTATGTTATTTTTGTATGTGTTTAGTTGGTCAGGGCGTGAGTTGGGGTGGGCATTCTATGTTTTGTGTTTCTATGTTTAGGTCACTTGTAATT
The DNA here is from genome assembly GCF_029448725.1 of Salvelinus fontinalis. NCBI lineage: Eukaryota > Metazoa > Chordata > Actinopteri > Salmoniformes > Salmonidae > Salvelinus > Salvelinus fontinalis. Next base: position 36,236,910 of record NC_074675.1, read on the forward strand.
AACCTTATATGGTTCTCAATTAGGGACAGGTGTTTGACGTTTTCCTCTGATTGAGAACCATATAAAGGTTGGCTGTTCACAATGTTTGTTTGTGGGTGATTGTCTTCCGTGTCTGTGTAGGTTGCACCACACGGGACTATTTCGGTTTGTTCGTTTGTTAGTTGTAGTCTGTACCTGTTCGTGCATTCTTCATGTTATATGTAAGTTCTCATGTTTTAGGTCGTCTACGTCCTTTTGTTGTTTTGTAATTCTCCAAGTGTTTTTCGTGTTCGTCTTTGTCTTTCAATAAATTCATTAATTATGTATTCACAACCCGCTGCATTTTGGTCCTCCGATCCTTCTCTCCTCTCCTCGTCCGAGGAGGAGGAAGATCTAGACACCCGTTACAGAATCACCCACCAACCTAGGACCAAGCGACGGGGGAGAGCGCAACAGCGAAACCAGGACTCATGGACATGGGAGGAAATATTGGACGGAAAATGACCCTGGGCTAAGGCAGGAGAATATCGCCGCCCCAAAGCTGAGCTGGAGGCAGCGAAAGCAGAGAGGTGGCGATATGAGGAGCTAGCTCGGAAGCAGGAAAAGGATCTGGGCTACACTACGTGGGAGGAGATCGACAGGTGGGCGATCAACCCAGGGCGAGTGCCGGAGCCCGCCTGGGATTCTCTGGCGCAGTGCGAGGAGGGATACCGGCGTATGGTGGCAGCAAGGAGACGTGGCTGGAAACCCGAAAAGCCTGTGAGTAAACCCCAAACATTTCTTGGGGCGGGGGCTTAAAGGGAGAGTGGCGAAGTCAGGTAGGAGACCTGCGCCCACTCCCTGTACTTACCGTGGAGAGCGAGAGTACGGGCAGACACCGTGTTACGCAGTAGAGCGCACGGTGTCTCCTGTACGTGTGCACAGCCCAGTGCGGTACATACCAGCTCCTCGTATCGGCCGGGCTAGATTGAGTATTGAGCCGGATGTCATGAAGCCGGCCCTACATATCTGGCCACCAGTACGTCTCCTCGGGCCGGCTTACATGGCACCAGCCTTACGCATGGTGTCCCCGGTTCGCCTACATAGCCCGGTGCGGGTTATTCCACCTCCCCGCACTGGTCGGGCGACGGGGAGCATACAACCAGGTAAGGTTGGGCAGGCTCAGTGCTCAAGGGAGCCAGTACGCCTGCACGGTCCGGTATTTCCGGCGCCACCTCCCCGCTCCAGGCCAGTACCACCAGTGCCTACACCACACACCAGGTTTCCAGTGCGTCTCCAGAGCCCTGTTTCTCCTCCACGCACTCTCTCTGTGGTGCGTGTCTCCAGCTCAGTGCCTCCAGTTCCGGCACCACGCATCAAGCCTCATGTGCGTCTCCAGAGCCCTGTACGCACTGGTCCTTCTCCCCGTACTCGCCCTGATGTGCGTGCCCTCAGCCCGGTACCACCAGTGCCGGTACCATGCACCAAGCCTATAGCACGCTTTGAGAGTCCAGTGTGCCCTGTTGCTGCTCCCCGCACTAGCCTGAAGGTGTGTGTCTTCAGCCCGGTAACTCCAGTTCCGGTACCACGCACCAGGCCTACAGTGCGTCTCAGCCGGCCAGAGTCTGCAGTCTGCCCAACGGCGCCTGAACTGCCCGTCTGCCAAACGGCGCCTGAACTGCCCGTCTGCCCAACGCCGTCTGAACTGTCCGTCTGCCAAGCGCCGCATGAACTGCCCGTCTGTATTGAGCCTTCAAAGCCGCCCATCAGTACTGAGCCTTCAAAGCCGCCCGTCTGCCATGAGCCTGCAAAGCCGCCCGTCTGCCATGAGCCTACAGAGCCGTCCGCCAGACAGGAGCCGCTAGAGCCTTCCACCAGACAGGAGCCGCTAGAGCCTTCCGCCAGACAGGAGCCGCTAGAGCCTTCCGCCAGACAGGAGCCGCTAGAGCCTTCCGCAAGACAGGAGCAGCCAAAGCCTTCCGCCAGACAGGATCGGCCAGAGCCTTCCGCCAGACAGGATCAGCCAGAGTCTTCCGCCAGACAGGATCAGCCAGAGCCGTCAGCGAGCCATGACCAGCCAGAGCCGTCAGCGAGCCATGACCAGCCAGAGCCGTCAGCGAGCCATGACCAGCCAGAGCCGTCAGCGAGCCATGACCAGCCAGAGCCGTCATCCAGCCATGACCAGCCAGAGCCGTCAGCGAGCCATGATCAGCCAGAGCCGTCAGCGAGCCATGACCAGCCAGAGCCGTCAGCGAGCCATGACCAGCCAGAGCCGTCAGCGAGCCATGACCAGCCAGAGCCGTCGTCCAGCCATGACCAGCCAGAGCCGTCATCCAGCATTAAGCCATCATCCAGCCAGGATCCGCCAGAGCCAGCCAGCCAGGATCCGCCAGAGCCAGCCAGCCAGGATCCGCCGGAGCCAGCCAGCCAGGATCCGCCAGAGCCAGCCAGCCAGGATCCGCCAGAGCCAGCCAGCCAGGATCCGCCAGAGCCAGCCAGCCAGGATCCGCCAGTCATTCTGGTGTTGCCCCTCATTCTGGTGTTGCCCCTCATTCTGGTGTTGCCCCTCATTCTGGTGTTGCCCCTCATTCTGGTGTTGCCCCTCATTCCGGTGTTGCCCCTCATTCCGGTGCTGCTCCTTATCCTGGTGATGCCCCTTAATTTAGGTGGGGTTATTTGGAGGGTGGGCATTGTGAGGGGGATAAAGAAGCGGGGATGTATTATGGTGGGATGGGAACCACGCCCAGAGCCTGAGCCACCACCGTGGACAGATGCCCACCCAGACCCTCCCCTAGACTTTTGGTGGTGCGTCCGGAGTTTGCACCTTGAGGGGGGGTTCTGTCACGTTCCTGACCTGTTTTATGTTATTTTTGTATGTGTTAGTTGGTCAGGGCGTGAGTTGGGGTGGGCATTCTATGTTTTGTGTTTCTATGTTTAGGTCACTTGTAATTAACCTTATATGGTTCTCAATCAGGGACAGGTGTTTGACGTTTTCCTCTGATTGAGAATCATATAAAGGTTGGCTGTTCACAATGTTTGTTTGTGGGTGATTGTCTTCCGTGTCTGTGTAGGTTGCACCACACGGGACTATTTCGGTTTGTTCGTTCGTTAGTTGTAGTCTGTACCTGTTCATGCGTTCTTCATGTTATATGTAAGTTCTCATGTTTTAGGTCAGTCTACGTCGTTTTGTTGTTTTGTAATTCTCCAAGTGTTTTTCGTGTTCGTCTTTGTCTTTCAATAAATTCATTAATTATGTATTCACAACCCGCTGCATTTTGGTCCTCCGATCCTTCTCTCCTCTCCTAGTCCGAGGAGGAGGAAGATCTAGACACCCGTTACAGCCTGAAGCCGGTTTGCTTTGCTTATTGGTTGTGTGGTGCATTGGCACAGAAAACTGTTGGTTGGAAATGTGTTGCATATATTTTATATAATAAAAAATATAGCATCAAAATGGTGAAAATCTGATTTCCCCCTAGCTGATTATTGTCTGCTCTGAACATAGTGTATTGAAACAGGCAGGGAGGGTGAGCTGGCCCGTGGTGGTCGGCAAACCCTCAACCTTCTGGCCCATAGCCCTACGTGGCATCAAGTGTGCCATGAAAAGCATGCTGAAGTGGCAAATTTGATATCCATGTTTATAAACACAGGGTCGCTACAGTTATTGTTATTTGTGGCCGTGAACATTATTTCGAGTTAATTCTGAGGGTGGAGGGTGTGCAATTATTTTTCAGTACAAGGTGAGGGTCATGTAAAAGTATTTTTATCGGTGGCGAGGGGTGTTATTTTTGGACATAACGACATGAATACAATGTAAATCAAGCAATAATTACAATAATTACAGCAGACAACACATATGGATACAGTTCAGATCATAATTTGGATCATACGTTCAGATTCAGAATGAATCAATAACATGGATTTATACAGCTCTTCTACACACACACACACACACACACACACACACACACACACACACACACACACACACACACACACACACACACACACACACACACACACACACACACACACACACACACACACACACACAAACAAAAGTTTTTAGCTCCATTTACATGTATGTATGAATCACTAGACTTCACACTGAATACATTATATAGCTCATACAAGAGGCGAAATACAAGAAGCTGAATGCAATACAATTCGTAAGACAACCACCTGAAAATCGGCAAATATACACTACCGTTCAAAAGTTTGGGGTCACTTAGATATGTCCTTGTTATTGAAAGAAAATCAACATTTTTGTCCATTAAAATAACCTCAAATTGATCAGAAATACAGTGTAGACATTGTTAATGTTGTAAATGACTATTGTAACTGGAAACAGAGGCCCATTATCAGCAACCTTCACTCCTGTTCCACTTTTTTTCCCTGCAAATATATTAAAAAGAAAAAACAGAAATATATATTTACATAAGTATTCAGACCCATTGTTATGAGCCTCAAAATTGAGCTCAGGTGCATCCTGTTTCCATTGAATATCCTTGAGATGTTTCTACAACTTGATTGGAGATCACCTGTGGTAAATTCAATTGATTGGACATGATTTGGAAAGGCACACACCTGTCTAAATAAGATCCCACAGTTGACAGTGCATTACAGAGCAAAAATCAAGCCATTAGTTTGAAGGAATTGTCCGTAGAGCTCCGAGACAGGATTGTGTCGAGGCACAGATCTGGGGAAGGGTACCAAAACAATTCTGCAGCATTGAAGGTCACCAAGAACACAGCGGCCTGCATCATTCTTAAATGGAAAGACTCTTCCTAGAGCTGGCCGCCTGGCCAAACTGAGCAGTCTGGAGAGAAGGGCCTTGGTCAGGGAGGTGACCAAGAACCTGAGGGTCATTCGGACAGCAGTGGCGGTCAGTCTTGTTTAAGATGAGGGAGGACGATTTCATTTTAATGAGCATAGCCTTTTTTCTAGTACAGCATATTGGATTACTCTCATTCATATTCCATTCACCCAGTTCAATGTAACAGCGATAGGTTTAGGCTACTACATGATACTCAAATTTTACCTATACCCATCAAGAGGTTGCTACCACCTAGCCTATGAATGAAAGTTTACAACGTAGGTGCACAGATGGACAGACAGTGACATTCAATACCGCCTTGCACACTCTTGCCTGCATCTAGCTGATAGTGTGTAATCATTAGTCCAACAGTTGCAAACGAGAGTTTCTATTAGAGAAATTCAGGTATGTTTATCCCCGTTTTGTTCCGTTTGCTTCCGTTTAAGAAACTTTTTTTAACAGAATCGGCGAAATGAATGCACCCCTGATCACGTGTAAACATAGTTCACTTTCATAGCAGCCAAGTTGTATTCCTTCTTGCATCTCTCCTCCTTTCACCTCTTCCCTTCGCTTGTGGACTTCAATGCACAACACATCAGCTGTATGGGACCAGGCGAAGAAACCTTTCCAAGCCAATACGCTACACACAGCCTACATCGTTGTCACCATATTAGCTAAAGTAAGATCATAGTCAGTATAGCTAATAGAAGTAACGTATTAATAAACAATCATGCAGTAAGGTTACAGTGTACAATCAGTAAGCAGTTACACCGGCGGGCCTCAGTGGCAATAAATTAGTAATACCAAAAGCTTACCTTGACTTGGAAGAGTTCCAGTGTTGTGTTAGAAAGTCATAGCCAGCAAGCTAACATAGCATCCCTGTTTGAGCAGGGTGTTTCAGTAGGCTAAACTAACCAGCTGCATTTACTAGTTAAGTAAGTAAAACTGAAAGTGGAAGAAAATGACACTCTTGCTTCCTCATTTAAGAAGAAATGAATTTATTCAAAACTGTTCAACTATTGTCTTTCTCTCTCTTTGAGTCAACTACTCACCACATTTTAGAGACTGCAGTGCTAGCTAGCTGTAGCTTATGCTTTCAGTACTAGATTAATTCTCTGATCCTTTGATTGGGTGGGCAACATGTCAGTTGCTGCAAGAACTCTGATAGGCTGGAGGACGTCCTGTCACATAATTACTGTGTAAGTCTATGGAAGGGGGTGAGAAGGCTACTGTAGACCTTCTTTGCAAAATAGTGTTTTTTAATCAACTTTTTGGTGACGTGATTTTATTTAGCATATTTTAATTTAAAAATGATTCACTTTTTAAATGCTTTACAATTTACATTTTTATGAAATTCACTGCGGAGGATGGTCCTCCCCTTCCTCCTCTGAGGATCATCCACTGTCTGACAGAGCTGCAGTTCCTCTGTGAAGATGGGAGAACCTTTCAGAATGACAACCATCTCTGCAGCACTCCACCAATGAGGTCTTTATTGTAGAGTGGCAAGACGGAAGCCACTCCTCAGTAAAAGTCACATGAAAGCCCGTTTGGAGTTTGCCAAAAGGCACCTAAAGGACAAGATTCTCTGGTCTGATGAAAATCAAGATTGAACTCTTTGGGCTGAATGCCAAGCGTCACATCTGGAGGAAACGTGGCACCATCCCTATGGGGAAGCATGGTGGTGACAGCATCATGCTGTGGGGATGTTTTTCAGCAGCAGGGACTGGAAGACTAGTTAGGATCGAAGGAAAGATGAACGGAGCAAAGTACTGAGAGATCCTTGATGAAAACCTGCTCCAGAGCGCTCAGGACCTCCGACTGGGGCAAAATGTCATCTTCCAACAGGACAACGACCATAAGCACACAGCCAAGAAAACACAGGAGTGGCTTCGGTAAAAGTCTCTGAATGTCCTTGAGTGGCCCAACCAGAGCCCAGACTTGAACCCAATCGAACATCTCTGGAGAGACCTGAAAATAGCTGTGTAGCGACGCTCCCCGTCCAACCTGACAGAGCTTGAGAGCATCTGCAGAGAAGAATGGGAGAAACTCCCCAAATACATGTGTGCCAAGCATGTTGCGTCATACCCAAGAAGACTCAAGGTCGTAATCGCTGCCGAAGGTGCTTCAACAAAGTACTGAGTTAATTTAAGGATCTTTTTTTTCTATTTTTGCCTAAAATGACATACCCAAATCTAACTGCCTGTAGCTCAGGACCTGAAGCAAGGATATGCATATTCTTCATACAATTTGAAAGGAAAGACTTAGAAGTTTGTGGAAATGTGAAATTAATGTAGGAGAATATAACACATTAGATCTGGTAAAAGATAATACAAACCAAAAAATATGCATTTTTTTTTTTTTTGTGGTGACACAAAATGTAAGTTTACACATTCCCAGGAATGTCATACATGATGGATCATTACCTTATACACTAACTTTCACACATCTAGATGGCCAGGCAGGGTGGATGTGGAGCCAGAGACAGCAGGGGTTCAAACTGTAGAACCCAGTTCCTACATTTTAATATAAAAATGTATTTTATCAAACAAAACTATGCTACATTTTATTTCTGGGACCCTCAGGATGACAAATCAGAGCAATATTACTGAGTGTAAGTACATTATTTACCTTGAACTGAATATATCAAACCAGTTGCCGTGATTAATTTTTTGTTGTTGTTGTGCACTCTCCTCAAACAATAGCATGGTATTTTTTCATTGTAATAGCTACTGTAAATTGGACAGTGCAGTTAGATTAACAAGAACGTAAGCTTTCTGCCCATATAAGACATGCCTATGTCCTGGAAGGTTTGCTGTTACGTCCTTCTTATCACATTAGCGCACGTTAGCGTACGTTACTATCAACCGTCCCGGTATAGGGACATCGATCACTTATAGCAGGGGTGGGTAACTCCAGTCCTCGAGGGCCTGATTGGTGTCACAGTTTTTCCCCAGGCCCAGCTAACACACCTGACTCCAATAATCACCTAATCATGATCTTCAGTTTAGAATGCAATTTGATTAATCAGCTGTGTTTGCTAGGGATGGAGAAAAAGTGTGACAACAATCAGGCCCTCGAGGACTGGTGTTGCCCACCCCTGCCATAGATGTTAATTCTTGTCAATAGGGGGGCGCTGTTTTCACTTTGGAAAAAATCGTGCCCAAATGAAACGGCCTCGTACTCTTTTCTAGATCATACAATATGCATATTATTATTACTATTGGATAGAAAAGACTCAGAAGTTTCTAAAACTGTTTGAATTATATCTGTGAGTAAAACAGAACTCATTTTGCAGCAAACTTCCATACAGGAAGTGAAAAATCTGAAAACGAGGCTCTGTTTCAGGGCCTGCCTATTCAACTGGCTTTTATTTATCGATATGCATGCACTTCATACGCCTTCCACTAGATGTCAACAGGCAGTGGAAGGTGGAATGGGGTGTCTAGCTTGATCTGAGGCCAAACAAGGGCTTTTGGAGTGACAGGTCTGGAATTTTCTTTGTCTTCGAAGGCGCGTGGCGGAGCTCGACATTGTCTTCTGAAAAGCGTTCGGTTTACACGGCGAATATCTCCGGCTCTGATTTTATTTGATACATATGATAATAACATCATAAAGTAGGTTTTTTCAACCGAGTTCTATCAGTTTATTCAACGTTTATTGGGAATTTGGAGTTTTCCGTTCTTTGCGTCAAGAGAGGATGGGAATGTTAGCAACCTTGGCTAGCATTGTGGCGCGAATTCGACAGAAGAAATGGACATTCTAAAACCAAACATCGATTTATTCTGGACCAAGGCCTCCTTGTACAACATTCTGATGGAAGCTCAGCAAAAGTAAGAAAACATTTATGATGTTATTTCGTATTTCTGTGTAAAATGTTGACTCCTATTCTCCGCCGTTTTGGTGAGCGCTGTCTCACAATAATGCAAGCTGTATGTTATGGTAAAGTTATTTTTAAAAATCTAACACAGCGGTTGCATTAAGAACCAGTGTATCTTTCATTTGCCATACAACAAGTATTTTTATGTATAGTTTATGATGAGTTCTTTGGTCAGATTAGGTGAGTGTCCAAAATATCTCCGGAGATTCTGGTGAATCGATGCTACGTATTCACAATGTATAACCAGGATTTGTAGCTATAAATATGCACATTTTCGAACAAAACATAATTGTATTGTATAACATGATGTTATGAGACTGTCATCTGATGAATTTGTTCAAGGTTAGTGATTAATTTTATCTCTATTTTGTCAGTTTTATGCAAGCTATTTTTTTGCGGGGAGTAAATTGCGTTGTGTGTTTGGCTATTGTAGTGAGCTAATATAAATATATATTGTGTTTTCGCTGTAAAACACTTAAAAAATCGGAAATATTGGCTGGATTCACATGATGTTTATCTTTCATTTGCTGTACACCATGTATTTTTCATAAATGTTTTATGATGAGTATTTATGTATTTCACGTTGCTCTCTGTAATTAATCTGGCTGCTTTGGTGCTATTTTTTATGGTAGCTGCAATGTTAAACTATGATTTATACCTCAAATATGCACATTTTCGAACAAAACATAAATGTATTGTATAACATGTTATAAGACTGTCATCTGATGAAGTTGTTTCTTGGTTAGTGACTAATTTTATCTCTATTTTGTCGGTTTTGTGAAAGCTACCTATGCGGTGGAAACATGGTGAAAATATGCAGTTGTGTGTTTGGCTATTGTGGTTAGTTAATAGAAATACATATTGTGTTTTCGCTGTAAAACATTTTAAAAATCGGAAATGATGGCTGGATTCACAAGATGTTTATCTTTCATTTGCTGTATTGGACTTGTGATTTCATGAAAATTATATTATATGATATCCCTGTCCCGTTAGGCAAGGCTATGCTAGTCAGCTTTTTTGATGAGGAGGATCCCGGATCCGGGAGAGTGAAGTGGTAGAGGTTTTAAGGGTCTGAATAGTTATGTAAATGTGATAGCAAATTTTTATTTCTAATATGTTTGCAAACATTTCTAAAACCCTGTATTTGTTTTGTCATTATGGGGTATTGTGTGAAGATTGATGAGATTGACTCCAACACTCAGACATAATTTGCAAACAAAGCATTTGTGTTTAGTGAGTCCGCCAGATCAGAGGCAGTAGGGATGACCAGAGATGTTCTCTTGATAAGTGAGGGAATTGAAGAATTTCCTGTCCTGCTAAGCATTCCAAATGTAACGAGTATGTTTGGGTGTCAGGGAAAATGTATGGAGTAAAAAGTACATCATTTTCTTAAGGAATGTAGTGAAGTAAAGGTTGTCAAAAATATACCCCAAAAACTACTTAAGTAGTACTTTACAGTAGGTTTACTTAAGTACTTCACACAACTGGTTAGAGTAAAATCATCTCAAGCAAATTTGCTGACACACAAAGCTCAAAATACATAGAAATTTCATCAATGACTGTGCCTTTAAACAGCTTGGAAAACTCCAGAAAATGATGTCATGGCTTTAGAAGCTTCTGATATGCTAATTGACATAATTTGAGTCAATTGGAGGTGTACCTGTGGATGTATTTCAAGGCCTACCTTCAAACTCAGTGCCTCTTTGCTTGACATGATGGCATAATCAAAATAAATAAGCCAAAATGGTAGACCTCCACAAGTCTGGTTCATCCTTGGGAGCAATTTCCAAATGCCTGAAGGTACCACGCTCATCTGTACAAACAATAGTATGCTAATATAAACACCATGGGACCACGCAGCCATCATACCCCTCAGGAAGGAGACGTGTTCTGTCTCCTAGCGATGAACGTACTTTGGTGGGAAAAGTGCAAATCAATCCCAGAACAACAGCAAATGACCTTGTGAAGATACTGGAGGAAACAGGTACAAAAGTATCTATATCCACAGTAAAACGAGTCCTATATCGACATAACCTGAAAGGCCACTCAGCAAGGAAGAAGCCACTGCTCCAAAACCATCATAAAAAAGACTACGGTTTGCTACTGCACATGGGGACAAAGATCGTACTTTTTGGAGAAATGTCCTCTGGTCTGATGAAAGAAAAATAGAACTGTTTGGCCATAATGACCATCGTTATGTTTGGAGGAAAAAGGGGAGGCTTTTTTACGGCGGGGGTTGAAGAACACCCTCCCAACCGTGAAGTACAGGGGTGGCAGCATCATCTTGTGGGGGTACTTTGCTGCAGGAGGGACTGTTGCACTTCACAAAATATATGGCAGGGAAATTATGTGGATATATTGAAGCAACATCTCAAGACATCAGTCAGGAAGTTAAAGCTTGGTCGCAAATGGGTTTTCCAAATGGACAATGACCCCAAGCATACTTCCAAAGTTGTGGCAAAATGGCTTAAGGACAACAAAGTCAAGGTATTGGAGTGGCCATCACAAAGCCCTGATCTCATTCCAATAGAAAAAGTGTGCGAGAGCAAGGAAGCCTACAAACCTGACTCAGTTACACCAGCTCTGTCAGGAGGAATGGGCCAAAATTCACCCAACTTATTGTGGGAAGCTTGTGAAAGGCTACCTGAACCGTTTGACCCAAGTTACACAATTTAAAGGCAATGCTACCAAATACTAATTGAGTGTATGTAAACTTCTGACCCACTGGGAATGTGATGAAAGAAATAGAAGCTGAAATAAATCATTCTCTCTACTATTATTCTGACATTTCACATTCTTAAAATAAAGTGGTGATCCTAACTGACCTAAGACAGGGAATTTTTACTAGGATTAAATGTCAGGAATTGTGAAATATTTGTTTAAATGTATTTGGCTAAGGTATATGTAAACTTCTGACTTCAACTGTATTTTACACATCTCCGATTTAGCATGTCTCTTGTGTTGCGGTTCACAGCAGCACAGACGGATGTGACAACTGCGTCATAGTTTTGAACAACCCTTCCACTCCTTTTGTTCCATGCTGGCTGAAGTAACCAGCTAACACCAGACACAGATGAAAGGGAATCATATAAATATCTTTGCCATATATGAATAGTGTACACTTTTAATTATATTTGCTGACACCCTACAGTCAAATATTGGCACCAGGAGAGTAGCTATCTGGCTGTAAACCCCGCAACTCTGCAAACATGCCTTCTCCGATGTTGGTTACAAGGCACAGTTTTTTTATTAGGTAAGAGAATATAATGTTACCATTGGTGTATTAAAACGTGAATTAGGGTGATATCAGCCATTCCCTTTAATAATACCGCCTCCTGAATCCAAGAGTTTGACATGAGGGAGGGGACCAGTAACTTTATGATCAAACTTTATTTATGCAGGAGCAACAGTACTTGTTCATACTTTGGTCATCATACCTTGTTCTGGTTTCATCCAAATATCATCCAATTTCATGAGAAACATGATTTTGACTGTTCATGACCTAGCTTTATCCTAATACAGTGGCCTGAAACTCATGGTTTACAGGCCACATCGGGCCTGCAAGTAAATTTGCAAAATTCTGGTAAGTCTCCCAAAATTCCCAAGTTTAAAACATGTTTGAAGGATTTCCAGGAATCTTCAAACCGGGATTTCTTGAAAACAAGGGAAATTTACCAGCATTTTGAAACCCTACCTGCAAGTCACATTATGCTGGCTTGCAAAGTGTTGAGTAGTTCCTATTGGAATCCAGCCAGTGTTAGTCTATCCAACAGTTGAAATCTGTATTCACCCGCAACTTGCATTTATAATGGCTGCCAGCATTAGAAACAGTGTGAGGAGACTACCTGAGTAATTTAAACTGGAACAACCATTTCAGTAACAGGTGCAAAAAATGTTTAATTAGTTATAATTTTTTGTATTTATCTTTGTGTAGCATAAGATCAATCAAACAATAAATCACTCAATGTACAGTACATGCAAAAACACAGATATTAAAAACAATTCTTGGTGGCACTAATCTGTACCTTTGCTTAGCAGAAAAGCTACAAATTGACAATGTATTGAAGAAAGGTACATATTTGTACCCAACATAAGGTACAATAATGAATACACCTGTGCCAGGCTTATATTGGAGGCGTGGCTTAGTGGGTGTGTGGCTTTCAGTTAGTATTTTTTGCCACTGATGAGTGGAAGTGTTGTGCCAGTTTAAAAAGTCTATAGTTAAGTTAGTTAAAGTTAGAGCATGTCTGCTGCCACTTCTGAAGTCTTTATAGAGGCTTACATAAGAGCATGTCACACTAAAGAGCTGTAATGGATAGCATAGTGACCTTAACACAACACTGCCATGTGGTATGGACTTTGTGGCATAATGGTTAAGGTGTAGGCTTGACAGTTGCTGGACCCAGGTTCAAGTCCCAGTCAAGGCTACCCTTGAATTTGCTACATTGGTGTCAGAAGTTGAATGACAGAGAGGTGTGTACATTTGAGGAATTGGTATAGAGAACAGGTATGTCTTTGTCACTTAAAATGAAAAAACTTTTTTGTCACTGTGGTGATACACATTTGTACCTTTTCTAAAGTTACGCTTTTGTACCTGTAGACTATATGTAAGAAAGATACTACTTTGTCCCCTAAAAGTACATTATTGGCTCTTTTAAAGTACGATTTGCAAGGGTATAATTGTGTGTGTGTGTGTGTGTGTTTGTGTGTGTTTGTGCGTACGTGCGTGCGTGTGAAGCAGGGCGATCACGAGATAAACTATCTGGTCTATCTTAGGGAGCAAGGCTCTGCCAACGGCTTCAGCGCTCAGCGCTCAGAGCTCACACACAAACACACACATACACACACTCACTCACACACAGACAGAGCCCCCTTATGCCTCTGGATTCTAACTGTGTGCCCTTCATACATAAGTTTGGCATCGTCTGCATATTCTATCAATTATCCAACTGTATTTTAATTGATTGTTGTATTCCAGTGTTTCCTAATCCTGGTTTTGTGGACCCGAAGGGGTGTACATTTTAGTTTTTGCCCAAGCACTAACACACCTGATTCCACTTATCAAAGGTTTGATGATGAGTTGATTAGTTGAAACAGGTGTGTAGCGCTACAGTATGGCAAAAACTAAAAAACACTGCTGTATTTAATTTGCTTGTAATTGATTCAGAATTGAATTGGATTCAGTAAAGAATCTATATGAATAATGTTATAATGTTCTAGAAATACGACCAGGCCCCTGTTATAGGTTCACTGGCTGTGTTTCAAATGGCAGCGTATTTCCTATGTAGTGCACTACTATTGACCATAGGGCACTGGTCAAAAGTAATGCACTACAAAGGGAATAGATTGCCATTTGGGTCGCAATAACTCTTGGGTCGAATTAACTCTTGATAAACAGATTCTCTGCCTCAACTTCCTAGTCAAATAAAGGTAAAATAATACATAATAAAACTAAAAAGGGGAGAGAAGAGGAGGGAAGAGGAGAGGGGAGAGGAGAGGAGGAAAGTCTCCCTGTGGGTGAAAATGTGACCTTAGCATCGTTAGCGTGTTAGCTAAAGCGTGGAGACCCATGACCAGGGAGGCAGGCTGATGCTGTAGCCTGAGGGGAGGACATCAAAGCTGGGTATGAGTGCCAAGCTAACAGCCTGTTTGAGGGAGATGTGGAGGTCTGGAGGACAAATACTTATTTATTTTACTGTATTGTTGCATGTGTACTCACAAAGCTTCTCAGAGTATAAGTGGTTATGTAGGATCAGGTCCCCTGTAATCTTATTCATTATTCATTAAAAGACAAAACTGCTCCTATATCAGCACTACTACTCTGAGATACTTTATGAATACAATGATGATGTTCTTTTCTACACAGAAGACGATACAAAATTATTGCCTGATGATCTTCTTCACTTCATAATACCTTTCTGATTCTGATTTCAATCACTACAAATCATCCTTCCTTCAGATTAAAATACTGTCAAAAGTACTGTCAGACTGATCTGTAATAGACTGTCATATCCACAATTAAAAAAGTAAACATTGTGGCCATTGATTAAATTACTTCCTTTTACATGGTGGGGTTACAAATAAATGTTGATAACAAAATTGAGTCATGGGCCAAAAAGGTTTGGGAACCACTGCATTATGGGATATTCTGTTCTAGATTCATCCACTTTGATAATGATTAGAAATTACTTGATTAGCCTACATCAAACATACACTACATGGCCCAACGTATGTGGACACCTGCTCGTCGAACATCTCATTCCAAAAACATAGGCATTACTGTGGAGTTGGTCTGCTACAACTGCTACAACAGCCTGCGCTTTTCTGGGAAGGCTTTCCACTAGATGTTGGAACATTTCTGCAGGGACTTGCTTCCATACAGTCACGAGCATTAGTGAGCTCTGGCACTGATGTTGGGCGATTAGGTCTGGCTCGCAGTCAGCATTCCCAAATGTGTTTGATGGGGTTGAGGGCAGGGCTCTATGCAGGCCAGTCAAGTTCTTCCACACTGATCTCAACAAACCATTTCTGTATAGACCTTGCTTTGTGCACGGTGGCATTGTCATGCTGAAACAGGAAAGGGCCTTCCCCAAACTGTTGCCACAAAGTTGGAAGCATAGTGTCGTCTAGAATGGCATTGTATGCTGTAGCATTAAGATTTTTCTTCATTGGAACTAAGGGGCCTAACCTGAACCATGAAAAACAGCCACAGACCATTATTCCTCCTCCACCAAACTTTACAGTTGGCACTATGCATTCGGGCAAGTAACGTTCTCCTGGCATACGCCAAACACAGATTTGTCCATCGGACTGCCTGATGTTGAAGTGTGATTCATCATTCCAAAGAACGCGTTTCTACTGTTCCAGAGTCCAATGGCGGCGAGCTTACACTACTCCAGCCGACGCTTGGCATTGTGCATGGTGACCTTAGGCTTGTGTGCAAGAAGCTCCCGACTAACATTTCTTGTGCTGATGTTGCTTCCAGAGGCAATTTGGAACTCAGTAGTGAGTGTTGCAACCGAGGACAGACGATTTTTAAGCACTATGTACTTCAGAACTCAGCGGTCGCGTTTTGTGAGCTTGTATGGCCTACCACTTCATGGCAGAGGCGTTGTTGCGCCTAGACGTTTCCACTTCACAATAACAGCACTTACAGTTGACCAGGGCAGCTTTAGCAGGGCAGAAATTTGACAAACTGACTTGTTGGAAAGGTGGCATCCTATGGACAGTGACATGTTGAAAGTCACTGAGCTCTTCAGTACAGGCCATTCTACTGTCAATGTTTGGCTGTGGAGATTGCATGGCTGTCTGCTCGATTTTATACACCTGTCAGCAACGAGTGTGGCTGAAATAGCCGAATCCACTCATTTGAACTGGTGTCCACATACTTTTGGCCATGTAGTGTAATTGTATATACTGTCTATTAGCCTACATGCAGCACGGCCTCATGGACTATACCATGCACGTTGATAGGCTTATGATTTTAAATGACTAAATCAAATCAGTAGAATAAATGTCGTTAATGTACTGTAGTGCACTACTTATTCCATATGTAATGCACTACGTTGACATCCTATTCCCTATTTAGTGCACTACATTTGATCAATAGGCCTATTACATACAATAAGCATTGATGAGGGAGGGGTAGGCTATCCACCTTTCAGGAATAGGCCTAGGCTGTATAAAAAAAGATAGAATCGAAGTTGATGGAGATGTAGGACACGCCTTTGGGCCCTGGTCAAAAGTACACTATTGAGGAAATAGGCTATCAAGGAAATAGGCTGCAACCTAAATCATATTACAGGCCACACTACATAGAATAGACCTTGATAAGCAGGTATTGGACCCATCTTTGAGCAAAGGCAGGCCTACTGTAAACATAGGATAAGATAAGACAGATAAAACACACATTGATAGGACAAAAAATAGTAGCGTACTACAAAAGGTCTACCACATAGAATAGACATTGAGGAGAAAGCAGAGGACCCACCTTTGAGCAGCGGCAGTGGCGTTAGCTCGACCTGGGAACTCTGGTAGCGGAACTGGGACGAGGAGTGGGAGCGCCTCTGCCGGGCTCTACGCATTGAGCGCCGGGGAAACCCATCCACCTTCTCCGCTGAAGGTACCGAGAACCCGGTGGTCGGGGAGGAAGGGCTGGTTGGGGGCAGTTTGGTGGTCTCCATCGCTGCTGTGTTGTATTGGCGAGCGGTCCGGTGTGTATGTCAAGTTTGTGTGTCTGTGTGTCTGGATGCGCCGATGAGATGCTAGTGAAGGAGAGGCGTATAGGATTGAGATAGGGTGAACAATTTTTAATCCTTTATAGAGCTAATACGTAAACAAATTAATAAAAATGGATAATCTGGGAATGGAACAGGGGGATGGGGAGGATTAGAGGAGGGGGGATAGAGGAGGGAGGAAGGAGGGAGGGATAGAGATGGAGAGGTGCAGTCCAGAGAGGGACGGATGGTGTGTGTGTTGCTTGTGACTGCCTGCCTGCTGCCTAACGTCTCAATACAGCAGAGGGACGAAAAGACGGTTGCTTCACTCGTTTTTAAATTAACCGAAACATATTTGTATGCAAAGCAAACGCAATAGATCTAACGGTAGGCCTAATTGTCCATGTATCTATCGATAGAGATAGGAAGAAACGCATGGGTTGTTAAGACTACTACTAAGTCATCAGCCTAAATGTTGTATTTATGTATATATTTATGTCATGAATAGAGCCCATAGCCTATGGATCCTTAGATAAAGCACATCACACCGATAAAGCAGGCTTATTTCCGAGCGCTGGTTATGGGGATCATTCCGAAAATGTCAACAACATGAATCCATAAAATCAGTTGTTTGATTGGTCCTTTCTCATCGATGTTAAGTCATTCATTAATTGATTAGTTTCCAAAGGCTCATATCATAAAACCATTGATCTGAGTCCTTCTCATCACGGATCCCCGGTTCCGTTAACTGCTCCGTTATTCGGTAACCTGCCTGGCGCTGCCGTTACAGACGGATATGCGATCCGCGCAGGGCGGGGATGGAGATGTGGAGATTGAACGTGTTGACATGTGCTGTTCTTCAGCGCGGCCGCTGCAACACCGAATCCCCGGGCTCCTTTATAGCTAACCGCTAAAAACACCACAAAAACCTCCGCTGTGCTGGTTGCTCACAGATGGGTTAGGTATATATAGACCTATATTCCCATTGTTGTCTGCCTGTCGCGTTTCCTCTCTCCTTGGTTCTTTTAGGAAAGGGATGGCTTGTTCTCTCTCTCTCCGTCCTCCCTGTCCTCGTCTCTGTTTCGGCTGCAGTTACGTGGTGCAAGGAGAGACACACTGCGGCTGACGCTCTTCTCGCCACAGCGAATTATTTAATTATTTCAGATATATTTATGTACCCCGGTCTTTACGCCATGGACGGGCGGTGGAGCGTTTGGCTTGGGCTAATCCGTGGATGCGTTATGACGCCGAGGGCGAACACTCCCTCTTTCACTCCCCATCTTTAAATAAAAAAGAACATAGTTTATCCCTTTTATCCGACCTCCTGTCCCCTCCTTCTGTTTCTTTAGCTAGGCTTCGTCCACCGATTGTTCACCACTGTCTATGTGTCTGTGCCATTCTCTCCTCCCTCTCTCTTCCTCCTTCACCCCTTTCTTTCATCCCCTCTGTACGTGTCTACATTAGTTTGATGCTGATAGTGTCTACAGACGAGGTAAACCATTGTACATCCCTTTCTTCTTCCTCTCCTCCATTTGTTCTAACCCAGTTTCTCACTCTCAATTGCGCAACCGGTCACTGCATGCGCTCTAGTGCCTTGTGTCTGCATGCGCAATGTTTATGATGTAATCATCTGTATTAACCCAGTTAGTAAACCTAGCCGTTATCGTTTATTATCACTGTTCCACGTCTCTCCAGTGGTGTCGTAATGCTGTCTCTCTCTCCAACCTGGTCTCAGAGCAGTTCATATTATTCTGTATGCAAACCCGAGACACTCCATTTATGTTAAGTTTCGTATTGTAGGGCTATGTATTCTTTTGTGGATTGCCATCACCCATTTCGTATTAAATGTTACGAATTACAGTTCGTATTATATGTTATGAATTTTCAAAACATACAATATATTACGAATTGCAAAATTTACAATATGTTAAGAATTTGCAAAAAGTAGGTGGCTAACGTTAGCTTGGCTAGGGGTTGAGGGTAAGGGTTAGGGTTAAGTTTAGGAGTTAGGTTAAAGGGTTAGGGTTAGGGGAAGGGTTAGCTAACATGTAAATGAGTTGCAAATTATCTTAAAAGAAGTAAGAGAGATTCGTACTCGCAACATTTGAGTTTTTGCTTCAGTAACCATTTCTCTCATGTAACAAAACCAAACATAACATATCATGCAAAGTGGAGTGTCTCGGATTGAGGTACAGAATAATACGAAATGCTCTGAGACCAGGTTGCTCTCTCTCTCTCTCTTTCACTGGCCCCTCCTTCTCCTTTCCTTTCCTCTCCTCCTCTCTCTTGTTGTCACCTCTCCTTGCACACGTGAGCGGGTATCAGTTTGGTAAACAGGAGATGGTGCTGAGCTGAGCACAGTGGTCAGGAGATGGGTATGTTCACGGGATTGTAATCAATGGTTACAGTGCCTTTGGAAAGTATTCACAACTTGACTTTTTCCACATTTTGTTACGTTACAGCCTTATTCTAAAATTGATTAAATAAATAAAAATCCTCAGCAATCTACATACAATACCCCATAATGGCAAACTGAAAACCAGGTTTTTAGAAATGTTTTAAAATGTATTAAAAATAAAAAGAAATACCTTATTTACATAAGTAATCAGACCCATTGCTATGAGATTCGAAATTGAGCTCAGGTGCATCCTGTTTCCATTGATCATCCTTGAGATGTTTCTACAACTTGCAGTCCACCTGTGGTAAATTCAATTGATTGGACATGATTTGAAAAGGCACACGCCTGTCTATATAAGGTCCCACAGTTGACAGTGCAGGTCAGAGCAAAAACCAAGCCATGAGGTCGAAGGAATTGTCCATAGAACTCCGAGACAGGATTGTGTCGAGGCACAGATCTGGGGAAGGGTACCAAAAAATGTCTGCAGCATTGAAAGTCACAAAGAACACAGTGGCCTCCATCATTATTAAATGGAAGAAGTGTGGAACAACCAAGACTTCCTAGAGCTGGCCGTCCAGCCAAACTGAGCAATCGGGGGAGAAGGGCCTTCGTCAAGGAGATGACCAAGAACCCGATGGTCACTCTGACAGAGCTCCAGAGTTCCTCTGTGGAGATGGGAGAACCTTCCAGAAGGTCAACCATCTCTGCAGCACTTCACCAAACAGGCCTTCATGGTAGTGGCTAGACAAAAGCCACTCCTCAGTAAAAGGCAGATGACAGCCAGCTTGGATTTTGCCAAGAGGCACCTAAAGGACTCCCAGAGAATTAGAAACAAGATTCCCTGGTCTGATGAAACCAAGCTTGAACTCTTTGGCCTGAATGCCAAGCGTCAGGTCTGGAGGAAACCTGCTACCATCCCTACGGTGAAGCATGTTTGTGGCAGTATCGTGATGTGGGATGTTTTTACTGGGGCGAAGGTTCACATTCCAACAGGACAACGGCCCTAAGCACACAGCCAAGACAACGCAGGAGTGGCTTCGGGACAAGTCTCTGAATGTCCTTGAGTGGCTGAGCCAGAGCCCGGACTTGAACCCAATCAAACATCTCTGGAGAGACCAGAAAATAGCTGTGCAGCAACGCTTCCCATCCAACCTGAGAGAGCTTGAGAGGATCTTCAGAGAAGAATGGGAGAAACTCCCAAATACAGGCGTGCCAAGCTTGCAGCGCCATACTGTCACGTTCCTGACCTGTTTTCTGTTGTTTTGTATGTGTGTGATGGTCAGGGCGTGAGTTTTGGGTGGGCAGTCTATGTTTTCCGTTTCTATGTTGGTTTTGGGTTGCCTGGTATGGCTCTTAATTAGAGGCAGGTGTTTTGCGTTTTCCTCTAATTGAGAGTCATATTAAGGTAGGAGGTTCTCACTGTTTGTTTGTGGGTGATTGTCACTGTGTCTGTGTTTGTTGCACCACACGGTCGTTCCTGTTTATGTGTTCCTCGTTTCATGTAAGTTCATAGTTTAGGTCTGTCTAGTTCGTTTTGTTGTTTTGTAAAATTATTCAAGTGTTCTTCGTGTGTTTAGTTTCGTCTTGTTAAATAAAGTTCATTATGTATTCACAACCCGCTGCGCCTTGGTCAACTCACTCATCGAAAGAGAGCCGTTACAGAATCACCCACCAAACCCAGATCAAGCAGCGGGTTAACGGACAGCAACGACAGCAGCAGTGGGAAAAGGAGGATTGGACATGGGAAGAGATCCTGGACGGTAAAGGACCCTGGGCAGAGCCAGAGGAGTGTCGCCGTTCCAAGGCGGAGCTGGAGGCATCGAAAGCGCAGAGGCGACGTTATGAGGAGGCAGCACAGAAGCAAGGCTGGAAGCCCGCAAGTACTACCCTAAAATTTCTTGGGGGGGGGGGGCTAAGAGGTAGTGGGCCGAGGGCAGGTAGGAGACCTGCGCCCACTTCCCAGGCTAACCGTGGAGAGCGGGAGTACGGGCAGACGCCGTGTTACGCAGTAGAGCGCACGGTGTCTCCTGTACGGGTGCATAGCCCAGTGCGGGTTATTCCACCTCCCCGCACTGGTAGGGCTAGATTGGGCATTGAGCCAAATGTCATGAGGCCGGCCCTACATATCTGGCCACCAGTACGTCTCCTTGGGCCGGCTTACATGGCACCAGCCTTACGCATGGTGTCCCCGGTTCGCCAACACAGCCCAGTGCGGGTTATTCCACCTCCCCGCACTGGACGGGCTACGGGGAGCATGCAACCAGGTAAGGTTGGGCAGGCTCAGTGCTCAAGGGAGCAAATACGCCTGCACGGTCCGGTATTTCCGGCGCTACCTCCTCGCCCCAGCCCAGTACCACCAGTGCATACACCACGCACCAGGCTTCCAGTGCGTTTTAAGAGCCCTGTTCCTCCTCCACGCACTCTCCCTATGGTGCGTGTCTCCAGCCCAGTGCCTCCAGTTCCGGCACCACGCACTAAGCCATCTGTGCGTCTCCAGAGCCCTGTACACACTGTTCCTTCTCCCCGCACTCGCCCTGAGGTGCGTGCCCTCAGCCCGGTACCTCCAGTTCCGGTACCACGCACCAGGCCTATAGTGCGCTTCGAGAGGTCAGTGTGCCCTGTTCCTGCTCCCCGCACTAGCCTTGAAGTGCGTGCCGTCATCCCGGTACCTCCAGTTCCGGCACCACGCACCAGGCCTACTGTGCGCCTCAGCAGGGCAGAGTCGGCCGTCTGCCCAACGCCTTCTGCACTGCCTGTCTGCCCAGCGCCGTCTGAGCCATCTGTCTGCCCAGCGCCGTCTAAGCCATCTGTCTGTCCAGCGCCGTCTGAGCCATCTGTCTGTCCAGCGCCGTCTGAGCCATCTGTCTGCCCAGCGCCGTCTGAGCCATCTGGCTGCCCAGCGCCGTCTGAGTCATCTGTCTGCCCAGCGCCTTCTGAGCCATCTGTCTGCCCAGCGCCTTCTGAGCCATCTGTCTGCCCAGCGCCTTCTGAGCCATCCGTCTGCACAGCGCCTTCTGAGCCATCCGTCTGCCACGAGCCATTAGAGCCGCCCGTCTGTCCCGAGCCATTAGAGCCGTCCGTCAGTCAGGAGCCGCCAGAGCCGCCAGCCAGTCAGGAGCTGCCAGAGCCGCCAGCCAGTCAGGAGCTGCCAGAGCCGCCAGCCAGTCAGGAGCTGCCAGAGCCGCCAGCCAGTCAGGAGCTGCCAGAGCCGCCAGCCAGTCAGGAGCTGCCCTACAGTCAGGAGCGGCCCTACAGTCAGGAGCGGCCCTACAGTCATGAGCTGCCCTACAGTCATGAGCTGCCCTACAGTCATGAGCTGCCCTACAGTCATGAGCTGCCCCACAGTCATGAGCTGCCCCACAGTCATGAGCTGCCCCACAGTCATGAGCTGCCCCACAGTCATGAGCTGCCCCACAGTCAGGAGCTGTCCCTCAGCCCGGACCTGCCAGAGTCCCTCAGCCCGGACCTGCCAGAGTCCCTCAGCCCGGACCTGCCAGAGTCCCTCAGCCCGGACCTGCCAGAGTCCCTCAGCCCGGACCTGCCAGAGTCCCTCAGCCAGGACCTGCCAGAGTCCCTCAGCCAGGACCTGCCGCCCCTTATCCCGGTGCTGCCCCTTATCCCGGTGCTGCCCCTTATCCCGGTCCTGCCCCTTATCCCGGTGCTGCCCCTTATCCCGGTGCTGGCCCTTATCCCGGTGCTGCCCCTTCATTTAGGTGGTTTTAGTTGGAGGGTGGTCATTGGGAGGGGAATACAGAAGCGGGGAGTGACTATGGTGGTGTGGGGACAGCGTTCGGAGCCTGAGCCACCACCGTGGTCAGATGCCCACCCAGACCCTCCCCTGGACTTTGTGCTGGTGCGCCCGGCGTTCGCACCTTGAGGGGGGGGTTCTGTCACGTTCCTGACCTGTTTTCTGTTGTTTTGTATGTGTGTGATGGTCAGGGCGTGAGTTTTGGGTGGGCAGTCTATGTTTTCCGTTTCTATGTTGGTTTTGGGTTGCCTGGTATGGCTCTTAATTAGAGGCAGGTGTTTTGCGTTTTCCTCTAATTGAGAGTCATATTAAGGTAGGAGGTTCTCACTGTTTGTTTGTGGGTGATTGTCACTGTGTCTGTGTTTGTTGCACCACACGGTCGTTCCTGTTTATGTGTTCCTCGTTTCATGTAAGTTCATAGTTTAGGTCTGTCTAGTTCGTTTTGTTGTTTTGTAAAATTATTCAAGTGTTCTTCGTGTGTTTAGTTTCGTCTTGTTAAATAAAGTTCATTATGTATTCACAACCCGCTGCGCCTTGGTCAACTCACTCACCGAAAGAGAGCCGTTACACATACTCAAGAAGACTCGAGGCTGTAATCCCTGCTAAAGGTGCTCCAAGAAAGGGTCTGAATACTTATTTGAATGTGATAAAGTTTTTTATTTTTAGTAAATTAGCAATAATTTCTAAAAACCTGTTTTTGCGTTGTCATTATGGGGTATTTTTTTCAATACATTTTATGATAAGGCTGTAACAAAACAAAATGTGGAAAAAGTCAAGGGGTCTGAATACTTTCCAAATGCACTGTACCCATTGTTCCTCCTTTACTCTCCTCCCCCTGCCCTATGATCCAATTCCTGAGTAAACAAAACCACTCCTACATCTCCCAAACTTATTTCTATATGAAAAGGTGTTTATAGTTTTATTTTAAGTTTTAAACCAGATTAGTTAATACCCTTTTTATTTTTAAATTATCATTGATCCTAAAAGGCTCCCCCCAAAATGGATTTTAAATGGACATCTGGGAAAGGAAATAATAAATAGATAAAATGAAAACGAAATAACTATAATCGCTGTCAATGATATAGGAACAAAAAGACCCCAGACAATGGAAAAATTGACATGTATATGTCTACACTGTAAAACCTTTCCCTGAATATTTACAGCATTATACTGTAACAGGGATGCTGTAATACGTTTTACAGTAAGGAAAATCATACTGTGAACTATATTACAGCATGACTGCTGTAAAGCAAAATTACAGTATTAAACTGGCAACTGTGGTGCCAGTATAATGCTGTAAATCTACAGGGAAATACCTACAGTAATATACAATTATTTTACAGTACTAATCAGCCTTGCAGGTTGTCTTTAGAAGACAGCTCCCTGAAATGTAATATTGCAAGAAAAACAATACGTGTACAAATATATATATATATATATTTATTCAAATTCATAACATGAATTTCACATGAATTGCACTTTAACCACAAAGAACAACATTTGAAAAGAGCAACATTACAACTCCAGATAGTTGGGATGAGAAAGAGAGAGAGAAACAGACACAGAGATACAGTGATAAGAACACTGACAAACACTGGCCAATAATGTACTTCACCATACACCAAGACATCAGAATAGGTCATTCTTGAAAATACAGGATTATGTAAGAAAAATAAATAAATCTAAACCGATCAATGAAAATTAGGAAAACAACAGTTGAACAGGGAAAAATGTTTACAAAAAAAACTTTAACAACTGCTTGCCTGCATGTCTTTGAGAGAGAAACGAGAAAGAGATCGAGAGAGAAAGTGGCTGAGAGAAGTATGGATAAAGAGGAGTGAGCAGGGCTTGACTGGAGCCAGAGAAGCAGGCTTCCACAAGCCAACGCAGGCTCCGGGATGGGGCAAAGCAGTCCATTTGCTGATCCAACCCGCATGGCAGGATTTCTGAGAGAAAGAGAGACGCAAACAAGTCTCGGTGGCGTACAGATTATCACCCCAATCTTTGAAACTCTGATCCTCCTTAGCTCTGTTTCGTCAACTCGGACAGACATGGAAATAGAAAGAATAGAAAGAGCGATTGCAATTACTCGCTGGGTTAAAAAGGCAGATGACAACTGACAAATAAAGTTTGTGTTCATCAGGTGTGTGTTTGTGTACTTACATGTTGGAGTTTTTCCACTCAAACTCCTTCAGGTCTGCGAGAAAGCGAGTAACATGTGGGTTAATTGGCAATGGCTCCCTCTGAACAACCTTTCCGGTGTTCTGGCTCACTTCTGCTTTCACTGTGCATTTGGTTCCTTCAGGGTTTATTCGAACCCAACATAGAATATATTAAATCAGTTGAGGCATTGAAAAAATAACAATAAGAAATATCATTGCAATGTAACTAACAAATGCTAAATGTAAGTGTTGGATCAATGAATGTTCAATGCTTACCTCTGTATCAGCTCCAAGGTTGCAGAGGCCGACTCTTGGTATTCTATGTTAAAAATATAGAAAGTGCTGAAGAGCTCAGAGAGGGCAGCAGCAAAAAATGGACTCACTGTCCAAAACACAGACCACTCTCTCCTCGATCGACACCATCCATTTTGAGGAACCCAATTAAGTATTTCCTGAAATACACAAAAGTAAGGGTGTTAGTGTATACTTACTAGACATCTCTAGATAGGTACCACAATACTATATATTTCTGTTCCCCCTTAAATCAAATTAGTGTATTACCAAGGATGACCAGCTGTCACAACTTCCGCCGAAGTCGGCTCTAGCCATCGCCGCACCATTTTTCATGTATCCATTTGTTTTGTCTTGTTCCCTGCACACCTGGTTTTCATTCCCAAATCAATCTACATGTATTTATTAATCTGTTCCCCATCATGTCTTTGTGTAAGATTGTTTGTGTTATGTATATTTTGTCTATTGGTGTTTTTGTTACGCACCAGACATTTGTCTATGTTTCGTGTTTTGGGCACATTGTTTGTGCTTTTGATATTTTACCGGAATAAAGTGTGCGCCTGTTCACTTCACTCTGCTCTCCTGCACCTGACTTCGCCTCCAGTACACATCAAGTGACATCAGCCTTGGTGTGTCTGGCAAAGGAATTTGCGCCTCGACATAAACCCGAGTTGCAGTGACCTAAAATCACAAAACATTGTCACGGCCATTGCTGGAAGAAGACCAAGGTGCAGCATGGTGAGCGTACATTTCCCTTTTTGTTTCAAAATGTCGCCAACAAAACAATGAACGAAAAACAACCGTGAAGCTTACAGGGCTTTAGTGCCACAAACAAAGTTAACTACCCACAACGAAAGGAGGGAAAAAGGTCTACCTAAGTATGGTCCCAATCAGAGACAACGATAGACAGCTGTCCCTGATTGAGAACCATACCCGGCCAAAACATAGAAACACAAAATCATAGAAAACAAAACATAGAATGCCCACCCCAAATCACACCCTGAGCAAACCAAATAGATACATAAAAAGGCTCTCTAAGGTCAGGGCGTGACAAACATACATATTAAAAATATTCAAATCATGTGTAATAGTACAGTATAAACACCATTAATCATATAAACTTTATAAGTATAAATGCACTATTCCTCACATCTGCCAAGAGGAACAGAGATTCGTCCTTCTCTTTGAAGTGGGTCATCAACAAAAGAATGGCCGCAGTGCCTGTTAGATCGTCATTTCCTCTGATGTAACCGTTGATTTCATTCAACAGGCACTGGATCTCTCTCCTCTCCTCAACTTGGTCTTTTGGCTTTTAAAAAAGTTGACAATTCTCTTACCTTGTTCAGGAAGGCTTGAGTCAGGTGACTGTCAATCACGATGCCAGTGAGGGTATTGAAGTGGTCGCAGACCCATAACTTGGTGAAAAGGAAAGGCCACTGTTCCTGGGGGTCACTGATGCTTGGAGGAGGACAAGTGTCCTATCCATTGTTACAGATCCTATAATTGTTTTATTTTTTAACTGTTAGGCTATGCGCTGCACTCCATACCAGCATAAGAGGACAAACCAACATTTTACAGAAACATTTGTATATTTTTGTACTTTTATGTACTTTTGTTATTTCTGTCCCTTTTATTGCATATGCCTCACTCCCTCATAGCATAAGCCACTTATTTTGATGGTAAACAAATTAACTATTTACAGAAACTTTTTAACCTTGTGTGTACACTATTAGAAAAAAGTGTTCCGAAAGGGTTCTTTGGCTGTCCCCATAGTAGAACCCTTTTTGGTTACAGGTAGAACCCTTTCCACAGAGGGTTCTACATGGAACCCAGAAGAGTTCTAACTGGAACCAAAAGGCTTATACATGTACCTGGAATCAAAAAGGGATCTTCAAAGGGTTTTCCTATGGGGACAGCCAAGTAACCATTTTAGGTTCTAGATTGCACCTTTTTTCATAACAATTACATAAATATGTTACATTTATCAATCAAGATCTCACCTCTTTGGTTGAAGGACTGAAGCAATTCCCGGCGCTATATTGGCATCAAATGGTATTTTATGTCCTCCGGCTGAACATATTCAAGGTCTTTAATATTCTCCACTCCAACGTTTGCCCTCAGATGCGTTGACAAAGATCTTACCATCTCAGTATCCAACTCGGCCAATTGGTGATTAATTGCATCTTGAAGACCCTCCATGCCTACACTGGTTTAAGGAGAGCACACTGAGTGATGCAGGGAAACAGAGAAACCTGACACTTTATAAACTGGTAGTGGGTAATAAATCACTCAGACTAGCTGCATTAACACACATAATTAATCAGAGAATCTGGTATAAAATTAACCCTGAGATCGACCAGTGACACAGACTGATACACCCCAACAATTAAATGAACCTGTGATTCTGTGACCAAAATCAGTGAGATCTTTCTAAATGTGTATCCGTCACCATTTTCTCCCATTACAACAAGGCCTTTAGTGTACACTACCGTTCAAAAGTTTGGGGTCACTTAGAAATGTCCTTGTTTTTGAAAGAAAAGCACATTTTTTGTCCATTAAAACAACATAAAATTGATCAGAATGACTATTGTAGCTGGAAACGGCAGATTTTTTGCGAAATATCTTCATATGCGTACAGATGCCTATTGTCAGCAACAACCATTCCTGTGTTCCAATGACATGTTGTGTTAGCTTATCCGAGTTTATACATTTTAAAAGGCTAATTGATCATTAGAAAACCCTTTTGCAATTATGTTAGCACAGCTGAAAACAGTTGTTCTGATTAAAGAAGCAATAAAACTGGCCTTCTTTAGACCAGTTGAGTATCTGGAGCATCAGCATTTGTGGGTTCGATTATAGGCTCAAAATGGACAGAAACAAAGAACTCTCTTCTGAAATTCATCAGTCTATTCTTGTTCTGAGAAATTAAGGCTATTCCATGCGAGAAATTGCCAAGAAACTGAAGATCTCGTACAACGCTGTGTACTACTCCCTTCACTGAACAGTGAAAACTGGCTCTAATCAGAATAGAAAGAGGAGTGGGAGGCCCCAGTGCACAACTAAACAACTTTGCCACTAATACCATAGTTAGCACCATGCCACCCATGTAACGCACCCACCAGTTAAGTAGCCTATCCAAAGAAACACATTTTCTGCACGTTGTTAATACTAAAATGATTTGCTCTATAGCTACAATATCACTGATAATTTTACAAGCAAGAAAGATCAGACCGATATGTCAACTTTGCTACTGTTAGCTAACACAATCCAAAAAAGTTAGTAGCTTAGTAGCCTAGTTATTAGCTTAGTTAAGAAAACCTGCAGTCGGTATAGAAGTATATAGTATATGGAATTAGTACATACTGTAACGACCCTGGGTTTATAAGCGCGGAAATCGATAGCGCGCCGGACCTCGGGTTAGGAGGTCGAGGGTTCGAGACCTGCTCTCTGCTGTTTCATTACAATACCTGGCAGCTGCTCAAAAATATTTAGGCGACTTTTCCACTAAAATAAAAAATAACATAGCTCGAGTAGAACAGAAAGCTTATTTACTCATGAGTCTTCCCTCGCAGACCGTTTGGCGCGGAACATTGCATTAGTGGAAATCAAGTGTGTTCTCAGGGCAGGCTTGGTTGTAGATAGGGTCGAGTTGCGTCGGGGACATTGTTAGCATTTTAGATTTCCCTAACCTTTACCTAATTATTCTAACCTGCTGCGTTAATTCTCGTAACCTGCTAGTAAAAACCGGTAGACCTGCTCTGAGAACAGTCTTGGTTTCAACTATGAGATACAGCTCTCTTTCTCTCTCTCTCTCTCACGCACGCACGCACGCACGCACGCACGCACGCACGCACGCACACACACACACACACACACACACACACACACACACACACACACACACACACATCAGACTGTTTGTCGCCACCAACTACAGCAGTGTTTGGGTACTACTGTAAAGAAATACAGTAAGTTAGAGTCATTTTTACAGGAGGCTTACAATTACATTTAATAACAGTATCCTTTTGCATTTTACCCATAATGCAGTGCAATCTATAGCACTAATGCTGTAAAACACATTTCAGGTATTTTACTGTGCATTCTACAGTGTTTTACTGTTGAAATTACAGAAAAGTCTTACAATGTATGATTCTTCTCTTGAATGATCCTGTTTTTCAATGTCATAGTTCCTTTAATTGTGTGGACAATGTTCATGTGTCCAGTGGAGTCAAAGTTCATTGCTATTGTTAGTACATTTTCCTCTTGAAAGTTAATTTGCTCAAAGTAAAGTTATTTTGTGTTATTTATGAGGAATAATGTGTAATTCCCCTTCCTTCTTTTGGTCGAATTTCAAACGGTGTTTGAAATAAAAAAATAAAAATAGACACAAAGTTAGCTTAGCCATTATTACATAGTGAAAACAGGCCCAATGAACATGATTTAAAACCATTGGTAAAAAATAGTAATAAAAGGAGCCTTCATTCACCTTCATGAGTTTCTCTGAATTATTCCCATATTGTCTCTAGTAAAGTAAAAAGTCATTCTTGGCTACATTCATATGACTATTGCAATATTAGTTATATACTCCTCGACTGTCTTGTGCTTACAGTGAGGGAAGTATTTTTTCTTTGTACTTTCCACATCTTTGCTGCATTGAACTAGAACTCCACTCTGTTATGGAAGACTTTCAGAGTTTCTGGAAAACGCAGTGCCAATCTCACCCCCTTGTTATACAGCTCAGTCTTGATGTTATGGAATGCAGCCCGATCCTTGGTCACCTCGCTGGAGTAGCTTTGGGTCAGCCGGATTTGATGTCCTTGGAACTCAAGTGTTTTTCTGCTTGCTGAGCGAAGGACCATCTCCTTCACTGAGTATTGATGGAACCTTTCGCGCCGGGTGCTCGCATAGGTTGGAAAGTCCGATGGACCCGATCAAGCTCAGGTGACTCTGGCAGCACTTCTTCCCTCAGGAGCTCAATACTCTATGGGCCTGTAAATATTGTATGTAAGCCAATACTTATGGTTATTTTTTTATTTAATTTCTCCATATAACCACTTTAATTTACACTCTCACTTTCTATGTGAGTAGTCAGTACGTAAGGATTTTGGTGTGGTGAACCCCATTATCAGATTTAAAAAAATTAAACATGAACACAAGTTATACTATTTAGATAAAACTATACTAAATATAATCAACTCACCAAATAATTGATTCAAATTGCAATGGTCTACAGTAGCCTCAACAGCACTCTGTAGGGTAGCACCATGGTGTAGCCGGAGGACAGCAAGCTTCCGTCCTCCTCTGGGTACATTGACTTCAACACAAAACCTAGTAGGGTCATGGTTCTCACCCCCTTCCATAGACTTACACAGTAATTATGACAATTTCCAGAGGACGTCCTCCAACCTATCAGAGCTCTTGCAGCAATCCACCCAATCAAAGGATCAGAGAATTAATAAGATACAGCTAGCTAGCACTGCAGTGCATAACATGTGGTGAGTAGTTGACTCAGAGAGAGAAAGACCATAGTTGAACAGTTTTGAACAAATCAATTTCTTCCAAAATGAAGGAGAAGCAAGAGAGAGAGAAATTTCATCATTTTTTAACAGTTTCACTTACTTAGCTAGCAAATGCAGCTAGATAGTTTAGCCTACTCAAAAACCCTGCTCAAACAGCGGAATGCTATGTTAGCTAGTTCGCTATGACTATCCAACACAACACTGGAACAACACAACCCAAGTCAAGGTAAGCTTTTGGTTTTACAATTTATTTGCCACCGGGGCCCACCAGAGTAAGTGCAATCAAACAAGCTAAGTGCCAGTATAGAGACAAAGTAGAGTCGCAATTCAACAGCTCAGACACAAGAGGTATGTGGCAGGGTCTACAGTCAATCACGGATTACAAAAAGAAAACCAGCCCCGTCGCGGACCAGGATGTCTTGCTCCCAGACAGACTTTTTTGCTCGCTTTGAGGACAATACAGTGCCACTGACACGGCCCGCTACCAAAACCTGCGGGCTCTCCTTCACTGCAGCCGAGGTGAGTAAAACATTTAAATGTGTTAACCCTCGCAAGGCTGCAGGCCCAGACGGCATTCCCAGCCGCGTCCTCAGAGCAAGCACAGACCAGCTGGCTGGTGTGTTTACGGATATATTCAATCAATCCTTATCCCAGTCTGCTGTTCCCACATGCTTCAAGAGGGCCACCATTGTTCCTGTTCCCAAGAAAGCTAAGGTAACTGAGCTAAACGACTACTGCCCCGTAGCACTCACTTCCGTCATCATGAAGTGCTTTGAGAGACTAGTCAAGGACCATATCACCTCCACCCTACCTGACACCCTAGACCCACTCCAATTTGCTTACCGACCCAATAGGTCTACAGACGACGCAATCGCAACCACACTGCACACTGCACACTGCCCTAACCCATCTGGACAAGAGGAATACCTATGTGAGAATGCTGTTCATCGACTACAGCTCAGCATTCAACACCATAGTACCCTCCAAACTTGTCATCAAGCTCGAGACCCTGGGTCTCGACCCCGCCCTGTGCAACTGGGTCCTGGACTTCCTGACGGGCCGCCCCCAGGTGGTGAGGGTAGGTAACAACATCTCCACCCCGCTGATCCTCAACACTGGGGCCCCACAAGGGTGCTTTCTGAGCCCTCTCCTGTGCTCCCTGTTCACCCACGACTGCGTGGCCATGCACGCCTCCAACTCAATCATCAAGTTTGCAGACGACACTACAGTGCTAGGCTTGATTACCAACAACGATGAGACGGCCTACAGGGAGGAGGTGAGGGCCCTCGGAGTGTGGTGTCAGGAAAATAACCTCACACTCAACGTCATCAAAACAAAGGAGATGATTGTGGACTTCAGGAAACAGCAGAGGGAGCACCGCCCTATCCACATCGACGGGACAGTAGTGGAGAAGGTGGAAGGTTTTAAGTTCCTCGGTGTACACATCACGGACAAACTGAATTGGTCCACCCACACAGACAGCGTTGTGAAGAAGGCGCAGCAGCGCCTCTTCAACCTCAGGAGGCTGAAGAAATTTGGCTTGTCACCAAAAGCACTCACAAACTTCTACAGATGCACAATCGAGAGCATCCTGTCGGGCTGTATCACCGCCTGGTACGGCAACTGCTCCGCCCACAACCGTATGTCTCTCCAGAGAGTAGTGAGGTCTGCACAACGCATCACCGGGGGCAAACTACCTGCCCTCCAGGACACCTACACCCCCCGATGTCACAGGAAGGCCATAAAGATCATCAAGGACAACAACCACCCAAGCCACTGCCTGTTCACCCCACTATCATCCAGAAGGCGAGGTCAGTACAGGTGCATTAAAGCAGGGACCGAGAGACTGAAAAACAGCTTCTATCTCAAGGCCATCAGACTGTTAAACAGCCACCACTAACATTTAGTGGCCGCTGTCAACATACTGACTCAACTCCAGCCACTTTAATAATGGGAATTGATGGAAATTATGTAAAAATGTATCACTAGCCACTTTAAACAATGCCACTTAATATAATGTTTACATACCCTACATTACTCATCTCATATGTATATGTATATACTGTACTCTATATCATCTACTGCATCTTGCCATCTTTATGTAATACATGTATCACTAGCCACTTTAATTATGCCACTTTATGTTTATATACCCTACATTACTCATCTCATATGTATATACTGTACTCTATACCATCTACTGCATCTTGCCTATGCCGTTCTGTACCATCACTCATTCATATATCTTTATGTACATATTCTTTATCCCTTTACACTTGTGTGTATAAGGTAGTAGTTGTGGAATTGTTAGGTTAGATTACTTGTTGGTTATTACTGCATTGTCGGAACTAGAAGCACAAGCATTTCGCTACACTCGCATTAACATCTGCCAACCATGTGTATGTGACAAATAAAATTTGATTTGATTTGATTTTAACTGCTTACTGACTGTTCGCTGTAACGTTACTGCATGATTGTAGCAGGTTTACTAATGTGTTCGTTAGTGCTAATATGGTGACAACGATGTGTGTTGTGTGTAGCAGTTATGATATGGTTTGGCTTGGAAATATTTTTTCGCCTTGTCACATACAACTGATGTTGTCACGTTCCTGACCTGTTTCTGTTAGTTTTGTATGTGTTAGTTGGTCAGGACGTGAGTTTGGGTGGGCAGTCTATGTTTTCTGTTTCTATGTTTGTTTAAGGGTTGCCTGGTATGGCTCTCAATTAGAGGCAGGTGTTTGGCGTATCCTCTAATTGAGAGTCATATTAAGGTAAGTGTTTTCACACTGTTTGTTGTGGGTGGTTGTCTCCTGTGTCTGTGTATGTCGTTGCGCCACATGGGACTGTTTCGGTTTTGTTTGTTTGTTCGTTCGTTTTATGTAGGCAGTTTTCGTGTTCATGCGTTCTTCGTGTTTCATGTGAGTTCGTCGTTCAGGTCTGTCTACATCGTTTATTTGTTTTGTAACTTCAAGTGTTCTTTCGTGTTTTCTGTTTTGTTTATTAAACATCATGTCTAAGTATCACGCTGCGTCTTGGTTCAATCCATGCTCCTCCTCTTCGGATGAAGAGGAAGAGGAGAACCGTTACAGATGTGTTGTACATTGATGTCTACAAACGACTAAGAGAAAAGTTGAGGTGGCTGGTATGAAAGTGAACTGTGTTTACGCATGATTGAAAAACATTTAAACGGAACAAAACGGGGATAAACATACCTGGACTGATGATTACACCCTATACCAGCTAGATGCAAGTAAGAGTGTGCAAGGCAGTATTGAATGTGTCACCGTCTGTCCATGTGTCACTATCTGTCACCTCAATTTTCCCTCGACCTGCGCGCACCTACGTTGTAAACTTTCATTCATAGGCTAGGTTGTAACAACCTCATGATAGGTAGAGGGAAAATTAGAGTATCATGTAATAGTCAAAATCCATTGCTGTTACATTGAACTGGCTGAATGGAATATGAATGACAGTCATCTAATATGCTTTAATAGAAATAAGGCCATGCTCATGAGAAAAAAAATGGTCCTCCCTCATCTTAAACGTCACTGACCGCCACTGCTATATATACAAAAGTATGTGGACGCCTCTTCAAATTAGCCACACCCGTTGCTGACAAGTTTATGAAATCGAGCACACAGCCTCCGTAGACAAACATTGGCAGTAGAATGATCTTACTGAAGAGCTCAGTGACTTTCAACTTGGCACCGTCATAGGATGCCACTTTTCCAGTTCGTCAAATTGCTGCCCTGCTAAAGCTGCTCTGGTCAACTGTAAGTGCTGTTATTGTGAAGTGGAAAAGTCTAAGAACAACAACGGCTAAGCCGCGAAGTGGTAGGCCACACAAGCTCACAGAACAGGACTGCCGAGTGCTGAAGCAAGTAGCGCGTAAAAATTGTCCTCGGTTGTAACACTCACTACCGAGTTCCAAACTACCTCTGGAAGCAACATCAACTCAAGAACTGTTCGTTGGGTTTCCATGGCCGAGCAGCTGCATACAAGCCTAATATCACCATGTGCAATGCCAAGCATCGGCTGGAGTAGTGTAACGCTCGCCGCCATTGGACTCTGGAGCAGTGGAAACATGTTCTCTGGAGTGATGAATCACATGATGAATCATCTTTCACCATCTGGCACTTCGATGGACGAATCTGGGTTTGGCAGATGCCAGGAGAACGCTACCTAACCGAATGCATAGTGCCTTCTGTAAAGTTTGGTGGAGGAGTAATGATGGTCTGGGGCTGTTTTTCATGGTTCGGGCTGGGCCCTTAGATCCAGTGAAAGGAAAAATCTTAACACTACAGCATACAATGACATTCTATGCTTCCAACTTTGTGGCAACAGTTTGGGGAAGGCCCTTTCCTGTTTAAGCATGACACTGCCCCTTTGCACAAAGCAAGGTCCATACAAAAAATATTTTTCGAGATCGGCGTGGAAGAACTTCAAGACCTCAACCCCATCGAACACCTTTGAGATGAATTGGAATGCTGACTGCGAGCCAGGTCTAATCGCCCAACATCAATGCCTGACCTCACTAATGCTCTTGTGGCTGAATGGAAGCATAGTGTAGGGGTTGGCGACATGGGTAGCTGAAGCAACAGTGGTGAGAGTGGAGAGGGGGAGAGCCTGGACACAGAGGGTCCAGGGGTAGTCATGGGGGAAATAGATGACGTGGAGAGGGGCAGGAGCGGGCAGCCGGGGGTGGTAAGGGGTACAGAGCACGGCCGGAGGGGTCAGAGAGGTTGGTGTTGCTCGAAGGTAGCTGTGTAGTGCTGAATGCTCCAGGGTCTGTAGAGCCTAGAGAGAGCAAGAGAGAGAAAGAAAAATATAGTGTGGGTGGGAGAGAGAGAAATTAGAGAAATCATTGCTATTATTATCAATACTAATACTCTCTCTCGAACACACACCAATTCCACTGGTTGAGAAACCCGTTTTCAGAGTAATTGTAAAAAGAAGGAAGACAAAGAGAAAGTGGTTTGAAGAGAGAGAAAGTGAAAGTTGGTGAGTGCATGAACTAACGGTTCCTATAAATGTGTGTGTCATAACTAAAGTTGGCTCCCTATGTAGTGTAATACTTTGACCAGAGCCCTTTGGTGAATAAAGTGCCATTTGGGAAGCAGCCCGAGAGAAACGGTTGTTTCAAACTGTTCAGTTATTTTTTGTCTGAGTCAGAGATTCCTGTCCAAGCTCCTTGGAATTTGACCGCTGGGGAGGGAGAGAGGGGAAGGGAGAGAGGAAAGGGGGAGGAGAGGAAGAGGGAGGAGATTGGAAGGGAGGGAGAGAGGAGAGGGGCAGGAGGAGGAGAGCGTTTCTCTTCAGAGTAGGTCTTTCCCAGAAAGCAGGTTGACATTTATTGTCATGAGTCTTGTCCTGGAGGCATAACTGAGCAATTTGCCATTAGATAGGCCAGCTGCAAAGTCCAAATTAAAATCAGATTTTTTGACTTTGTGGCTGTGCCAGCTAGTGAATACTCTGCAGAGCTGCCTCCAAAATAAGATTCATGACGAAAAACGCTAACCAGCTCACAGAAATGCCTTGCTACATTGCACAGGCAAGTTCATTCTATTGTGTTTTTATTATTATTATCACAATCACCGGAGGTGCAGTAGGTGCAGTGAAGTGTGTTGTTTTAAGTTGCATCACAAAAAAAAAAGTGTGGTGGACCGAGTATTGTTAGCATTGTTAAGTATCTTGCTAGCTGGTTCGAATTATCTGTTAGCTAGCCAGAGAAATGATGAGCATTAGCCAACTTAATTGATTAAATAATTGAGTTTATGGGGTGAAAATTGTCTGGCTAATAAATTCAGACAGCTAACGTTACAACGTCAGATGAGCTAACGTTAGTAATCTAACCAATTCGCTACGAATCCAAGTTATAACGCATTAGATGCTTACTGGACCCTGGCAATCTGTGTGAAATGTTAACTAATTATAGTTAGCTAACGAACAAACTACTATCTGTGAACTAATGTTTTCCCTCTACAGAATGTGGTTAATTTTCAGAATGAGACAATGAGGCATTGCTTTTTATTTAACAAGTGTAGCTAGAGCTGGGCCTGGCTTAAGCTGGATGCTACTATAGAGGTGAAAGGAACACCACACACTTTCCCTCTTTCACACTTTTTTAATACAGTGGATAAAAAGGGGTATGCCAGGTGTACTCTGCCTGAAAGAGATCAATTATGCCAACAGGGTATCATGCTCTGCTGGCTCATTGCAGAACAGGTCAAAAATAATAATAATCAAAATCACATTTATTTACATAGCCCTTCTTACATCAGCTGATATCTCAAAGTGCTGTACAGAAACCCAGCCTAAAACCCCAAACAGCAAGCAATGCAGGTGTAGAGGCACAGTGGCTAGGAAAAACTCCCTAGAAAGGCCAAAACCTAGGAAGAAACCTAGAGAGGAACCAGGCTCTTCTGGCTGTGCCAGGTGGAGATTATAACAGAACATGGCCAAGATGTTCAAATGTTCATAAATGACCAGCATGGTCAAATAATAATAATCACAGTAGTTGTCGAATGTGCAGCAAGTCAGCACCTCAGGAGTAAATGGCTTTTCATAACCGATCATTAAGAGTTACTCTACCGCTCCTGCGGTCTCTAGAGAGTTGAAAACAGCAGGTCTGGGACAGGTAGCACATTCGGTGAACAGGTCAGGGTTCCCTAGCCGCAGGCAGAACAGTTGAAACTGGAGCAGCAGCATGACCAGGTGGCCTGGGGACAGGCAGGAGTCATCAGGCCAGGTAGTCCTGAGGCAAGATCCTAGGGCTCAGGTCCTCAGATCCTTGACTCATCAGGGGCCATGTTAAACTCACCCCCAACAATTATATTCTCTGTAGGATATAACTTTTTTAATTCTGAGATAAGATCTCTCATCTTGTTAAGTAGGATGATGTTTTGGGTTGTTATTATAGCCATACACATGCAGGACCACAATTTTCATAAATCCTGGAGGATATGATTTTAGGTGGAACCGTGACTAAACAATATTTTGTCACCACATTGACGAGACCAAAAAGTACAAGCAGCACGACTTGAGTGCGTTTCCTGCAAAAAAGTGCAATGAGAACCTTCAGTCTTACAAAATAAAAAAGTAGCTTTACTTTTAATACTATTTTGAAGACCTTGTAAATTCAAAGAAGTGCATAATAATTTTGTTTTTAAAGTAAACAAAGTCAAAACACTGGCTTAATAACTTGAATTAACTGCCATTAAAAGAGTGCTGTTAAATGCTTTGTCTCTACTGAAGATAAAGAAGGGACCAAGCTAGGTTAACAAGTACGTCACGCCCTAGCCTTAGTTATCTTTGTTTTCTTTATTATTTTGGTTAGGTCAGGGTGTGACATGGGGGATTTATGTGTTTTGACTTGTCTAGGGGTTTTGTATGTTTATGGGGTATTTTTCTGTGTCTAGGTGTTTGTATGTCTATGGTTGCCTAGATTGGTTCTCAATTAGAGGCAGCTGTTTATCATTGTCTCTGATTGGGAACCATATTTAGGCAGCCATATTCTTAAGGGATTTCGTGGGTTATTGTCTATGTATTGGTTGCTTGTGTATGCACTTTATATACACTGCTCAAAAAAATAAAGGGAACACTTAAACAACACAATGTAACTCCAAGTCAATCACACTTCTGTGAAATCAAACTGTCCACTTAGGAAGCAACAGTGATTGACAATACATTTCACATGCTGTTGTGCAAATGGCATAGACAAAAGGTGGTAATTATAGGCAATTAGTAAGACACCCCCAAAAAAGGAATGGTTCTGCAGGTGGTGACCACACACCACTTCTCAGTTCCTATGCTTCCTGGCTGATGTTTTGGTCACTTTTGAATGCTGGCGGTGCTTGGCGGACTGCTCTAATGGCTTGGAGGGGAGGAAGGTGAGGAAGAATGCGGTTTAAAGATTTATTATTAATAACTGACACAATTCTATAATGAATACATATTAGAATAATAATACATAAGTGACCAATACTTACTGTATTGTGATTGTTTAGTGTTTTAATTACTCAACAAGTTGTGCCCCAAGGTGGGATCGAACCGTATCTCAAAAGTAGTAGAATAGGTCAAATAAGGTCACCAAAATGTCCGTTACGGCTGTACATGTTTGGCCGCTACCGACTGTGACTATCTCCTCTAAAGTATCTCCAAAGAGGAAGAGGCAAAATGGTAACAGGGACCAAAATCTGTGTTCTCCAGCAGGTGGCGTTAAAAAAAAATGTTTTGCTCACCAAGCCAGAAGTTTTTGTATGGAGATCAATGCATGTTGAATTTGGTTAACCAAAAATATGACTTATTTGGTACGTGTGGCTTATTTGATCGGAAAGAAGTTTCGTAATGCTTAGGTTGTTATGAATGTAGCTACTGATAAGTAGGACACGTGACATCCACGCAACTCTGAGAAAAAACACTATATTGGAGTTGTGCCTGTTATCACACTCCTATCTCCTATTCTCATTGGCTTGAATGGTCCCACCTGATCTTGCCTCCTCCTGACTGCCTTCCATTTTTTAAAACATTTATTTTCATTGTTAGAGCGGCCAATTGAGTATCTCGTTAATATAATGTATAATCTGTGGGATCTCTGGTAAAGCATCTTTTTGTGTGGGGTTTATCGGCGGTTGGCATCCAATGTTATGGTGCATTACCGCCACCTACTGTACTGGAGTGTGGGCCAGTAATGCACCAAAACGTTGGATGCCAACAGCGATAAACCCCACAGAAGATGCTTTACCAGAGATCCCACAGATTATACATTATATTGACCAGAGACAGGTATAAACAATAAATCAGGTAGACTGATAGAAATTGTAAATCCAACCTGTCAGCCCAGTTTCTCTTAAAATATATAAAACATTTGCCTCCATCAAATTATGGTCTTATACTCAGTATTCTCTTTAAAGTCAATTCCTGTATCACCTTCTCCCTCATACTTAATCTGTCTCTTTCCCTTTCATACTGCACACACTGTATCATTACATGCTCCACTGTCACCGTTTCCAGGAAGTAATCACACCTTCCTGTGGGATGCTTAATGTCCTATTCAACCGGCTGTGTAAAGTAAAGAATGAAGTTCAGGCTCCACTTTGCATTTCAGAGAACTGCGTAAGAAATTCAAATTAATCTGTGACTGACAAAAGTGTTCTATGACTGACAAAACGTCCCAAACACACTACTTTTGGCTAGGGCCCAAAATGCTCTGGTCAAAGGTAGGGCATTATATAGGGAACA
The DNA here is from genome assembly GCF_029448725.1 of Salvelinus fontinalis. NCBI lineage: Eukaryota > Metazoa > Chordata > Actinopteri > Salmoniformes > Salmonidae > Salvelinus > Salvelinus fontinalis. Next base: position 36,277,132 of record NC_074675.1, read on the forward strand.
GGGTGCCATTTGGGACGTACAGTCGTGGCCAAAAGTTTTGAGAATGACACAAATATAAATGTTCAAAGTCTGCTGCCTCAGTTTGTATGATGGCAATTTGCATATACTCCAGAATGTTATAAAGAGTGATCAGATTAATTGCAATTAATTGCAAAGTCCGTCTTTGCCATGCAAATGAACCGAATCCCCCCAAAACATTTCCACTGCATTTCAGCCCTGTCACAAAAGTCAGCCAAGTCACATCATGTCAGTGATTCTCTCATTAACACAGGTGTGAGAGTTGACGAGGACAAGGCTGGAGATCACTCTGTCATGCTGATTGAGTTCGAATAACAGACTGGAAGCTTCAAAAGGAGGGTGGTGCTTGGAATCATTGTTCTTCCTCTGTCAAACATGGTTACCTGCAAGGAAACACGTGCCATCATCATTGCTTTGCACAAAAAGGGCTTCACAGGCAAGGATATTGCTGCCAGTAAGATTGCACCTAAATCAACCATTTATCGGATCATCAAGAACTTCAAGGAGAGCGGTTCAATTATTGTGAAGAAGCCTTCAGGGTGCCCAAGAAAGTCCAGCAAGCGCCAGGACCGTCTCCTAAAGTTGATTCAGCTGCCGGATCGGGGCACCACCAGTACAGAGCTTGCGCAGGAATGGCAGCAGGCAGGTGTGAGTGCATCTGCACGCACAGTGAGGCGAAGACTTTTGGAGGATGGCCTGGTGTCAAGAAGGGCAGCAAAGAAGCCACTTCTCTCCAGAAAAAACATCAGGGACAGACTGATATTCTGCAAAAGGTACAGGGATTGGACTGCTGAGGACTGGGGTAAAGTCATTTTCTCTGATGAATCCCCTTTCCAATTGTTTGGGGCATCCGGAAAAAAAGCTTGTCCGGAGAAGACAAGGTGAGCGCTACCATCAGTCCTGTGTCATGCCAACAGTAAAGCATCCTGAGACCATTCATCTGTGGGGTTGCTTCTCATCCAAGGGGGTGGGCTCACTCACAATTTTGCCTAAGAACACAGCCATGAATAAAGAATGGTACCAACAAATCCTCCGAGAGCAACTTCTCCCAACCATCCAGGAACAGCTTGGTGACGAGCAATGCCTTTTCCAGCATGATGGAGCACCTTGTCATAAGGCAAAAGTGATAAGTGGCTCGGGGAACAAAACATCGATATTTTGGGTCCATGGCCTGGAACCTCCCCAGACCTTAATCCCATTGAGAACTTGTGGTCAATTCTCAAGAGTCAGATGGACAAACAAAAACCCACAAATTCTGACAAACTCCAAGCATTGATTATGCAAGAATGGGCTGCCATCAGTCAATGCCAGGGCAGATTGCAGAGGTCTTGAAAAGGGTCAACACTGCAAATATTGACTCTTTACATCAACTTCATGTAATTGTCAATTAAAGCCTTTGACACTTATGAAATGCTTGTAATTATACTTCAGTATTCCATAGTAACATCTGATAAAAATATCTAAAGACACTGAGGCAGCAGACTTTGTGAAAATTAATATTTGTGTCATTCTCAAAACTTTTGGGCACGACTGTACATACCTATATTTAAAATACAGACAACTGGATAGAAGTCAAACAAGTTTCCTTTATTTGTATCATACAAATAAAATACTGACAAGGCAGAAATGACAGTCTAGTTTTTTCCCTTTCATCTTTGTCAGTTAATATTCAATCAATCACAAGACAGGACCACTCATTATCAAACATTGAGTTTAAATGTCATTTTTAAACCGAAAACAAATGTTTTACCTGTAAAAAGGCAAATAAAAAACAAATCCAATGAATTTAACAGATTATATACACAGAGAAAGAGAAAAAGAGGCTGAGACAAGGGTAGAGGGATTGACAGAAACACATTTTTAAAAACTAGTTGAACATGAAGACGAGGTGAGGATATCCAACAGGTCTTAATAAAATAATGTGTCCGAAATGGATAAAAACAAAACAAAAATGTAACGTTTCTTCCCTAAACGAAACTATTTTAAATTTAAACAAAACTGTTCCCCACCACTCCCTACAACACAAACCCAACCAAGCCACCAATCCAGTTAGAGGCTACCTATATACACAGGTCTCCATTTTTACCCACCATGGGCCTGTTTACCAGACAAAAAAACTCAATGTGTAATCGCAATTAATATAGTTGTTTTATTTCTGGACTAGTTTTAGGCTAATCTGTCTCTGGAAAACAGGCCCATATTGTTTAAGGGTTAAGGAAATCTGTGATTAGGGGTGATTTGTCTTCTTACCATAAACTATTGGACCGTAACATGCTTGCAAAGAAAAACGAGGAGTGTCAGTTGGGATTTAAACCTGAGACAGATATAGGATATTATTGGGTTGGAAAGTAGAGGGGGGAAATTGAGAGATCGTACATAAAACAGCTCATCTTTAGTGCATTCGGAAAGTAGTCAGACCCCTTGACTTTCTCCACATTTTCTAACGTTACAGCCTTAGTCTAAAATGTATGAAATAAAAATGTTCCCTCATCAATCTACACACAGTACCCCATAATGATAAAGCGATAACAGGTTTTTAGAAATGTTTGCAAATGTATATAAAAAAAATGATACCTTATTTACATAAAAATTCAGATCCTTTGCTATGAGACGTGAAATTGAGCTCAGGTGCATCCTGTTTCCATTGATCATCCTTGAGATGTTTCTACAACTTGGAGTCAACCTGTGGGAAAATCAATTGATGATTTGGACATGATTTGGAAAGGCACACACCTGTCTATATAAGGTCCCACAGTTGACAGTGCATGTCAGAGCAAAATCCAAGCCATGAGGTCGAAGGAATTGTCTTTGGAGCTCCGAGACAGGATTGTCTGCAGCATTGAAGGTCAGCAAGAACTCTAAGCACACAGCCAAGACAACACAATAGTGGCTTCGGGACAGGTCTCTGAATGTTCTTAAGAGGCCCAGCCAGAGCCCGGACTTGAACCAGATAGAACATCTCTAGAGACCTGAAAATAGCTGTGCAGCGACGCTCCCTATCCAACCTGACATATATTGAAAGGAAGGATCTGCAGAGAAGAATGGGAGAAACTCCCCAAATACAGGTGTGCCAAGCTTGTAGCATTATACTAAAGACGACTCGACACTGTATTCGCTGCCAAAGGTGCTTCAACAAAGTACTGAGTAAAGGTCTGAACACTTATGTAAATGTCTTTTCAGTTTTTTTTTAAAAAATACATTAGCAAAAATAGATTTTTTTTTGCTTTGTCATTATGGGATAGTGTATTTAAAAAAAAATCAATTTTAGAATAAGGCTGTAACCTAATTTATTGGGAAAAAGTCAAGGGGTCTGAATACTTTCCGAATGCACTGTATATACAATGCACAAGTGAAATGTCTTACTTTTTTAAGCCTGGGTGAGATGCCAATCTGTTGAGTTTCTTTCCATTCACTACATCCCAAATGGCACCCTATTTCCTTTATAGTGCACTACTTTCTACTGCACACTGTTTTTGTGACATGCCATGCAAACTACTGAAGGGTTTCTAAGAGTCCTGGTCGAAAGTATTACACTATAAAGGGATTGGGGTGCAATTTGAGATCGACACTAACAGTTACAGGGTCAATCACATAGACTTCTATGGAAACCTCCCAATCTGGCAACCCAGGTCACTACAATATCCTGAAGGTTTCTGTATGTAAACAGAGATGGCAACAAGGCCCACAATGCCAGCAGCAACACAGTGTGCGTCCCAAATGGCACCGTATCCCCTATATATGTAAAGGGAATACGGTGCCATTTCAGGACCTAAATCATCTGGGTGGTGAAATCTATTGAAAAGATCATCTAGAAAAACAAACATTTTTGTGACTTGGTTGCCATGCAAACTACTGAAGGGGTTGTTAGGGAGGAGCCAGGGGTCTTAACATGGCAACAGTGGGTCTTCCTGACATCCAATTGCATTTTGAAAACTGTAGAAAATAAACTGAAACTGATCAGAGGCTCTGTGTATTTCTGTGATGAGAGAGCGAGGGAGAAAAAGAGCGAGGGGGTGCAAAGTATCTACAGAATACCTCATCAAACTAAGAAATACATTTGTACGGCTCTTGTCCCAACATCCACCCTAGTCTACCATTCAGAATGCTTGGCCAATACACTGCTCTATCCATAATAGTACGCACGTTACGATTACTGAGTTGGAGCCTTAGGACTGTTAAGAAAGCTGTTGAAGAGAAGGAGGGGTGGACAGACGGGGCACAATAGAATGGAAGAGAAAGAGGTGGAATATGGAGGGGCGAGGGAAGGTGCGATACAGGACAGAAAAGAGGGGGTCGGGGGTCTGTCAGTTTTGGGGCTTAAAGGGGGGTGAACGATTGGGCGTTGGAGGGAAAGGTAAAGATGATTAGGAAAGTGGGAGGTTTTAGAGCATGTGATCAGGACGTGGTGAAACAGGAACTGGAAGTAATCATGTCCCTCAGTGGCAGCAGCCCCCACAGTGCCCCCCTCCCCCATGGCTGTGACCCGAGGCCTCCGCGTGTTTGGTCCGCCGCGACAGGATCTCATAGGTGCAGTCGTCACCGCAGCAACCAGACATACTAGGGGAGGTGTCATCGATCTCAAACCTGGGAGGGGGTGAGGGAGGAGGAGGGAGATATTGAGAGGGTAGGGGGGAGAGAGAAAGACAAGATGCACAGAAAGCAAAAGAGGCAAGAGAGATGGAGGAAGGAGTGGATTGATTACAGTATTGTGCCAACAGTTATTTCTAAAGAACATAATCATAATAATGTGTTTGTACATGCTAAGAAGCTGTTGAACAGCTATGGAGACTCACTGTAAGGCTTCCCTGAAGAACTGGTACGCCCCGTGGTTGTGTTTGAATACTGTTAACATTACCTTCTTCATCTGTGTGCTGGGGTGAGAGAGGTGGGAGAGAAAAAGAACGAAAGGGAAAAGATAGAGAGTGGGAGAAAGAGACCAGAGAGACACAGAAAGAGATTGAAATAGTTTCAGTTTCTATAGGACTTGGTGGTAGAATATTTCAGATAGCTTGTTGTTATTAGTGTTACACGGTATACCAAAACTTCGGTACCGTTTTGATACATGAAAAACGGTTTGGTACAAGAATTTGTTACTTTCGGGACTTCTGTCAAATGTGTCTCACGGATCAAGCCTGTCTATTAGCGCAGCCGACCTCTTATTATAGCGTGCACCGTGCCTGCTCCACTTACTCATTTCCAGCCTGCATCGTTTTAGCTTTCCACTCATGACGCACAGAAGTTAACACATTTGAATAATGTGACATGGCATGCAGAAATTTTGAAATGAATTACTGTTCGCAAAACAATGTCCATACAGGCTAGAACACCTTACACTGGAAGAAAATACCATTAGCTTTCCTTGCTAACTGACAGCTTAAGCTAACATCAATTCGATACCCTAGTACTTAGTTTGTGAAATGAAAACCATAATGCAAAATATGCTGATTTCAAAGCTGATTGCCACCAAAAAAGTTTATTTGGTCTCCCTCTCGCTCAAGTCTCTCCCAAAGATGATCTATTGCCTCAGCGAACTGACTGCCTCTTGAATGATGTCATTACTGGTTAAAGTGATTGCACACATTTTTATAAAAGAAGCTACTTCTATGCAAATGTTGTTGATCAGTACAATAAAATAAGTCACAAATGGAAGGGAAAAAGATTGTTAGTCATCTGTAGCCCCATGAAATCAGCCAAAACAATGCATGCACACACTTATTGAATATGCATTCACCTGTATTGTGGATAGGCTTAATCTACATTTACCCAGGTTATCAATAGAGATGATTACCATTATGTAGTTAGATTGGTAAAAGAAAGTTACATTTTTTGTATGACTGATTAATTAATACATACATGGCTGTCTGAACAACGTATGTAAAAAAAAATAAAAAATAATGCAATTGTAATGATATTGAACTCAAAAGATGCCCAACAATTTAACAGAGCAGTAGCTGAGTTTATCTGTCTGAATCAAGTGACTTTGGCTAATATGCCTTATGTTTTTGCCATGGTATCGTTTTGGTAGAGTATCATGATGGTACTGAGTATTGTGATACTAAACCTGGTATCGGTATTGAAGTCAAAATTCTGGTATTGTGACAACACTAGTTGTTACTGCTCTTTTCTCTCCAGTGTTTTTGCATTCCGGAGTAGCTTATGAGCCTTCTAGTGTTCCTATGGCGTGGTTATCATAGACATTCAGTGCATAGAAATTCCATCTATGGTTCAGTACCAACCTGTTGGCAATGAGCTGTACTACTTAGATGAGGAACTGCACTGAACAAAAATATATACACAACATGTAAAGTGTTGGTCCCATGTTTCATGAGTTGAAATAAAAGATCCCAGAAATGTTCCATACGCACAAAAAGCTTATTTCTCTCAAGTTTTGTGCACACATTTGATTACATCCCTGCTAGTGAGCACTTCTCCATTGCCAAGATAATCCATCAAGCTGACAGGTGTGGCATATCAAGAACCTGATTAAACAGCATGATCATTACACCAGTGCACCTTGTGCTGGGGACAATAAAAGGCCACTCTAAAATGTGCACAATGCCACAGATGTCTCAAGTTTTGAGGGAGCGTGCAATTGGCATGCTGACTGCAGGAATATCCACCAGAGCTGCTGCCAGAGAATTGAATGTTCATTTGTCATTGTCTTTTTAAAGAATTTGGCAGTAGGTCCAACCAGCCTGAGAACCGCAGACCACGTGCATGGCGTCGTTTGGGCGACCTATTTGCTGATGTCAATGTTGTGAAAAGAGTGCCCCACGGTGGGATAATGGTATGGGCAGGCATAAGCTACGGACAACGAACACAATTGCATTTTATCAATGGAAATGTGAATGCAGAGATACTGTGACGAGATCCTGAGGTCCATGTTGTGCCATTAATACGCCATCATCACCTCATGTTTCAGCATGATAATGCATGGCCCCATGTCGCAAGTATCTGTACACAATTCCTGGAAGCTGAAAATGTCCCAGTTCTTCCATGGCCTGCATACTCACCAGACATGCTCTGGATCGACGTGTACAACAGCGTGTTCCAGTTCCTGCCAATATCCAGCAACATCGCACAGCCATAGCAAAGGAGTGGGACAATATTCCACAGGGCACAATCAACGGCCTGATCAACTATGCAAAGGAGATGTCGCACTACATGATTCCAAATGGTGGTCACACCAGATACTGACTGGTTTTCTAATCCACGGCCCCACTTTTTTTTAAGGTATCTGTGACCAGATGCATATCTGTATTCCAAGTCATGTGAAATCCATAGATTAGGGTCTATTGAATGTATTTCAATTGACTGATTTCCTTATATGAACTGTAACTCAGTCAAATCTTTGAAATTGTTGCAAGTTGCGTTTATATTTTTCTTCATTATACACACTATATTATACTACTATACGTAAATCTATTACTATAACACTATATTATACACAGTGTAAAAAACATTAAGGACACCTGCTCTTTCCATGACAGACTGACTTGGTGAATCTAGGTGAAAGCTATGATCCCTTATTGATGTCACTTGTTAAATCCACTACAAATCAGTGTAGATGAAGGAGAGGACACAGGTAAAAAAAATATTTTTTAAGCCTTGAGACTATTGAGACATGGATTGTGTATGTGTGCCATTCAGAAGGTGAATGGAAAAGCCAAAAGATTGAAGTGCCTTTGAACAGGTTATGGTAGTAGGTGCCAGGCCCACCAGTTTTTGTCAAGAACTGCAACGCTGCTGGGTTTTTCATGCTGTACAGTTTGTCATGTGTATCAAGAATGGTACACCATCCAAATGATATCCAGCCAAATTGACCACTGTGGGAGACATTGGAGTCAACATGGGCCAGCATCACAGTGGAATGCTTGACACCTTGTAGAGTCCATGCTCCAACTAATTGAGACTCTTTTGAGGGAAAAGGGGGGGGTGCAACTCAATATTAAGAAAGTGTTCATGTTTTGTACACTCAGTGTATATTAATATATAATATGTACCTGTTGGCAATGAGCTGTAGTATCTGGATGAGGAACTTGCCCAGTCCTTTCCTCCTTACTCTGCTCTCCAACTGGACCTCATAACTACAAAAAAATAACACATCAACATCCAGAAGAACACTAAATGACAATACCATTCGACAACAATCCCTTTCAATAGTAGTGCCACTCAACTGTATTTCCTTGATTCCTCACATTCTCAAAGCACATTGGCGCAGAAGATCTGAGGTCCCTACCCTAGGATCTTTACATATGGATTTGGAGAAGTATACGAGGAGGGACGACACGATGAATTAAGATTCACCCTATCAGTTCCATTTTCCATAAAAGGTGACATTGAGGGAGTTTGGTTAAGCTGAACCGCAGTGCACCGTGGTATGGCACGTGACATGAACAGGCAAAAGCAGTAAGGGAGGCGCTCCCTTCTCAAATCGAACAATAATTTGCGCTCGGTCATGTTAGCAAGGCAGCATGACACATCGTTCAGAAACATACATCTCTTTTCCATTAAATATATGTTAGAAGTTTCGAACAAATTTTTCATTGTGAAGGCCGATAAAGTGTTTTTATCAAAAGCAATCACGTTTGCATGTGAAAACACAGAACCCCACTCATTACTCCACCTCCTTAACCTACATCACTTTTGTTTGGAGAAGACTTCCCGTTGGCTAAAACAGGTCACCTGGCTCACGGTTCCAAAACTAATGCAATCAATGCTTACCAGGGACATTAATCGAATCCCCTCCATGATAACCCTTACCAGTATAGCACCTCCTCCCCGCACTCGACGTCGAATCGGAAGTGAGAGAAGGCCACGGGGGAGGAGTCTGTGTCTCGGGCCAGGAGATACCACGCCCTCTCATCATTCATCTCATCCCGCTTTTCTCTCTCCTTCCATCCCCACTCACTCTGCTCGTACCTGCAGCCCAGAAGAAGCAGAATACTTTATTGATCCCTACAAGAGGGAAATGTTAAACACACTCACATACACACTAGGGCAGCAAATTTCTGTCAATTTTGCTTCAAAATAAATGTATGCACGATGGCGCACGCGCGCAGCCGGTTTGGGTTCCGTGTTAGTTGTTGCAGAAATTGACCAACTATTCTGTTTACTTTCTGCATCTATGTCATATCGCTGAGCTACCAGCTACTTTCCTGTACATTACTATTTGTCAAAATAATAATTTGTGGTCGACTGCCGACACGGTTTTATGACAGCAATTTAATTCCACTAAATTATGCAAATTAATCTATAGACTAGCACTTAACCTTTAACATCCTTAACACACACACACTCACTCCAATTTGCCATCCCTGCGCTCTCCTCTCCCTTATTTCATCCCTGCACTCTCCCTCACCTCCCCTTCTCTCTCCCCCTCAACCCTCCCTCCTTACAGTGTTTGCATGTTGGTCCTGGTTAGTTCATAGGCCCACTCCACAGAGATAGGGTTGAGGGTGGACACTCTCTTACACTCTATCTGGAGATTCAACCTACAGGCGAGAGAGACAGGACATGAGTAGTTAGCTATAAATCTAACACAATAAACCAGTCAACCAGACAGAGCAGATATTAATCAACCAGCCAGCCACACACATTGGAGAGGCACAGGAGGAGAATCTCTTACCCGTTTCTGTCATACTTTTTAAAGATGGGGAAAGCAGCCAGAGGGTCATCCAGCTGTGAGAGAGAGAAGTGTGTATGAGTTACAGTCAGTCAGTCACATGGTCAGGAAAAACTCCTGGCAGTCCAAGGCTCCAGACTGCGATCGTTTAGTCGCATTTTGCGACCATTTGACTTGGCTGTGTGAGTAAAATTGTAATTGATCGTATCGGTGCGAGCCACATACTACATGGTCAGGTGGCTATGTAGAATGTGCAGCTCGCACCAATACGACAAATAAAATGTTCACTTTTTTAGGAGGCTAAAACTATCCTTATGATTCCTGTAATGAAAGTCTGACCTGCGCTGTACAGATTTGGAAGCAACTGTTGTCACTGGTCGGTTTAATTTTGATTTCTCAACTCTCAATATTTAGCTCTTTGGCAACTATTTTACAATTTAGATATAGCTTTGAGATACAGAGTGCGCATTGGCCATTGCATATGCATAGGACTCATTGGGTAGTAGGCTACAACTGCAAAGTTTTTTTAGGACACTGAATTTCCTGTTCGATTAATACATGGCATCAGCAGTGGGGTGTTTTGATTTTCCACTTACACAGGAGGTGAATTAGCCCCAAATAGATTTGCCTATGATATTATTGCACATAAAGATTAAGGTAAATTAATCTATTGAACGGGGGAAAATGCCAGATTTTAACAGTAAAATGCCCCAAAACTAATGACAATCACTGGATTATGTTGCACATCAAAATATCTTGAATAATGCATTACCGCATGGACATGTTAAATTAAAACTGATTTATTGAATCCCAGCTCAATACTCTATTACACCCTTTAATAAAGCACTGTGAATTACTAAGTTGATGACTTATTTTTTCTATTGCGTGACGCCGCAAAATGTTTTGGTGTTGGCAAATCATGGGCTGGAGCCCCCAACTGCAAAAGTTAACATGTTAGTCTGGAAAACATGTTAGTCTGGAGAAACATGTTAGTCTGGAGAAACATGTTAGTCTGGAGCCCCGCGGTCACAGGTCCCGTTCCAGGCTGACTACATTGGAGACGCATGCCAGATCTGGATCTGTGTTTAAAATATCAGCCAACCACATCATGTCATAGCAATCTCATGCAAACTGCGCCCGACAGTCAATGGGTATGTTTACATGTACTCAGACTAATATAATAGTTTGATTAAATGTTTACATGCTTTGCAAGAAGAACAATTTCCCTTATAATCCTGTTTACATGGACAGATCTGAAATAAGGCTACATGATGGGACTTTGATAAATGTTCTATTACAGCGACCATGTTATTTTTGGAAAGCCTTTTTGATTCTGAGTTCGGACATATGAAGTTTGTATGTGAAAACTATTTCTAAGATGCATACTTTCAGTTTCTCCAAACTCACTTCCCTTGCACAAGAGGGAGGCTCGCTCTGCTGGTGCTAGCACATGCTCTGATTGAATAAACAGCTGGAACTACGACATCAACCAATTTGTAGGCAATGCCTACTCATAATTTGTTAAAATCACATGATGCAAACTGATGTCGTCATTGGAAGCATTGCTATCTTTTTCCCCCACAAAAAATTAGAAACACACCATTTTCACATATGTTGGTGTGGTGCTGGAGATGCTGAATATGAAGTTGAACATTTTTGAAATTTCCATTTAAAGATGCACTATGCAGATATCGCGGCACAATTTTCTAGTTGCTGAAATTGTAAGTTTGCCTGTTTTTTTTCAGTTAATGTGACAAAACAAAGCATAGTGTAGAGATTCATTGTACCATCTAAACCAGTGAAATATCAGTGCATTCAGAAATTATTCAGACCCCTTGACTTTTTCCACATTTTGTTACGTTACAGCCTTATTCTAAAATTGATTCTAATTTTTCCCCCCTCAATCTACACACAATACCCCATAATGACAAAGCAAAAACAGGTTTTATAAATGTGCAATAAGAACTGACATATCACATTTACATAAGTATTCAGACCCTTTACTCTGTACTTTTTAGGTACCCTTCCCCAGATCTGTACCACGACACAATCCTGTCTTGGAGCTCTATGGACATTTCCTTCGACTTTGTGGCTTGGTTTTTGCTCTGACATGCACTGTCAACTTTGGGACCTTATATACAGTGCATTCAGAAATTATTCAGACCCCTTGACTTTTTCCACATTTTGTTACATGACAGCCACATTCTAAAATTGATTTAAAAAAAAAGAAAAGTAATCAATCTACACAGAATACCCATAATGACAAAGTGAAAAAAGTTGTTAGAATTTCTTTCTAATTTATTAAAAATAAAAAACAGAAATACCTTATTTACATAAGTATTCACCCCCTTTGTTAGGAGACTCGAAATTGATTTGGAAAGGCACACACCTGTGTATATAAGGTACCACAGTTGACAGTGCATGTCATGAGATCGAAGGAATTGTCCGTAGAGCTTCGAGACAGGATTGTTTTGACGCACAGATCTGGGGAAGGGTACCAAAACATTTCTGCAGCATTGAAGGTCCCCAAAAACACAGTGGCCTCCATCATTCTTAAATGTTTGGAACCACCAAGACTCTTCCTAGAGCTGGTCGCTCGGCCAAACTGAGCAATCAGGGCCTTTGCAGAGAAGTGAACAAGCACCCGATGGCCACTATTACAGAGCTCCAGAGTTCCTCTGTGGAGATGGGAGAACCTTCCAGAAGGACAACTACCTATGTAGCACTACACCAATCAGACCTTTATTGTAGAGTGCCCAGACGGAAGCCACTCCTCAGTAAAAGGCATATGACAGCCCGGTTGGAGTTTGCCAAAAGGCACCTAAAGGACTCTGACCATGATAAACAAGATTCTCTGGTCTGATGAAACCAAGATTGAACAATTTGGCCTGAATGCCAAGCGTCATGTCTGGAGGAAACCTGGCACCATCGCTAAGGTGGTTGCATCATCATGCTGTGGGGATGTTTTTCAGCGGCAGGGACTGGGAGACTAGTCAGGATCGAGGGAAAAATTAAAGGAGCAAAGTACCGAGATCCTTGATGAAAACCTGCTCCAGATCGCTCAGGACCTCATACTAGGGCGAAGGTTCACCTTGCAACAGGACAAAACATATATATATACATACATACATACATACATACATATACATATATATACATATACATATACATATACATATACATATACATATACATATATATATATATATATATTTAAAAACCTTTATTTAACTAGGCAAGTCAGTTAAGAACAAATTCTTACTTACAATGATGGCATGGAACAGTGGGTTAACTGCCTTGTTCAGGGGCAGAACGACAGATTTTTACCTTGTCAGCTCGGGGATTCGATCTCGCAACCTTTTGGTTACTGGCCCAACACTCTAACCACTAGGCTACCTGCCGCCCCAATGACCCTAAGCACACAGCTAAGACAACACAAGAGTTGCTTCGGGACAAGTCTCAATGTCCTTGAGTGGCCCAGCCAAAGCACGGACTTGAACCTGATCGAACATCTCTGGAGAGTGCTGAAAATAGCTGTGCAGCAACACTCTCCATCCAACCTGACAGATATTGAGAACCTTCGCCCTGCAGCGAATGAGAGAAATTCCCCAAATAGGTGTGCGAAGCTTGTAGCGTCATACCCAAAAATACCTTTGGCTGTAATCACTGCCAAAGGTGCTTCAACAAAGTACTGAGTAAAAAACTGAAAATGGCACCGGAAGAAATGGCAGGAGTTTTACAGGCGCCCAACCAATTGTGCTATTATTAGTTTTTTTTCGTGTTATTTGTTTTGTACATACATATATTGTACATAATGTTTCTGCAACCGTATCTTAACTTCTTATGGCTGCAGGGGCAGTATTGAGTAGCTTGGATGAAAGGTGCACAGAGGTGCCCAGAGTAAACGGCCTGCTCCTCAGTCATAGTTGCTAATATATGCATATTATTATTAGTATTGGATAGAAAACACTCTGAAGTTTCTAAAACTGTTTGAATTATGTCTGTGAGTATAACAGAACTCATATGGCAGGCAAAAACCTGAGATAAAATCCAAACAGGAAGTGGAAATTCTGAGGCTGGTGGATTTTCAAACAAGCTCCCATTGAAAGCCCAGCGAGATATGGATGAGTTTTCACTTCCTACGGCTTCCACTAGATGTCAACAGTCTGTAGAACTTTGTCTGATAACTCTACTGTGAAGGGGGGCCGGATGAGAGGAGAATTAGTCACCACTGCCATGAGGTGACCATTCTTTGACCATGCGCGTTCACATAAGAGGGAGCTCCGTTCCGTCGCTCATCTGAAGTCAATGTAATTCTCCGGTTAGAACGTTATTCAAGATTTATGTTAACAACATTCTAAAGATTGATTCAATACATCGTTTGACATGTTTCTACTGACTGTTACGGAACTTTTGGACATTGTCACGTTTTAGTGAACGCGCTTTGTGACTTTGGAATTGTTTACCAAACGCGCTAACCAAAGTAGCTAATTGGACATAAATAACGGACATTATCGAACAAATCAAGCATTTATTGTGGACCTGGGATTCCTGGGAGTGCATTCTGATGAAGATCATCAAAGGGAATAATTATCATGCATTTTCTGGTTTCTGTTGACTCCAACATGGCGGCTAATTTGACTAGTTCTGAGCGCCGTCTCAGATTATTGCATGGTTTGCTTTTTCCGTAAAGTTTTTTTGAAATCTGACACAGCGGTTGCATTAAGGAGAGGTATATCTATAATTCCATGTGAATAACTCGTATTATCATCTACATTTATGATGAGTATTTCTGTTGAATATATGTGGCTATGCACTATCACTGGATGCTTTTGGAACTAGTGAACGTAACACGCCAATGTAAACTCAGATTTTTTTATATAAATATGAACTTTATCAAACAAAACACACATGTATTGTGTAACATGAAGTCCTATGAGTGTCATCTGATGAAGATCAAAGGTTAGTGATTCATTTTATCTCTATTTGTGCTTTTTGTGACTGCTATCTTTGGCTGGAAAAATGGCTGTGCTTATTCTGTGGCTTGGTGGTGACCTAACAATCGTTTGTGGTGCGTTCGCTGAAAAGCATATTTGAAATCGGACACTTGGTGGGATTTACAAGATTACCTTTAAAATGGTATAAGACACATGTATGTCTGAGGAATTTTAATTATGAGATTTCTGTTGTTTTGAATTTGGCGCCCTGCACTTTCACTGGCTGATGTCATATCCCGTTACCGGGATTGCAGACATAAGACGTTTAAGGCAAAAAAGAGCTTCTGGATAACAGGACAGCGATCCCTCACCTCGGATTAGACTAAGATTTTTTCTACAACAAGGAGGCCGCAAAGGACATTCTCCAAACACCCGACAGGGCCGACATCCCCGTTATTTGCAAGAGGAAGACACGCAGGTACAGAGGACAAAGAGACGGATGCCTCGTCAGGACCCGGAGAAGGCGAGTGGGAAAGCTGCCGTTACCGTCAATACTACTCGCCAAAGTGCAATCATTGGACAATGAATTAGACGAGGAACGATCATGAATATCCTACCAACGGGACATCAAAAACTGTAATATCCTATGTTTCACGGAATCGTGACTGAATGTCGACATGGATATTCAGCTAGCGGGATATACGCTGCACCGGCAAGATAGAACAGCACACTCCGGTAAGACGGGGGGAATCTGTTCATATATGTAAACAACAGCGGGTGCAAGAAATCTAAGGAAGTCTCTAGATTTTGCTCGCCTGAAGTAGAGTATATTGTGATGAATTGTAGGCCACACTACTTGCCTGGAGAGTTTTCAGCTATACTTTTCGTGGCTGTTTATTTACCACCAGACTGATGCTGGCACTAAGACAGCACTCAGTCGGCTGTATAAGGAAATAAGCCAACAGGAAACCACTCAACCAGAGGCGGCGCTCCTAGTGGCCTAAGACTTTAATGCAGGGAAACTTAAATCAGTTCTACCAAATGTCTATCAACATTTTAAATGTGCAACCAGAGGGAAAACATTCTAGATCCCCTGTACTCCACACACAGAGACGCGTACAAAGCTCTCCCTCGCCCTCCATTTGGTAAATCCGACCACAACTCTATCCTCCTGATTCCCGCTTACAAGCAAAAATTAAAGCAGGAAGCACCAGTGACTCGGTCTATAAAAAAGTGGTCAGATGAAGCAGATGCTAAACTACAGGACTGTTTTACTATCACAGACTGGAACATGTTTCTTGATTCTTCCGATGGCATTGAGGAGTACACCACATCAGTCACTGGCTTTATCAATAAGTGCATCGAGGACGTCGTCCCACAGTGACTGTACGTACATACCCCAACCAGAAGCCATGGATTACAGGCAACATTCACACTGAGCTAAAGGGTAGAGCTGCCGCTTTCAAGGTGCGGGACTCTAACCAGGAAGCTTACAAGAAATCCAGCTATGCCCTGCAACGAACCATCAAACAGGTAAAGCGTCAATACAGGGCTAAGATTGAGTCATACTACACCGGCTCCGAAGCTCGTCTTATGTGGCAGGGCCTGCAAACTATTACAGATTACAAAGGGAAGCACAGACGCAAGCTGTCCAGTGACACGAGCCTACCAGACGAGTTGAATCACTTCTATGCTTGCTTCGAGGCAAGCAACACTGAGGCATGCATGAGAGCATCAGCTGTTCCGGACGACTGTGTGATCCCACTCTCCGTAGCCAACGTGAGTAAGACCTTTAAACAGGTCAACATACACAAGGCTGTGGGGCCAGATGGATTACCAGGATGTGTGCTCCGGGCATGTACTGACCAACTGGCAGGTGTCTTCACGGACATTTTCAACATGTCCCTGATTGAGTCTGTAATACCAACATGTTTCAAGCAGACCACCATAGTCCCTGTGCCCAAGAACACGAAGGCAACCTGCCTAAATGACTACAGACCCGTAGCACTCACGTCCGTGGCCATGAAGTGCTTTGAAAGGCTGGTAATGGCTCACATCAACACCATTATCCCAGAAACCCTAGACACACTCCAATTTGCATACCGCCCAAACAGATCCACAGATGATGCAATCTCTATTGCACTCCACACTGCCCTTTCCCACCTGGACAAAAGTAACACTTATGTGAGAATGCTATTCATTGACTACAGCTCAGCGTTCAACACCATAGTACCCTCAAAGCTCATCACTAAGCTAAGGATCCTGGGACTAAACACCTCCCTCTGCAACTGGATCCCAGACTTCCTGCCGGGTCACCCCCAGGTGGTGAGGGTAGGTAGCAACACATCTGCCATGTTGATCCTCAACACTGGAGCTCCCTAGGGGTGCGTGCTCAGTACCCTTCTGTGCTCCCTGCTCACCCACGACTGCATGGCCAGGCACGACTCCAACACCATCATTAAGTTTGCAGACGCCACAATAGTGGTAGGCCTGATCACCGACAACGACGAGACAGCCTATAGGGAGGAGGTCAGAGACCTGGCCGGGTGGTGCCAGAATAACAACCTATCCCTCAACATAACCAAGACTAAGGAGATGATTGTGGACTAGAGGAAAAGGAGGACCGAGCACGCCCCCATTCTCATCGACAGGACTGTAGTGGAGCAGGTTGAGCGCTTCAAGTTCCTTGGTGTCCACATCAACAAAACTAGAATGGTCCAAACACACCAAGACAGTTGTGAAGATGGCACGACAAAGCCTATTCCCACTCAGGAATCTAAAAATATTTGGCATGGGTCCTGAGATCCTCAAAAGGTTCTACAGCTCCAACATCTAGAGCATCCTGACTGGTTGCATCACTGCCTGGTATGGCAATTGCTCAGCCTCTGACCGCAAGGCATTTACAGAGGGTAGTGCGTACAGCCCAGTACATCACTGGGGCTTCAGGACCTCTACACCAGGCGGTGTCAGAGGAAGGCCCTAAAAATTGTCAAAGACCCCAGCCACCCCAGTCATAGAGGGTTCTCTCTACTACCGCATGGCAAGTGGTACTGGAGTGCCAAGTCTAGGACAAAAATGCTTCTCAACAGTTTTAACCCCCAAGCCATAAGACTCCTGAACAGGTAATCAAATGGCTACCTGGACTATTTGCATTGTGTCCCACCAACCCCCTCTTTTACACTGCTGCTACTCTCAGTTTATCATATGTGCATAGTCACTTTAACTATACATTCATGTACATGTAACAGTATAACTTTATACCGTCCCCTCGCCCCGACACGGGCGCGAACCAGGGACCTTCTGCACACCTCAGCAACTGACACCCACGAAGCGTCGTTACCCATCGCTCCACAAAAGCCACGGCCCTTGCAAAGCAAGGGGCAACACTACTTAAGTCTCAGAGCAAGTGACGTAAGTGATTGAAATGCTACTAGCGCGTACCCGCTAACTAGCTAGCCATTTCACATCCGTTACACTCACCCCCCTTTCAACCTCCTCCTTTTTCCACAGCAACCAGTGATCCGGGTCAACAGCATCAATGTAACAGTATAACTTTAAACCGTCCCCTCGCCCCGACACGGGCGCGAACCAGGGACCCTCTGCACACAACAACGGTTGCCCACGAAGCACGGTCGTTACCCATCGCTCCACAAAAGCCGCGGCCCTTGCAGAGCAAGGGGAAACCCTACTTAAGTCTCAGAGCAAGTGACGTAACTGATTGAAATGCTACTAGCGTGTACCCGCTAACTAGCTAGCCATTTCACATCCGTTACATCCATACTACCTCAAATCAGCCTGACTAACCGGCGTCTGTATGTAGCCTCGCTACTGTATATAGCCTGTCTTTTAACTGTTTTATTTACTTACCTATTGTTCACCCAATACCTTTTTTGCACTATTGGTTAGAGCCTGTAAGTAAGCATTTCACTGTAATGTCTACACCTGTTGTATTTGGGGCACGTGACAAATAAACTTTGATTTGAGTAAAGGGTCTGAAAACTTATGTAAATGTGATATTTAAGTTTCTAAATTCTAAAAAACAGTTTTTGCTTTGTCATTATGGGGTATTGTGTGTAGATTGATGAGGGGGGGGGAAAGACTGTCGACAGGTGTGTGCCGTTCCAAATCATGTCCAATCAATTTACCAGAGGTCGACTCCAATCAAGTTGTTGAAACATCTCAAGGATGATCAATGGAAACAGGATGGACCTGATCTGTTTTTGTGTGTGTTTTTTTTAACACTTTGCAAACACTTCTAAAAATCTGTTTTTGCTTTGTCATTATGGGGTATTGCGTGTAGATTGATGAGGAAAAACATGTATTTAATAAATGTTAGAATAAAGCTGTAACGTAAAAACATTTCTGAAAAGTGAAGGAGTCTGAATACCTTCCGAATGCACTGTATCTTTTTCATAATCAAAAATATTGTATTTTCAGCTGATGTACAAAACCAAAAGTGAAAGACGCAAAAACAATACTTAAGAACGGGAAGCATACAAATAGCGCACATAGAACAGATATATCGCTTCTTAGACTTGCTTTCAATGAGATTACTATCTGAATTTGGTCAGGTCGCCCAAAAAGTTACATATAGGATTCTTTCACGCTTCCGGGTTTGTAGAAAGGAAGTTCAGCAAAGCGGCGTTGCTTATGTTCCGGTTACTAGCAACAGCACAGAGTTAGCAAGCTAGCATAATGGCTGCACAGTCCTCTCGCCAATGACACTAGTGTCCCAGCAACAAACAAAAACACCCATACTTCAGGTTTCACAACTTCACAAAGGATGCGACTGTACGTGACAGCTGTGTGAGCAAATACAAATCGTCTGAATTTTAACGCGGCCAACATCAACATAACACAAAAAGGCCGTTCTCGCATTAAATCTGAAAGTTCCCTGTCGGTTCTCTGGAACGACTGGGGGAAGAGCCTGCAGTCTCGGTCTCTCCCTGACACAGCAAGTGCGCGACTGGGAACAGCAAGTGGATGTCTCCGATATGGACACAAGTGTTGGTACCTCTGAAGTGACTGCAGCATGGACCATGACTGCCTGCCCTCCCTGGTGAGTAACGTGAACTTAGGTTTTCCAGATGGTTGATGATGTGTTGTAGCTCAGCGCTGTAGTTCTGCAAACGGTTGCTATAGTTCAGATATTGCATTACCTGTATTCAGTTTTTGAAATAAGAATAGTCTCGGTTCTCCCACTTAAGCCACCCTCCCCTTAGTTTTGACCAACATTTCTTAAACCAAATAGCACTACCATAACATACTTGATTACGTTTGTCCTGAGAACTAGACTAAGTTAGAGTTGGTTTACTGTGTCATGATACTGATAATCAAACTGAATAATAGTACAATTTTGCTATATAAATTATCCCTTTTCTTTTCTTGGATGCTCCACTGGATCGAATCAATGAGCTAGAGCTACAAGTCCAACAGCGCTCTGTTCACCAGCTGCAAAGATTCTGTGCATCTGATGACAACTCTATACCCGGTCCCACTCAGGTCTTCATGGTGTTCTGGGAATCCATTGTCCCCTCTGCCTCCAGGTTAATCTACTAGTCCAAGGCCCAGAAGGCTGGAATGGGAAGCACAACACCAAGGCCCAACAGGAAGCTGCCGCTCATTGACAAGTTTTTTCTTTACTGCTGTCGAGTAGCTGCTGGGCTGAAGGAGGTGTTGGCGGACATATTTTGCTTGAGTGTCCGAACAGTAAGCTGCATTATAATAAACTGGACCAACTACCTGTATCTTGTCTTGGGCTCTGTACCCATTTGGATGTCCAGAGAGCAGGTGCAGGCAAGAACGCCTGACAAGTTCAAAGTTGTTATCCTGGACTGCACAAAGCTGAGATGTGCCAACCCCTCCTCTCTGACAGTCGGAGACCTTTTCATCTTACAAAAAAACACACCACCTTTAAGGGCCTGATTGGGATTGCACCTTGTGGAGCCATCATCTTTGTATCCAGGTTTTCACTGGGTCCATCTCTGATCAGGAGATCAGAGCTAGCTCCAATACAACCAGCCTGAAAGAATTACTAGTAGAAACTACAGTCATTTTCACTATTTTTAGGAATCCTTGTAAGTATTAGCTAGGTAGCTAGGTTCGCCTATTGAAATTGAACTTCAGTTCATGAAATTAAAATAGCTAGCTAGCTACTTAACCCTGTTGCCCAAAACTAATGTTATAAGCAGCCAGATAGCTTCATCTGGCTAGTGAGGCTCGGATCGGGTTGTGTTGTGAAGCTAGATTAGGCACAATAGTGGAATTTGCCGTTTTCCTTCAAAATAAAAGGTACAGTCTTTGAAGTGATGCAGGTTACAATTGGTGGAATCATGCCATATATAGACTAGATAATGTTAAACAAGGTTGGAATGTGAAGCAATGAAATTGTGTATCAGTCTCAGTGACACCCACAGAACACAACTGTGAAGAGTTTACGCAAATATTAGCGTTGTAGCTCTTATCGCGGGACTATGACTGTGTGAAATCTCCCAAGTCAGCCTATTGTGTGTATTGACATTCATATTGCACTGTAACAGCTTTACCTAAGGATTGGGGATCAATGAAATGGTGTATCAGTCTACTCAATACCCAATATTTTTTCGCTAAATCCTCAGTTATCAGACTCAAACATCTACGCAGTATTGCATTTCCTCTGGAATAGTTGACAATAATTGTGGCTCAATTCACAGTCCCTCAATAAGAGCTACAATGCTAATGTTCTCTGGGTGTCATTTATCCACAATCCATAGGTAAAGCTGTACAGTGAAATAAGTATGCCCCCAATGCATTTCTAAAGTATAATACATCCAGTGTGATTAACGTCAAATTGTCTTCTGTTGATTTTATATAACATTCCAACCTCGTTTAGCACGATCTATCCAATTATGGCATATTTCTAGTCATTTGCATCACTGTCAATTACACTTTTATTTTGAAGGCTAACCGCAAAGTCCACAATTGTGGCTAATCCTTAGTGTGGCTAGCTTCACATAGCTGGGTCCGACCACCATTAATCAAATAAAAACGGTCTTATTAATTAAGGTTATTTTAGATGACACCTCACTATATAGTTAGCTAACTATAGCTACTGAAACAGATTGTCGTTTTGCTATGTCTTTGGGGAAGAACATTGTTTGCTTCCATGAGCTAGCTAGCTTTTTTTTTAATGACCGGCACTGTAGGTGCGCGAGACTACTTTACCAGCATCAAATCCTACGTATCGATGAATCCTTGTGACATATAAAATACGAGTGTAATAACCACGTAAAAAATGTATGAACGCATTAGTTGTGACCTGCAGTCATATTCAGGTCCTGATTGGTCAACAAGCTTATTTGACGTGTATCTTTTTTGACATGCCAAGACCCAAACGGCGTTCCATAGAAATCCTAATTGGGACATATGTTTCCAAGAAAATAACTTTTGTCAGTGTGGTGTGTAACCTTGATTTCACTAGGCAAGTCAGTTAATAAGAACAAATTCTTATTTACAATGATGGCCTACCCTGGCTTAATTGTGCTAACTATTGTGTTAACTACTTAACTGTAATAGAATGCTTAAAAAGGCAGCTAAAATGTTAAATATCAGTTATCAGTATCAGGTTTTTTGTCAAGTTAAATCTCGGTATCGCCAAAAATGTCATCAGTGCATCACTAGTTATATTAATTATGTCATTATAAATAACAGCTTTATACCAACGTGTACATGTTTTGTGATCATTATAAATTGATCTGTTCAGATGATGAATTTTGGATCATTTGTATTTTGAATGTGTATTAGGTTACGAATAATATGGTGTTTTGGGATGTAGTATTTGCATAATGCATTCATCTGTTAGAACATTGTTACATTTGATTTTATCATTAAATATTCATTCTGTGACATGTTTAGTCTGTCATAAAATAAGATCACACTTCAATCAGTAGAATACTCTATTACAATGTTGCTTACATTTTAGTCATTTAGCAGACACTCTTATCCAGAACAACTTACAGTAGTGAGTGCATACATTTTCTTACTGGTCATCCGTGGGAATCGAACCCACAAACGCCATGCTCTACCAACTGCCACACGGGAGAGACAAACAAGATTATTTAAACAAATTATCTCCTTTACATACAATTGTAAATAGTTATATACAGTACACAACCAAAAGTATGTGGACACCAGCTCGTCAAACATCATGGGCATTAAAATGGAGTTGGTCCCCCCCCTTTGCTGCTATAACAGCCTCCACTCTTCTGGTAAAGTTTTCCACTAGACGTTGGAACACTGCTTCAGGAACTTGAGTCCATTCAGCCACAAGAGCATTAGTGAGGTCGGGCACTGATGTTGGGCAATTAGGCCTGGCTCACAGTCGGCGTTCCAATTCATCCCAAAGGTATTTGATGGGGTTGAGGTCAGGGCGCTGTGCAGGCCAGTCGAGTTCTTCACACCGATCTCGACAAATAATTGATGTATGGACCTCGCTTTGTGCACAGGGACATTGTCATGCTGAAAAAGGAAAGGGCCTTCCCCAAACTGTTGCCACAAAGTTGAAAGCACAAAATCGTCTAGAATGTCATTATAGAATGTCATTAATGTCCCGATAGCATTAAGAGTTCCCTTCACTGGAAGGGGCCTAGAACGAACCATGACAAACAGCACCAAACCATTATTCCTCATTTACATTTGGCACTATGCATTAGGGCAGGTAGCGTTCTCCTGGCATCTGCCAATCCCAGATTAGTCTGTCGAACTGCCGGAGAACGCGTTTCCACTTCTCCAGAGTCCAATGGCGGCGAGCCTGCCATTGCGCATGGTGATCTAAACTCATTTCATGAAGCTCCCGACTAACAGTTATTGTGCGGACGTTGCTTCTAGAGGTAGTTGGAACTCTGTAGTGAGTGTTGCAACCGAGGACAGACAATTTTTACGCGCTTCAGCACTCGGCGGTCCTGTTGTGAGCTTGTGTGGCCTACCACTTCGCAGCTGAGCCGATGTTGCGCCCAGACGTTTCCACTTCACAATAACAGCACTTACTGGGGCAGCTCTAGCAGGGCCGAAATTTGATTAACTGACTTATTGGAAAGGTGGCATCCTATGACGGTGCCGCGTTGAATGTCACAGCTCTTCAGTAAGGCCATTCTACTGCCAATGTTTGTCTACGGAGACTGCATGGCTGTATGCTCGATGTTATACACCTGTCAGTAACGGGTGTGGCTGAAATAGACAAATCCACATACCTTTGAATATATAGTGTATGTATATTTCCTTGGGCAACATTTTGTGCTTGCCAAGTAAGACTAGCTGACCTGCAACAATATTTATCTTAAGGTACACATCCATGTAGGTGTAGAGGTCAATCTCTGCTATCAAAGCATCTCTCCAAATGATCTCTACTGTAATGTCACGTCTAGCGTTGTATTGAAGTCGCACCAATCTGGACTTGCCAGTGATATTTGTGGCTGTGTTTGAGCTTGGCCTGTCCATTAACAAACTTAATGTGTTTCACATCAGTTACACTCAACGTCAGGGCACTTGATCTCGGCTAGCCCGAAGAATGGCGCTGCAGAGGGGTCAAACTTTCCCATCGGGGCTTGCCCCAAGATGGGGTGCATCTGGGTGCACAACGAATCCACAAGGTTTGATCGAGACATTAAATAATTCTTAATAGTCCTCCAGAACTCGACTCAAGCTCAAGACCCTGCCATTCACCTTTAAGCATCCTCATGGCTAGGGCCTGGCTAGACGAGTCTCCACGCACGTGGCATGCTTCGCTGAACCGGCTAGCAGTCACACATGGTTTCCTCATTTCCTTCCATTATAGACAGGCAGACTGCAATTGCCTTTCTTTTACTGTGAGTTGGGGGAATGCAGGAGCATCTGGACGCTTTAGAATCTCTTGGGGTGACAGTTGGGGGACACTAAGACAGCATTGACCCACGGGGCACTGGAACAAATCTAGAGTCAACCAGAGTAATTTCTTCCAGTCCATGCAGCACCTTGGCGATGGCAGGTTGCGGTCTCATGCTCCTCAAACTTGGTCCAACAGACAGCACCATCATGTCAGGAAGAGGCCCTGACACACATAAGCATAGACAAGGGATGAATGTCAGTCAAGACCATAAAACTTTAGTCCAATAAATTTCAACACGAGTGAAGGCAAAGTGTCAGCCTGGGGATGGCAACCTGTTTAAAAAGACAATTGTAACTCACCAGGGAATGCATGGTAAATAGTGCATTTAATGCCACTCCTGCCTGATGTCCTTGGCTTCCTCAACCATTAATCAGCAGTCTCTGGTCAAATCCCCTGGTCAAACAATGTACATTAATGAGCCTACAAAAATACAAAATGTGTTGTCTATGACAATATGAAAAATTCTCAATTTCAAAACTTGACCATTATGGTGTAATGTGCAATCTGGAAGAGTAGAGCCACCAGATGATTGCACAAATCTCTGAGCTGCACATGAACAGGAGAAGCAGTTTATGATGACACAGCCCTTGCAATGTGATCTAAAAGAACATGCGGGGGGGGGGGGGGGGGGGGATCATCACATAGTAGTGATACACTGTTCTTGATCAGCAAGGTCATGACTCCTCTTCAACTCACACATTAAAATGTAACTGACCAACTACTAAAAGTTTACTATACTACATTTTAAAATGTTATGCAGGCTCAGATCAGTAACAAAGGAACTAGGCCTACTGCATGTCCAGGTACATGAGAACCGATACGTACGAGCAAAATACAGGTAAACTGCAACCGCATCAACAATAAGCACTAAACTGCCTATCATATCTCGTAACCTGCAGTAAATGGGGCTCCTCATTGGCCTGTGACACCTTGTCCATACTACCACTGCCTTCTGGTCTATTATGTTTTATCAAAAAAAAAAAAAAAGAAAAAGTGTTAGGTGGGATGTAATCTATTAGCGTACATAATTTTAAATTGCTGCTCTTAATGTTACTGAGATGGGTCTAGCTAGCTACGATGCTTACTAGAAACAAATAATATACACATATTAGTGGCTGGCCAAATAGTTACCATTAATTAGTTGTCTAGCTAAGTCTGACAAACATTAAGTAAAGTTAGCTTGCTAGCTTGCACTATTCAATTTGGTAATGGCTTAACTAGCTAGCTAACGGTAGCTATCTCAACTGGTCACTTCAAGCACTAACTTACCTTGATAGTTGAAGATATATTGTTTGTGGAAGAAATTGTATTCTTTATCAAGTTTACATCTCTTCGTCTGGGAATGTTCGTGAACGATAGCCACATCACTCATGCAAATTGAGTAGTGACTGGGTAAACGCCATGATCGAATTTTGCGGAAGACTAGACGACAACCGGATATCGTCATACCGCTTGGCAAGGGAGGAAGTTGTCTGTTGGGGGTGTGAAAAAAGCCTATTGTAGCTTTAAGTACTCTACACCACTGAAGATCAGTGTGCATATAAACATTCAATGATGTGGCACGCAACCATTGGTTGATGCAATGCACATAAGGACTTACCTTATTTGCTCTGTCCACCTTGGCACACACAGCATCCATGGCTGCCCTCTCCGCCAGGCGAGCCTGTTTCTTCTCCTTCGCTTTGTTTGACTTCCTCTGGAGAGTGGTATGAGGGGAGAGAGGTACAGTTAGAGATGGTAAATAGAAATGTCAGTTGGTCAATCTTCAAGCAGAAGGCTGCAGCAGTAGTGTGTTTGTGTGCATGAGTGAAGTAAGGGACGTGTGTCCCAATATTGATGTAAGGCCAAAGAAAGATGGTTTAGTGCCTCTTGTTTCTTAGAAAAACATACGAGGGACTAGCTATATGATTACAAAAGAAAAACGATTTATGGTCCGAATGTTGGTTTCACTGTGTTGGCATGAGTGGAATACTGGCACACAGCTAGCTAGCAAGCAAACAAACAAACAAACAGCTAGCTAGCAAGCACACAGCAAGCAAGCAAGCAAGCACACAGCAAGCAAGCAAGCAAGCACACAGCTAGCTAGCAAGCACACAGCTAGCAAGCAAGCAAACAAACAGCTAGCTAGCAAGCACACAAACACACAGCTAGCTAACAAGCACACAAACACACAGATAGCTAACAAGCACACAAACACACAGATAGCTAACAAGCACACAGATAGCTAGCAAGCAAGCAAGCAAACAGCTAGCTAGCAAGCAGCTAGCTAGCAAGCAAGCACGCAGCTAGCTAGAAGTGTGTTGGCATGAGAGTGGAAAACTGGCACGCAGCTAGCTAGCAAGCAAACAAACAAACAGCTAGCTAGCAAGCACACAGCAAGCAAGCAAGCAAGCACACAGCTAGCTAGCAAGCACACAGCTAGCAAGCAAGCAAACAAACAGCTAGCTAGCAAGCACACAAACACACAGCTAGCTAACAAGCACACAAACACACAGATAGCTAACAAGCACACAAACACACAGATAGCTAGCAAGCAAGCAAGCAAACAGCTAGCTAGCAAGCAGCTAGCTAGCAAGCAAGCACGCAGCTAGCTAGAAGTGTGTTGGCATGAGAGTGGAATACTGGCACGCAGCTAGCTAGCAAGCAAACAAACAGCTAGCTAGCAAGCACACAGCAAGCAAGCAAGCAAGCACACAGCTAGCAAGCAAGCAAGCACACAGCTAGCTAGCAAGCACACAGCTAGCAAGCAAGCAAACAAACAGCTAGCTAGCAAGCACACAAACACACAGCTAGCTAACAAGCACACAAACACACAGATAGCTAACAAGCACACAGATAGCTAGCAAGCAAGCAAGCAAGCAAGCAAACAGCTAGCTAGCAAGCAGCTAGCTAGCAAGCAAGCACGCAGCTAGCTAGAAGTGTGTTGGCATGAGAGTGGAATACTGGCACGCAGCTAGCTAGCAAGCAAACAAACAGCTAGCTAGCACGCAAACAAACAGCTAGCTAGCAAGCAAGCACACAGCAAGCAAGCACAGCAAGCACACAGCAAGCAAGCAAGCAAGCACACAGCAAGCAAGCACAGCAAGCACACAGCAAGCAAGCAAGCAGGCACACAGCAAGCTAGCTAGCAAGCACACAGCTAGCTAGCTAGCTAGCAAGCACACAGCTAGCTAGCAAGCACACAGCTAGCTAGCAAACAAGCACACAGCTAGCTAGCAAGCAAGCACACAGCTAGCTAGCAAGCAAGCAAACAGCTAGCTAGCAAGCAAACAAGCACACAGCTAGCTAGCAAGCAAGCAAGCAAGCAAACAAGCACACAGCTAGCAAGCAAGCAAGCAGCTAGCTAGCAAGCAAGCAAGCAAACAGCTAGCTAGCAAGCAAGCAAACAAGCAGCTAGCTAGCAAGCAAGCAAACAAGCAGCTAGCTAGCAAGCAAGCAAACAAGCAGCTAGCTAGCAAGCAAGCAAACAAGCAGCTAGCTAGCAAGCAAGCAAACAAGCAGCTAGCTAGCAAGCAAGCAAACAAGCAGCTAGCTAGCAAGCAAGCAAACAAGCAGCTAGCTAGCAAGCAAGCAAACAAGCAGCTAGCTAGCAAGCAAGCAAACAAGCAGCTAGCTAGCAAGCAAGCAAACAAGCAGCTAGCTAGCAAGCAAGCAAACAAGCAGCTAGCTAGCTAGCAAACAAACAAGCAGCTAGCTAGCTAGCAAACAAACAGCTAGCTAGCAAACAAACAAACAAGCAGCTAGCTAGCAAACAAACAAGCAGCTAGCTAGCAAACAAACAAGCAGCTAGCTAGCAAACAAACAAGCAGCTAGCTAGCAAGCAAACAAGCAGCTAGCTAGCAAGCAAACAAGCAGCTAGCTAGCAAACAAGCAGCTAGCTAGCAAACAAGCAGCTAGCAAGCAAACAAGCAGCTAGCTAGCAAGCAAGCAAGCAGCTAGCTAGCAAGCAAGCAAGCAAACAAGCAGCTAGCTAGCAAGCAAGCAAACAAACAAGCAGCTAGCTAGCAAGCTAGCAAACAAACAAGCAGCTAGCTAGCAAGCTAGCAAACAAGCAGCTAGCTAGCAAGCTAGCAAACAAGCAGCTAGCTAGCAAGCAAGCACACAGCTAGCTAGCAAGCAAACAAGCACACAGCTAGCTAGCAAGCAAACAAGCACACAGCTAGCTAGCAAGCAAACAAGCACACAGCTAGCTAGCAAGCAAACAAGCACACAGCTAGCTAGCAAGCAAACAAGCACACAGCTAGCTAGCAAACAAGCACACAGCTAGCTAGCAAGCACACAGCTAGCTAGCAAGCACACAGCTAGCTAGCAAGCACACAGCTAGCTAGCAAGCAAACAGCTAGCTAGCAAGCAAACAGCTAGCTAGCAAGCAAACAAGCACACAGCTAGCTAGCAAACAAGCACACAGCTAGCTAGCAAACAAGCACACAGCTAGCTAGCAAGCAAGCACACAGCTAGCTAGCAAGCAAGCACACAGCTAGCTAGCAAGCAAGCACACAGCTAGCTAGCAAGCAAGCACACAGCTAGCTAGCAAGCAAGCACACAGCTAGCTAGCAAGCAAGCACACAGCTAGCTAGCAAGCAAGCACACAGCTAGCTAGCAAGCAAGCACACAGCTAGCTAGCAAGCAAACAAGCAAGCAAACAAGCACACAGCTAGTTAGCAAGCAAGCAAACAAGCACACAGCTAGCTAGCAAGCAAACAAGTACACAGCTAGCAAACAAGCACACAGCTAGCTAGCAAGCAAGCAAGCACTCAGCTAGCTAGCACACAGCTAGCACACAGCAAACAAGCAAGCAAGCCAACAGCTAGCAAGCACACAGCTAGCACACAGCAAGCAAGCCAACAGCGAGCAAGCAAGCCAACAGCGAGCAAGCAAGCCAACAGCGAGCTAGCAAGCCAACAGCGAGCTAGCAAGCCAACAGCGAGCTAGCAAGCCAACAGCGAGCTAGCAAGCCAACAGCGAGCTAGCAAGCCAACAGCGAGCTAGCAAGCCAACAGCGAGCTAGCAAGCCAACAGCGAGCTAGCAAGCCAACAGCGAGCTAGCAAGCCAACAGCGAGCTAGCAAGTTAGCAAGCCAACAGCAAGCCAACAGCGAGCTAGCAAGCCAACAGCGAGCAAGCAAACACAGTTGGCTGGCCAGCAAACAAACAAAAAACAGTTGGCTGGCCAGCAAACAAACAAAAAACAGTTGGCTGGCCAGCAAACAAACAAAAAACAGTTGGCTGGCCAGCAAACAAACAAAAAACAGTTGGCTGGCCAGCAAACAAACAAAAAACAGTTGGCTGGCCAGCAAACAAACAAAAAACAGTTGGCTGGCCAGCAAACAAACAAAAAACAGTTGGCTGGCCAGCAAACAAACAAAAAACAGTTGGCTGGCCAGCAAACAAACAAAAACAGTTGGCTGGCTAACAAACAAACAGTTAGGTAGGTAATGTTAGTTAGCGACTTCTTACCCCAGCTAGATGTAGGTTGTAAAACGTGACTTAAAATCATCAGGTTACTTACTACTTCTCAAATGTTCTAAACAGGTAGCTAAGAGTCGAGCCTCCCACCTTGCCTAATCTAGACTAGTGTGGCACAATGAGAAAGAAGCCTTTGTGAAAATTGATTCATATCAAGCTAGTTACGTGGCTACCAAATTCAGGTAGCACCACACCTGAAAACAAACACACCGCACGGGAGAGCGTTGCAATGGGGCAACACTGGACCAAATAAAACCAGTGAAAAAGATGGTTTAAACAATCACAAAAAGGGGTTATTTTGGAGCTGGTTAACGGTGTGCCTGCCAGCCATCCATTCATTCATTCCGTGGTCTCTCCATCACGCATCCACGGGATCATGATTTTGGACGCTGTCTTTGTTTGATGGAAGCATTCACCTTTTTACACAAATACACGGACAGACGGTCAAAACTCACCCCCATATTGCTGTATTATAACGACCGCCTTGAAGAAACTAGCTACCTATCTTGCAAGCTGTTGTATTGATATAGCTAACTAGATCGCCAAATTAATATTGTTTCTTGAGTGGGGCAAGATTAGGTAAAATGATTGCGTTGCTAGATATTTAGCAAGCTAACTACCACATTACCTCAACTGGCTACAAATAACAATATGCCCACGATTGCTTACATTAACTTTAATCGACGAAATTAGACGTTTAATCACGTTTTATATTATTTGGCGCCAAGAGAAAGGGTTGATTTACGTCTCTTGGCCCTACTCCCTTTTCTCTATCCTTTCCTCCCTCTTTCTTTTACTACTCTTCTCAGACCAACATTAACGAGAATATCGTTTCCTCTTAAGCATTGGGGAAATGACGACATCAGCTTGTCGGGGGTCAATAAAGAAAGAAACCTGACAACTATTATTCCTGAATTCACTCTGCAAAATGGCTATATAAGAAACTGTATCCATGTTTTTCTCACTTGTTGTGGAAATATGAATAATGATTCTGGTAAGTATTTAAGAGGGTCTGAACGAGCCAAAATATTTATGGCTATTGAGGCATGGTTGTCCAAAGCCTTATACTCAGTGATGTCTATCTACACTGTAGTAATATTATTATTATTATTATTAAAAAAGATATATACTTTTTTTTATTAACAACAAATCAATACAGGAAGTACATGTGGGAACACAAGTGTATATAAATAATATACAAAGGACAAGTGGGCTAGGGGGTACAATATCACATTACACAAGGACCTTAAGGGACATACTTATTATTCTAACAGCTTTTTTGTTAGTATAGTATTTAATTGTCTTTGTAAGGTAAGAAAACGTGGTGTTTTGTTTGTAAATTTACATTTGTGAAAATGAAATTTGGCCAAAAGAATAATGAAATTAATTACATAAAAATGTTTCAGCTTATTTCTATCGTAGGTAAAGAATCCACAATAGTGTAAGATCTTCATAAATGTGTTCAATTATAAATCTACTGATGTCTTGCCACAGTTTTCTTACGTGAATACAATGCCAAAAAAGATGCAACACTGTTCCTGGGTGGTCATTACAAAAGGAACCATTTGAGTTGATGTTTTCCTTAAATTTCTTCATATAGTGGTTGGCAGGATAATATTTATGAATAATTTTATAAGGAAACTTCCTTAATTTTGTTAACAAGTAGGTATGTGTGTGGCAACATCCAAACTTTCATGATGCCACTTAGGCCAACAGCAATATGTACAGTGGGGCAAAAAAGTATTTAGTCAGCCACCAATTGTGCAAGTTCTCCCACTTAAAAAGATGAGAGAGGCCTGTAATTTTCATCATAGGTACACTTCAACTATGACAGACAAAATGAGAAAAAAATCCAGAAAATCACATTGCAAATAAATTCATTAAAAATCCTACAAATTATGGTGGAAAACAAGTATTTAACAAAAGTTTATCTCAATACTTTGTTATATACCCTTTGTTGGCAATGACAGAGGTCAAACGTTTTCTGTAAGTCTTCACAAGGTTTTCACACACTGTTGCTGGTATTTTGGCCCATTCCTCCATGCAGATCTCCTCTAGAGCAGTGATGTTTTGGGGCTGTTGCTGGGCAATACGGACTTTCAACTCCCTCCAAAGATTTTCTATGGGGTTGAGATCTGGAGACTGGCTAGGCCACTCCAGGACCTTGAAATGTTTCTTACGAAGCCACTCCTTCGTTGCCCGGGCGGTGTGTTTGGGATCATTGTCATGCTGAAAGACCCAGCCACGTTTCATCTTCAATGCCCTTGCTGATGGAAGGAGGTTTTCACTCAAAATCTCACGATACATGGCCCCATTTATTCTGTCCTTTACACGGATCAGTCGTCCTGGTCCCTTTGCAGAAAAACAGCCCCAAAGCATGATGTTTCCATCCCCATGCTTCTCAGTAGGTATGGTGTTCTTTGGATGCAACTCAACATTCTTTGTTCTCCAAACACGACGAGTTGAGTTTTTACCAAAAAGTTATATTTTGGTTTCATCTGACCATATGACATTCTCCCAATCTTCTTCTGGATCATCCAAATGCTCTCTAGCAAACTTCAGGCGGGCCTGGACATGTACTGGCTTAAGCAGGGGGACACGTCTTGCACTGCAGGATTTGAGTCCCTGGCGACGTAGTGTGTTACTGATGGTAGGCTTTGTTACTTTGGTCCCAGCTCTCTGCAGGTCATTCACTAGGTCCCCTCGTGTGGTTCTGGGATTTTTGCTCACCGTTCTTGTGATCATTTTGACCCCACGGGGTGAGATCTTGCATGGAGCCCCAGATCGAGGGAGATTATCAGTGTATCTTCCATTTCCTAATAATTGCTCCCACAGTTGATTTCTTCAAACCAAACTGCTTACCTATTGCAGATTCAGTCTTCCCAGCCTGGTGCAGGTCTACAATTTTGTTTCTGGTGTCCTTTGACAGCTCTTTGGTCTTGGCCATAGTGGAGTTTGGAGTGTGACTGTTTGAGGTTGTGGACAGGTGTCTTTTATACTGATAACAAGTTCAAACAGGTGCCATTAATACAGGTAACGAGTGGAGGACAGAGGAGCCTCTTAAAGAAGAAGTTACAGGTCTGTGAGAGCCAGAACTCTTGCTTGTTTTTAGGTGACCAAATACTTATTTTTCACCATAATTTGCAAATAAATTCATTAAAAATCCTACAATGTGATTTTCTGGATTTTTTTTTCTCATTTTGTCTGTCATAGTTGGAGTGTACCTATGATGAAAATGACAGGCCTCTCTCATCTTTTTAAGTGGGAGAACTTGCACAATTGGTGGCTGACTAAATACTTTTTTGCCCCACTGTAACTAAGTGGGTAGAAATATGTTCCCTCCAACAAACATAACACGATTTTCTTATTTAATTTCTTGCATTAAGGCTGTTTATTATATGCAAAATAAATATTTTAAAATGTCAATTATTATAACTTCATCTTTGATCTTCGGGTCGTTCATGGGTTGTACAACGCCTCATTTGGCCACAAGATGGCGGTGCTCGACAAGACGCGATTTGGAGAAGTTCAACAAATGAACCATTAGCATGGATGGACCATTAGAACATCTAAATTAATTACTGCCTTGCCATAGTTATTCATCATGCATTTTCAAGTGATTGATAGATTTTTCCCCCTTTATTTAACTAGGCAAGACAGTTAAAAACAAATTCTTTTTTAAAATGACGGCCTACCCTGGCCAAACCCTTCCCTGACCCGGACGACATTGGGCCAATTGTGCGCTGCCCTATGGGACTCCCTGATCACAGCCAGTTGATACAGCTCAGAATCGAACCAGGGTCTGTAGTGACAACTCTAGCACTGAGATACAGTGCCTTAGACCACTGCGCCACTCAGGAGCCATTTGATATGATTGGCTATGTGCACCGTTGCTTGGGTAGGCCTTTCCAGTGTGTAGCCTACAAGATCCCTTTATATGGTTGTGGACATCCATATGTTGAGAGTTTTCTACAGGCCTATGGTGTATTCTTTACACACACACACGGCCCGTTAGTAAGCCCAGCCCACAACCCTTTTTGGGGTAATCTGTCTCGCAGCTAGAGATGGCATTTGTGGAGAGAGGCGAGAAGCAGGTCAGGGCATGATATTAATTACACGAATGACAATTTCTGTTATGGCTTTCAGGCTACTACTGTTTTGGTTACACAGGAATTACTAATGGACTGTCCAGAGACAACAATGGTCTGGCCCCTGCATGGCACTGTAGATCTGTAAGGATTGGATAGGTATAAGCAATATGGAAGTGAGTATTAGTATTCTTCCTATCATGTTGAAGTTATATTGCTTAGGCCTATACCTATCCATTCCTTTCAGCTCTTCATGAAGTTCCCAGTGGCACAACCCTTAGGCTACTGGACTCCTTGGCTATTCTCTCTCTTTACCTGTCTCACATTCATTTGAGCGGCAGACAGTGATTATTTTGCTAACGGCCCTAATCAGTTTCCCATGCATTGTCAATGGGGTTTGTAAACCAACCCGGATGTAATATACAGGGGGTGGTCAGCTCAGGGATTCGATTCAGCAACCTTTTGGTTACTGGCCCAACGCTCTAACCACTAGGCTACCTGCCGCCCAAGGGTAAGTTAACCAAAAGTGGACAGACTCCAATCAGTTACTGAGACAATTGCCCAGACTTCGTAGACAGTTTAATAATGCTTAAACCTCATCTTCATCAAATGATCCATAAAAGGGACCAACTCAGAAAATGCGTATTTATTATTTTCCCACCCCTTATTTCCCTCTACCTCTGGGTGTGCATGTTAGTATATGAATATTAGTCCAATTATTATTTGATCAAATCTCTAGTAATCAATTACACAGAAAATGCATCATCTTTTCATATATTCACAGAATCCATATAGAACGTTAGAAATTCTTAGGTACTCACATCAACCAATCCATTGGCTCAGCAAACATTTTCCCAGTGAAAAAAAAGCAGAAGTTTCCCGGACACTACCCTGCCCGGTCATGGGATCCTCAATCGTTCTCTAGAGTTCCAGAAATTATAGACTTGCCTCTACTTTCTAAAATAACATCCCGTGCTCAGTACCACCCCGTGATATTCTATGATGGGCAGTGATGAACGTAACCCCAAGATAACGTTCAATTAAAACTTATTATCCAAATTTGAATCATCTTTTGATGCAAATTTCTATATATTATTATCCTAATTTAAGATGAACACTTATTTCTACCCTCACACACTCTCGTATCACATTCACAGAAAACACAAGCAATTTAAAAAATATATATATATTTCACCTTCATTTAACCAGGTAGGCAAGTTGAGAACATGTTCTCATTTACAATTGCGACCTGGCCAAGATAAAGCAAAGCAGTTCGACACATACAACAACACAGAGTTACACATGGAGTTAAACAAACATACAGTCAATAATACAGTAGAAAAATAAGTCTATATACAATGTGAGCAAGTGAGGTGAGATAAGGGAGGTGAAGGCAAAAAAAGGCCATGGTGGTGAAGTAAATACAATATAGCAAGTAAAACACTGGAATGGTAGATTTGCAGTGGAAGAATGTGCAAAGTAGAGATAGAAATAATGGGGTGCAAAGGAGCAAAAATAAATAAATAAATACAGTAGGGAAAGAGGTAGTTGTTTGGGCTAAATTATAGATGGGCTATGTACAGGTGCAGTAATCTGTGAGCTGCTCTGACAGCTGGTGCTTAAAGCTAGTGATGACACAGAGGGGAATGAGACAGACGAGGAAAACCGGTTAGCGCTGTTTTTAGATTTCAAACCCTGTCTATATGAACAGGGAAACCCATACCATTATCAAAATATTGCCTAATTAGTGGTCCCAAAACAAAACATTCACAAAAGAGTAACCCAGGGCATACCTGGTGTTAGGTTCTAAATATCAGAGTAAGAAATTGACGGACTCTATAAAAGCTCCAACCAAGTTTATTCACCCCAAAGGATCGAACAGCTGAACAGACAAAAACATATTTCCACCAGTGATAATATATATACTAGAGGTCGACCGATTAATCGGCATGGACGATTAATTAGGGCAGAATTCAAGTTTTCATAACAATCGGTAATCAGCCTTTTTGGATGCCGATTATGGCCGATTACATTGCAATCCACGAAGAGACTGCGTTGCAGGCTGACCATCTGTTACGCGAGTGCAGCGTCAAAAGGACCTTGTGGCTGCCAGGAGCCAAGGTAAGTTGCTAGCTAGCATTAAACTTATCTTATAAAAAACTATCGATTTTCACACAATCACTAGTTAACTACACATGGTTGATGATATTGATGACATAATCAACTTTTATTTTCTTCTCCAACACTGAATACAATTCAACATGGCAATGACTCAACAATACGACGGCATAATCAATAATTCATTAAGTTAACTTTCAATAATACTGAAATATATCTGTCTGTGTTTTTTCATTATTTCAACCAACTTGAACATGTTTCATGATTTATTTTAGACTAAATATATTTTATTTATGTATTATATTAAGTTACAATAAAAGTGTTCATTCAGTATTATTGTAATTGTCATTATTACAAATATATATAATAATCATCTGATTAATCGGTATTGGCTTTTATTGGTCCTCCAATAATCGGTATCGGTATCGGCGTTGAAAATTCATAATCGGTCGACCTCTAATATATACCACAATTTGGGTGGAGTCTCCTCCTTCTCTCTAAACATTGCATCTTTATTGCTAGGCTAGAAGTTAAGTGAGCAATAAACTGTTCCTTCTCCCTTAATGTGACCTGACCTGACCTCGACCCCTTTCATCACTAATCCACGGCTCTCCACCCTTATAAGTGTCTGCCATATGTGATCGTTTACCCTGCACTCAATACATTATAAGCTTAAATGCACCCACCATATACATTCCTCCTACAGATAACCATAAACTACTGGTGTAGAACCTTGACTATGGCACCTCGCATGTCTCTAGCATAACTAATGATTCCTGTTGCGAGTGGCATGTTAATGAAAGATCAGTATCTCAATGCATTCTTAGTCCAAACTGCTATACATTTTGCAGTGTGTAGACCTTCCTCAATAAACCTGACACTCCAACTTGTGATAAGGTGCATCTAGGTGATAGATGTAGGAGTCAGGCGCAGGAGAGCAGGGATGTCTGAGAAGCGTGTTTTAATAAGACAGTCCACCAACACTGGAATGCCACAATTTAAATGGACGACGCCCTCGTGCAAACGCACAGAGGAACGAACACAGTTCCGACACTCATACACTTACTTAACCGTGAAAACAAATAACGGTAAATCCAACCGAGCACATTACAACGAAAGACTAATCCCGCACAAACCTAGGCAGGCAACAGGGTACATATATACACACAGAAATTAACGCAAATGAAAAAAGGTGTGAAAAGAACCAAAGACAAAACAAACAGAAAAGGAAAAAGGGATCGGTGATGGCTAGTAGACCGGCGACGCCGACCGCCGAGCGCCGCCCAAACAGGGAGAGGAGCCACCTTAGGTAGAAGTCGTGACACAACTAGACAATTACGGGCATGGTTTACCACCCCCCTTCTCCCAGCACTTCAAGCGTGTCTTCATTGGTCCTTCTCCAGATAGCGTTACAGTTCATCTTCCCAACGGCACATGTGTAACTCTTGCCTGTCACATTTGATAGCCCTTGATAATGTCCCGATTTCAATATCCAAATAAATAAATCTGTTTTTCCATGTCCCAGAGTCTCTCACCTGAGCCGCCAACACCATTTTGTCCGGTCCATTTCTCCCACCAGTACACCAGCAGCATGAGAGAAGTTTGAATGTTATCTCTCTTCATGCTCACTCCACATGCACGGTCTCAGGACTCATGGCGCACTCCTGCCGCCTGTACCAAGGTGATGGCTCGGACTCAGATAGGAGTGTTAAAAGTCACTGTCGTATTGAACACCTTGGTTGCTCTTTCTTCAGCCGGTTAGCGAGGGTTTTGAGGTTCACACACTGTTCAGTCCAATTATCTCTTTCATGCATTAAACCTCACTGGGATATGTGGGACACTAGCGTCCCACCTCGCCAACAGCCAGTGAAATTGCAGGGCGCCAAATTCAAACAGAAATCTCATAATTAAAATTCCTCAAAACATACAAGTATTATGCAACATTTTAAAGATAAACGTCTTGTTAATCCAGCCACAGTGTCTGATTTCAAAAAGGCTTTGCGGCGAAAGCACACCTTGCGATTATGTTAGGTCAGCGCCTAGTCACAGAAAACCATACTGCAATTTTCCAAAGAAGGAGAGGTGTCACAAAAGACGGAAATAGCGTTAAAATTAATCACTAACCTTTGATGAGCTTTACCGGATGGCACTCCCAGGACTCCATGTTAGACAATAAATGTGTGTTTTGTTCGATAAAGTTCATCTTTATGTCCAAAAACCTAATTTGAAATTGGTGTGTTGTGTTCAGAAATGCATTGTCTCAAACAAACATACTGTGAAAGTGCAGAGAGCCACATCAAATTACAGAAATACTCATCATAAACATTGATAAAAGATACAAGTGTTAAACACACAATTAAAGATAAACTCCTGCTTAATGCAACCGCTGTGTCAGATTTCAAAAAGGCTTTACGGCGAAAGCACACCTTGCGATTATGTTAGGTCAGCGCCAAGTCACAGAAAAACATACAGCCATTTTCCAAAGAAGGAGAGGTGTCACAAAACTCAGAAGTAGCGTTATAAATATTCCCTTACCTTTGATGATCATCATCAGAATGCACTCCCAGGAATCCCAGTTCCACAATAAATGTTTGTTTTGTTCGATAAAGTCCATAATTTATGTCCAAATACCTCTTTTTAGTTGCGTGTTTAGTCCAGTAATCCAAATACAAAGTACGCAAGCAATTAGTTCAGACAAAAAGTCAAAAAAGTTATATTACAGTTCGTAGAAACATGTCAAACGATGTATAGAATCAATCTTTAGGATGTTTTATCATAAATCTTCAATAATGTTTCAACCGGACAATTCCTTTGTCTTTAGAAATGAAAAGGAACGCAGCTCGCTCTCACAGCCGCACGCCTGACTTAGCTCATGGCATTCTGCCAGACCTCTTAGTCAAACAGCTCTTATTCGCTCCCCCTTCACAGTAGAAGCCTGAAACACAGTTCTAAAGACTGTTGATCCCTAGTGGAAGCCTTAGGAAGTGCAATATGATATGTTTCTCAGGTTGTTGCCTGCCATATGAGTTCTGTTATACTCACAGACATCATTCAAACAGTTTTAGAAACGTCAGAGTGTTTTCTATCCAAATATGGCAGAATACAAACAGTGTAGTTATTCCCTCCACATGCAATCAAACAGGCAAAACGT
This sequence comes from Salvelinus fontinalis, assembly GCF_029448725.1. NCBI lineage: Eukaryota > Metazoa > Chordata > Actinopteri > Salmoniformes > Salmonidae > Salvelinus > Salvelinus fontinalis. The sequence continues at coordinate 36,316,435 of NC_074675.1, forward strand.
CAGTATTGAGAGAAAGTGGAGTCGCAATTTAACGGCTCATACATGAGACGTATGTGGCAGGGTCTACAGACAATCACGACCTACAAAAGGAAAACCAGCCTTATTCGCCCGCTTTAAGGATAAGACAGTGCCACCGGCACGTCTCGCTACCAAGGACTGTGGGCTACCCTTTTCCGTGGCTGACGTGAGAAAGACATTTAAGCATGTTAACTCTCGCAAGTCTGCCGGCCAAGACTGCATCCCTAACCATGTCCTCAGAGCATGCGCAGACCAGCTGGCTAGTGCATTTACGGACATATTCAATCTCTCCCTATCTCAGTCTATGTCCCCACATGCTTCAAGATGGTCACCATTGTTCCTGTACCCAAGAAAGCAATGGTAACTGAACTAAATGACTATTGCTTCGTAGCACTCACTTCTGTCATCATGAAGTGCTTTGAGAGACCTGTCACCCTAGACCCACTTTCATTTGCTTGCCGCCCCAATAAATCCACAGATGATGCCATCACACTGCACACTGCCCTATCCAATCTGGACAAGAGGAATACCTATGTAAGAATGCTGTTCATTGACTATAGCTCAGCATTCAACACCATAGAACCCTCCAAGCTCATCATTAAGCTTGATGCCCTGGGTCTCAAACCCGCCCTGTGCAATAGGGTCCTAGACCCAGGTGGTGAAGGTAGGTAACAACATCTCCACTTCGCTGATCCTCAACACTGGGGCCCCACAAGGGTACATGCTCATTCCCCTCCTGTACTCCCTGTTAACCCATGACTGCGCAGCCATGCACACCTCCAACTCAATCATCAAGTTTGCAGATGACACAACAATAGTAGGCTTGATAACCAACAACGACGAGACAGCCTACAGGGAGGTGAGGGCACTCAGAGTTTGGTGTCAGCAAAACAACCACTCACTCAACGTCAACAAAACAAAGGAGATGATCGTGGACTTCAGGAAACAGCAGAGGGAGCACCCCCTATCCACATCAATGGGATAGCAGTGGAGAATGTGGAAAGCTTCAAGTTCCTCGGCGTACACATCACTGACAAACTGAAATGGTCCCCCTACACAGACACTGTGGTGAAGAAGGCGCAACAGGTGAAGAAGGCGCAACAGTGCCTCTTCAACTTCAGGAGGCTGAAGAAATTTGGCTTGGCACCTGAAAACCTCACTAACTTTTACAGATGCACAATTGAGAGCATCCTGTCGGGCTGTATCACCGCTTGGTATGGCAACTGTACCACCCGCAACCACAGGGCTCTCCAGAGGGTGGTCCGGTCTGCCCAACGCATCACTGTGGGCAAACTACCTGCCTTCCAGGACACCTACAGCACCCGATGTCACATGAAGGTCAAAAAGTTAATCAAGGACAACAACCACCTGAGCCACTGCCTGTTCACTCCGCTATCACCCAGAAAGCGAGGTCAGTACAGGTGAATCAAAGATGGGACCGAGAGACTGAAAAACAGCTTCTATCTTCTAGGCCATCAGCCTGTTTAATAGCCATCACTAGCTCATAGAGGCTGCTGCCTATATACATAGACTTGAAATCACTGACCACTTTAATAAATGGAACATTATTCACTTTAATAAGGTTTACATATCTTGCATTACCCATCTCATATGTGTTGTGTCTTTGGCTATGCCGGATTAAGTGATATGACATGCTATTCTAGAAAATTCTTTCTCTGTAATTAATATTACCTGATTGAGCTAATCATGTAAATGTAATTAACTAGAGAGTCGGGGCACCACAAAATAATATTTATAGAGCTGTTATCTTCCGAATAAACTCTTAAAGACCTAGTAATGTTTTACATCAATAGCAGTCAATATTAATCGTCACCTTATTTCAGTCTCATCTGAAAGTTGTAAATTCTTGGTTCTTCACGAACCCTGCTAACAAGCTGAATCAGTAATACAAAATTGGGTTTAATTATTTATTTACTAAATACCTAACTAATCACACAGAATTACATATACACAGAATGAATCATACCTTGATTACAAATTACGTCATAAAGGAAAACGTCCCTAGCGGGCGGAACAGATATGACATCTGGTTACACAAAAGAAAAGGGGTTGGGTTTGAGTGAAAGAGCGGGAAGACTGAGGAACAAAGGGCGAAGCCGTGCTATTGTAAATGCAGTATCTTATGCTTTTTCCATTTGGAAAAGGAAAATGCAATAAATATTTACTCTGAGCTGCGCTTCGGTAGGTTGGTGGTAGATGGGAGGCCGAGTTGCCCAACTGAGTCCTTTGTCCTTTGAAGAATGTGTCTGTTGGTAAAATGGATACGTAGTAACGTCGTGGTGTGGTAGACGGGATACTCTGTCTGTCCTTTCCTAATTTACGTTTGCAGCTGCTGTTGCTAACTCAACGTCTAGCAGGTATCACTTCTGTAGTGAATAAGAGTTCAAAGTTCATACCATTCGCAACCAAAGCTCACGCTGATGTTGGCTTAGTTCTGTAGTTGACATGTTAGTCCTTTTTAACGCAGAGGCTGCAGACCTCACGTACTTGGAACAGGAGGTTACATTTTCGTCAAGGGCCTATAAAGTGGAGGGAGAAAAGGGGTGTGTTTCATAATTTACAACCTATGTCTCTTCACGTGGGCGGGCCACTGAGTCGGGCCTAATTCACTCATGAAAACCCAATTCTCACATTTTAGAAGCTAAAATCACATTTCATCCCATCACGAATAATTTCATATTCAAACATTTAAATTGAACAACAATTCTATGTGAATCCGATAACTCTGATGTGTAGACTTTCCACTGTAGAGTTTATGTCATTCTATCATTGATGAGAATGTATCAGATGACAACCGAACTGACATCATATTCATTAAGTACCACCGCATATGTTCAGTTGGTCGGATTATCAGAATATACACTGCGCAAAAAAATAAAGGGAACACTTAAACAACACAATGTAACTCCAAGTCAATCACACTTCTGTGAAATCAAACTGTCCACTTAGGAAGCAACACTGATTGACAATAAATTTCACATGCTGTTGTGCAAATGGAATAGACAAAAGGTGGAAATTATAGGCAATTAGCAAGACACCCCCCAAAACAGGAGTGATTCTGCAGGTGGTGACCACAGACCACTTCTCAGTTCCTATGCTTCCTGGCTGATGTTTTGGTCACTTTTGAATGCTGGCGGTGCTCTCACTCTAGTGGTAGCATGAGACGGAGTCTACAACCCACACAAGTGGCTCAGGTAGTGCAGTTCATCCAGGATGGCACATCAATGCGAACTGTGGCAAAAAGGTTTGCTGTCTGTCAGCGTAGTGTCCAGAGCATGCAGGCGCTACCAGGAGACAGGCCAGTACATCAGGAGACGTGAAGGAGGCCGTAGGAGGGCAACAACCCAGCAGCAGGACCGGTACCTCCGCCTTAGTGCAAGGAGGTGCACTGCCAGAGCCCTGTAAAATGACCTCCAGCAGGCCACAAATGTGCATGTGTCAGCATATGGTATCACAAGGGGTCTGAGGATCTCATCTCGGTACCTAATGGCAGTCAGGCTACCTCTAGCGAGCACATGGAGGGCTGTGCGGCCCCACAAAGAAATGCCACCCCACACCATGACTGACCCATCGCCAAACCGGTCATGCTGGAGGATGTTGCAGGCAGCAGAACGTTCTCCACGGCGTCTCCAGACTCTGTCACGTCTGTCACATGTGCTCATGTGCTCAGTGTGAACCTGCTTTCATCTGTGAAGAGCACAGGGCGCCAGTGGCGAATTTGCCAATCTTGGTGTTCTCTGGAAAAATGCCAAACGTCCTGCACGGTGTTGGGCTGTAAGCACAACCCCTACCTGTGGACGTCGGGCCCTCATACCACCCTCATGGAGTCTGTTTCTGACCGTTTGAGCAGACACATGCACATTTGTGGCCTGCTGGAGGTCATTTTGCAGGGCTCTGGCAGTGCACCTCCTTGCACTAAGGCGGAGGTACCGGTCCTGCTGCTGGGTTGTTGCCCTCCTACGGCCTCCTCCATGTCTCCTGATGTACTGGCCTGTCTCCTGGTAGCGCCTGCATGCTCTGGACACTACGCTGACAGACACAGCAAACCTTTTTGCCACAGTTCGCATTGATGTGCCATCCTGGATGAACTGCACTACCTGAGCCACTTGTGTGGGTTGTAGACTCCGTCTCATGCTACCACTAGAGTGAGAGCACCGCCAGCATTCAAAAGTGACCAAAACATCAGCCAGGAAGCATAGGAACTGAGAAGTGGTCTGTGGTCACCACCTGCAGAATCACTCCTGTTTTGGGGGGTGTCTTGCTAATTGCCTATAATTTCCACCTTTTGTCTATTCCATTTGCACAACAGCATGTGAAATTTATTGGCAATCAGTGTTGCTTCCTAAGTGGACAGTTTGATTTCACAGAAGTGTGATTGACTTGGAGTTACATTGTGTTGTTTAAGTGTTCCCTTTATTTTTTTGAGTGGTGTAGTTCATTTCCCCCCACCTTCTGATGTTCCCAGAATCTCTATGTTAACCAAGGGGTTTTCTAATGTCACATCAGTAGGGTGGAGAGAGGAAAAAGGGGGAAGAGGTATTTATGACTGTCATAAACCTACCCCCAGGCCAACGTCATGACATATGTATATACTGTATTCTATACTATTCCACTGTATCTTAGTCTATGCCACTCTGACATTGCTCATCCACATATTTATATATTCTTAATTCCATTCCTTTACTTAGACTTGTGTGTATTGGGTATATATTGTGAAATTGTTAGATGTTACTTGTTAGATATTACTGCACTGTCAGAGCTAGAAACTCAGGCATTTCACTATACCCACAATAACATCTGCTAAACACGTGTATGTGACCAATACGATTTGATTTATCTCACATATTATCTCACTTTCTTAGCAGAGGATGACAACATGACAACAACAGTAGCTGTAGAATATTTAATGAAAAGATGGAGGGTGGTTGGTAATGGAGGACATCAGGAGGATCTATGTCTGGGTGTTGGGCAGAACCTCCAGTTCCTGGGGAACAAGAGCAGAGTTAAAGGGAACAAGGTAGGAGACAGAGACATAAACAAGCAAACACACAGTTTACACTTTACTGTGAAAACATTTGATGGATTAGTGCAGTGTTATAAATGAGAGATATGTACTTTTCAACACTTTTAGAAGGTATAGCCTACCTCAAACTGGTCACCCTCCGACTCAGAGAATCAGACTGATCCGAACTCACTGGTTCTGGTGGATGGGATACCTCCTGGGGGGCTCGGACAGTTGATGGTCCTAATGTCATTTGGAGAGGTAAATTGATCAGGTACATTTTTATAAGCTCAGCATAACTACCATTTCTTGCTTTCTCAAATGTCAACCAAAGATTAACATACTTGGTCTATTGGGCTTCACTGAAGTGTAGGGCGTCAGTGCTTTCAGTGGTCGACCGTCAAACTGCTCCAACTGTAGAAGATTGTTGACTTCCGCTGAGGTAACCCTAGGAAGACAAACAGAAAATATTAGTGAACGTGAACGTGCCGTCCTTGGCCAGCTTTCCTGCTATCTCTCTCAGAATGACCTTCTTGATCCAAATCAGTCAGGTTTCAAGACTAGTCATTCAACTGAGACTGCTCTTCTCTGTGTCACGGAGGCGCTCCGCACTGCTAAAGCTAACTCTCTCTCCTCTGCTCTCATCCTTCTAGACCTATCGGCTGCCTTTGATACTGTGAACCATCAGATCCTCCTCTCCACCCTCTCCGAGTTGGGCATCTCCGGCGCGGCCCACGCTTGGATTGCGTCCTACCTGACAGGTCGCTCCTACCAGGTGGCGTGGCGAGAATCTGTCTCCTCACCACGTGCTCTCACCACTGGTGTCCCCCAGGGCTCTGTTCTAGGCCCTCTCCTATTCTCGCTATACACCAAGTCACTTGGCTCTGTCATAACCTCACATGGTCTCTCCTATCATTGCTATGCAGACGACACACAATTCATCTTCTCCTTTCCCCCTTCTGATAACCAGGTGGCGAATTGCATCTCTGCATGTCTGGCAGACATATCAGTGTGGATGACGGATCACCACCTCAAGCTGAACCTCGGCAAGACGGAGCTGCTCTTCCTCCCGCGGAAGGACTGCCCGTTCCATGATCTCGCCATCACGGTTGACAACTCCATTGTGTCCTCCTCCCAGAGCGCTAAGAACCTTGGCGTGATCCTGGACAACACCCTGTCGTTCTCAACTAACATCAAGGCGGTGGCCCGTTCCTGTAGGTTCATGCTCTACAACATCCGCAGAGTACGACCGTGCCTCACACAGGAAGCGGCGCAGGTCTTAATCCAGGCACTTGTCATCTCCCGTCTGGATTACTGCAACTCGCTGTTGGCTGGGCTCCCTGCCTGTGCCATTAAACCCCTACAACTCATCCAGAACGCCGCAGCCCGTCTGGTGTTCAACCTTCCCAAGTTCTCTCACGTCACCCCGCTCCTCCGCTCTCTCCACTGGCTTCCAGTTGAAGCTCGCATCCGCTACAAGACCATGGTGCTTGCCTACGGAGCTGTGAGGGGAACGGCACCTCCGTACCTTCAGGCTGTGATCAGGCCCTACACCCAAACAAGGGCACTGCTTTCATCCACCTCTGGCCTGCTCGCCTCCCTACCTCTGAGGAAGTACAGTTCCCGCTCAGCCCAGTCAAAACTGTTCGCTGCTCTGGCACCCCAATGGTGGAACAAACTCCCTCACGACGCCAGGTCAGCGGAGTCAATCACCACCTTCCGGAAGCACCTGAAACCCCACCTCTTTAAGGAATACCTAGGATAGGATAAAGTAATCCTTCTAACTCCCCCCCTAAAAGATTTAGATGCACTATTGTAAAGTGGCTGTTCCACTGGATATCATAAGGTGAATGCACCAATGTGTAAGTCGCTCTGGATAAGAGCGTCTGCTAAATGACTTAAATGTAAAAATGTAATTAGTGTTAGGGAATCTAAAACTAGCTTCAGGTTATTTTGTGGGCTAATGCAAATAGTAATTATCTAAGAGGTTTTATATTTACTTTAACAGATGGTGACCCCAGCTAGGAGTGTAAAAACAGCGAGGTTTCCCAGGTTTCGCCTTCCTTTCGTCCTTCTTCCAAACCAAGTAATTCGCCCGGATGTCGTAGCACTTGGTCCCCTTCTTGATTCTGCTCCGGTAGCTCTCCTTCTGTTTTTTTTGCGCCTTGTCCATGTTCAGTCTCACCTTTATTGATAACAGGAATAAATGCAATTATATTTCATATTACAAATACATTTCTTACATATCTCATATCCACATATTTTCTTACAATAATTTTTACCTGGTCAAAAACCTCCACATCCTTCTCAGTCCATGCCTGAATTGAACCTCGAAGGCATTCTGATTTGGTTCGACAACTTCCACCACATCAAGTGGGGTTTCAGTTATCTGAAAGTACGTTATACAAAAATACAACAGACAAACAACACTAAGTCAATCACAAATTTGAAAGACTACAGCATATGTGTTACGGATACAAGTATTCTGTGTGTATCCTGTGTGTATTTCTTTTCTCTCCTTCTCCCCTTCTCACAAGTACCCAATCACATCCCCTTTCCCTTGGTTTAAAAACCCTGTCAGTTGTTTTCTCTGGAGCTCAATCTCTCTGTCAATGCCATATGTCTGTAGATCTCTTGTGTGGTTTAGCACCTACATGTCACTTTGTCCCCACCTGTGAGTATTGTTTTTGTTATGGTGTTTGAGTGTTTGTTTGATGGTGGGAAAAGGGGGTAACCAGACAGGTCGCCCATGGGCATACACTACTCGTAGGTAAACTTTGTCTAAATACACTAGTTAGAACTGGGCGGACCACCCTCTGTATTTTTGGTTAGTTAGTTAGCTGTTGTTGAAGTAGGCTAGTCTAGCTTATGGGTGTTTTGGGATATATTTTTTTCTTTCCTTGGGTCCAGCTATTGACAATGTAAGATATTGAAATATATCTGATTATGTACCATGGAAAAACAAACAAAAAATGTAAAAAAATAAAACACGCCATTGGTGACAGAATATAACCTACAACATCCGTACCTTGTTCCAGCGCTCATTACCTCGGTCACTCAAGATGACCTCAGGAGAACCATGTGTGTTGAAGATGTCCACCATCGCCTTGGAGGTGGCCTTGCCAGTCTCGTTCTTGATAGGTATCATGCAAAACGAAAATCTATTTATTTGTTCCAACCACCCTTTTTAATGGGTTACAGAAGGGAATTCCGAGCACATACTCTTCCTTTACTGATCTTAATGGGTATTGCCTCCACCCACTTGGTAAAGTGATCGGTCACCGTCAGACACCAGCTGTTGCCATTCCTGGATTTTGTGAAGGGTCCGATGAGGTCCACCAATAACATTCAAAGTGTTAGAGAGAAGATTACTTTTCTTACCCGTATCTGTGTCATACAGTATGCAACTTTCATATTTGCAAGGATACTGACACACACACACATTCTATAATATTGAACTCTGCTGTGGTCAAATAAAGCAAACATTACAAACCAACTTATCAGGGCTAACTTTGAATTGGGACACTTACCAATCATGTGCCATGGTGAAACAACTTTGATGGGCTTCAACTCCGGCGCCACAATCTTCGCCCTCTCAAACTTCTGGCAGGCTAGACAGTGTACTGACCTTTAAGCAAAAAAGTGACAAATTGAAACATTGTTTGCACTTTGATATGACATACATTGAAATCATAATAATTTCAGATATAATATATATAAAAATATATATATTTCACCTTCATTTAACTAGGTAGGCTAGTTGAGAACAAGTTCTCATTTACAACTGCGACCTGGCCAAGATAAAGCAAAGCAGTTCGACACATACAACAACACAACACATGGAATTAACAAAAATACAGTCAAAAACACAGTAGAAAAAGTCTATATACATTGTGTGCAAATGAGGTAAGAGAAGGGAGGTAAGGCAATAAATAGGCCATGGTGACGAAGTAATTACAATATAGCAATTAAACACTGGAGTGATAGATGTGCAAAAGATGAATGTAAAAGTAGAGATACTGGGGTGCAAAGGAGCAAGATAAAAAATAAATACAGTATGGGGATGAGGTAGTTGGATGGGCTATTTACAGATGGGCTATGTACAGGTGCAGTGATCTGTGAGCTGCTCTGACAGCTGGTGCTTAAAGTTAGTGAGGGAGATATGAGTCTCCAGCTTCAGTGATTTTTGCAGTTCGTTCCAGTCATTGGCAGCAGAGAACTGGAAGGAAAGGCGGCCACAGGAGGAATTGGCTTTGGGGCTGACCAGTGAAATATACCTGCTGGAGCGCGTGCTACGGGTGGGTGCTGCTATGGTGACCAGTGAGCTGAGACAAGGCGGGGCTTTACCTAGCAAAGACTTGTAGATGACCTGGAGCCAGTGGGTTTGGCGACGAATATGAAGCGAGGGCCAACCAACGAGAGCATACAGGCCACAGAGCATACAGGCTGCACTGTGATAGACTGCATCCAATTTGTTGAGTAGAGTGTTGGAGGCTATTTTTTAAATGTCATCGCCGAAATCCAGGATCGGTAGGATGGTCAGTTTTACGAGGGTATGTTTGGCAGCATGTGAAGGATGCTTTTTTTGCGAAATAGGAAGCCAATTCTAGATCTAATTTTGGATTGGAGATGCTTAATGTGAGTATGGAAGGAGAGTTTACAGTCTAACCAGACACCTAGGTATTTGTAGTTGTCCACATATTCTAACTCAGAACCGTCCAGAGTAGTGATGCTGGACGGGCGGGCAGGTGCGGGCAGCGATCAGTTGAAGAGTATGCATTTAGTTTGACTTGCATTTAAGAGCAGTTGGAGGCCATGGAAGGAGAGTTGTATGGCATTGAAGCTCGTCTGGAGGTTAGTTAACACAGTGTCCAAAGAAGAGCCAGAAGTATACAGAATGGTGTCGTCTGTGTAGAGATGGATCAGAGAATCACCAGCAGCAAGAGCGACATCATTGATTTATACAGAGAAGAGAGTCGGCCCGAGAATTGAACCCTGTGATTGATAAACAAAAGGTTATTTCACTTGCCCAGCTGTCCACCTTCTTGACAATTCCCCGTCAGAAGAAGCATAGGTTGATTTTGGCAATCATGCGCTTCATTCCGAAATGGCCAGCATGCATCTCGGTTAGCATGGCCTCCTCTCCTCCTTAGTAAAAATCACCCTCCTGTGTGTCTGGCCATCCTTCCCCCGTAGGTAGATATGATTGCCTAACAAGTTGGAAGAGAAGAGTTGTTGAAATACTCAAGCCTAAGAACATTAGCACTGATGTCTTTCTCTCTCTGGTTCTCTCTCTCCATCTCTCTCTGTCTTCCACTCTCTTCCCATCTTTCTCACTTTCTTCCCACCCCCTCCCTCTCTGTGTCTGTGTAGCGAAGACACCTATTTAAGGGAATTTGGTATTACCATAATTGCTTACACCTATTCATTTGATTGATCAGGTTTAATTTATAGCTAGACACCTCAATATGACAGACATATAACTCCCCTCAGCAGCCTCCACTGAACTATATGTATAGCTAGCAATTAGCTAAGTTAGATGGAAAATGGTTGTGGAAAAATGGTTGTACGTCGCTAAATCTGTCCAGTTATTTAATAGAAGTAAACTGCTTAACGTTACCCTGAATTGTGAATTTCTCAGAATGTTACGCCTCTTTTCGAGATCAGTGCTGTTTTCTGAGTACTTCACCTGGTTGGAAAGATAAAATAAAATCTCCTCGAGGGATGTCATTAAAGTGCAAGCTACATACAAACAGAAAGCTACAATAACAGGTACAGTAGCTGGCTAACGTTAGCTAAATAAAACTGTCTGGCTAGCTAGCTGGCTAGCTGACTAGGCAGGCTGAGATAAATAAATACAGTAGCTAGCAACGTCAATCTAAAAACAGCTTAAATTATTTATTCCTATTTAACAATATGTTCCTACAGCCCTAGCAACAGAAGCTAGAACTCATCGGATCCCATTGTGACGCAGAGAGGGACACTATTTGGCCTGGTGCTCCAGTGTCTTGACACTCTTTTTCTAGCACTTTACATTGGTTCTTAAAAAGCCTCTCATCTTGCTCTGAGGCATTTTTCACATTTTGCTTTCTTTTCCCAATAAATGTTTTTTTAATGCATTATTACAGAAAATAATTCCAAAATGCGTATATTTCCCTTTGCCATGCATTTCCCTTTGCCATGCAAATGCACACTAACCTCTAGAATTAGTTTTTTCTAACCTCCTTTTCATGCAAGCCAACTGTTTACCAGTAATCAGGTATTTCATCGCTTGACGAATTAAAACTAAGACCATTCTTGCCTTTTTTGATCAGCTTTGGAGCCAATTTATGAATACGAGATCCCCTCAACATAAAAAGGCCTATGTAGCTGCACCTTATCCATTGCATAGGCTAGGTGTTTGTTATATATCGGGGAATCAATCTGGAATAAATAGTCAAAACTTCTAATGGACCTGCAGGTGCAACACTGAAGGATACGACAAACATCTACATAAACTGACCCAAACCCGACCTTCACAGTAATCAATAATACTCCAAATTGTCCGTAAGATGCAACAAGTCACCATTTATTTATTGATAATCTAAGCAAGGTTTTACCTGTGGTCGTGGAGCTTGCAGGAAGTAGTTTAAATAAACATCTAAATTTTGAAAGTATTTTTTAATCATTATTCTATTAACGAAAACATAAAGATGTTGACGAACAAATATCGTATATGCATCTATATGCGTGTTACATGGTCCATTTACAGCTTCTTCAGACTAAGTAGAAACAACAACAAAAAGTATTTTTTGAGTGTGCGCACGGAACAGAGGAAGAGCAATTCATACTAATTTTTTAAAACCTCTACGGGATCGGTGTCCCAATACCGGGACGGTTGAGCAAACGTGCGCTAATGTGATTCGCATGACAGTTCTAAGTAACAGCAAACTTCCCAGGACATAGACATGTCTTATATGGGCAGAAAGCTTAAATTCCTGTTAATCTAACTGTCTGTCCAACTTACATTAGCTATTACAGTGAAAAAATACCATGCTATTATTTGAGGAGAGTGCACAAAAACAAAAAACTTATCACGGCAACTGGCACCTCTGAAGGTAAATAACGTACTTACATTCAGTAATCTTGCTCTGATTTGTCATCCTGAGGGTCCCATAGATAAAATGTAGCATATTTTTGTTTGATAAAATCCATTTTTATATTCAAATGTAGGAACTGGGTTCTACAGTTTGAACCCCTGCTGTCTCTGTCTCCACACCCACCCAATCAGGCCATCTAGATGTGAGAAAGTTAGTGTATAAGCTAATGACCCATCATGTATGACATTCCTGGGAGTGTGTAAACTAAAATGTTGTATTACCATATCATTTTTGTATGTTCTCTGTAGTTATGTACTTGAAAATGTAGAAATTGACCAATTCAGCACATTTGGGCAGACTTGATACAAAATATTGTCCAGTATTGCAATTCTTCATTGGATCAATCTGGAACTTTGCACACACACTGCCTAAACGGTAATATTATATTATAGGCTTTCTCTTGCATTTGAAAGATAATAAAAAATATATATAATAGAAAACGCATGTTTTTTTTGTATCATCTTTTACCAGATCTAATGTGTTATATTCTCCTACGTTAATTACACATTTCCACAAACTTCAAAGTGTTTCCTTTCAAATGGTATCAAGAATATGCATATCCTTACTTCAGGTCCTGAGCTACAGGCAGTTAAATATGGGTATGTCATTTTAGGCGAAAATTGAAAAAAAGGGTACGATCCCTTAAGAAGTTTTAAATTCAATCTCTCGTCTTCATCCTCATCATTCAGTTCATTCAAATTCAATTGTAATAGATTTTGTCATTCCTGTTCAACAACTCCAAATCGCTTTTGCATGTGCTCCAAAGGGATAACTTGAAATATCATGATTGTAACGTCCTGACCAGAGTTCTTATGTGTTTTGCTTGTTTAGTGTTGGTCAGGACGTGAGCTGGGTGGGAATTCTATGTTGTGTGTCTAGTTCGTCTGTTTCTGTGTTCAGCCTAATATGGTTCTCAGAGACAGCTGTCAATCGTTGTCCCTGATTGAGAATCATATAAAGGTGGCTTGTTTCGTGTTGGGGATTGTGGGTGGTTGTTTCCTGTGTCAGTGTTTGTGCCACATAGGACTGTGACGGTTAGTTTGTTTGTTATTTTGTATAGTGTCTATGTCTAACGTTAGTAGTTTGTGTATTACACTTTCGTTTGTAGCTTCACAGTCGTTTGTTGTTTTGTATTAGTTTGTCAGTATCTTGTCTTTGTGTTTATTAAATTCATGGAAAATTACCACGCTGCACATTGGTCCTCCGATCCTTCTCTCCTCTCCTCGTCGGAGGAGGAAGAGCTAGACTGCCGTTACAATTATATAGATCAATTAAACAATTGAAAGGAAAAATATGATTTATTTATTAGCCTAGTGGATATAAGTATTTTAGGCATATCATGTGAATTAGGCCTCATGTAAAATCATTGTCAAAAGTGCAAGAGATACTGTTGCATGACAAGCAGGTGCTGTTAAATTATATTGTAATCTATCTGCCAGTTTGGAACAGTGTGAATAACACTAAAGAAAGTAGAAGTAATACCAGAGAGTCTGTTCTAATGAAAAACATTGTAAAGCCTTTAATACAGCATAGCAACGTTTAAAAACAGACGGATTTGTGAAAAAATTTTATCCAACATTTTGCGTTTGCATGAGGCTTGGTGATCACAGAATCAGTAGGATATTAAACAAACACTCAAATAGGCAACAGAAGCAGGAACAGAAGCATAGGGCAGAGTGACTCATTCCTTGCTTTTTGTTCAAAATAAGTAATATTATAATGCATGCTTAAAGACACATTATTTCTATTTGTCTTTAGCATGCAGTCTCTATCCTATAGCTACAGCTAATTTCGTTTGAATTATTATGTGTATTATAATACATTAGAATATATTTGTAGGGGCTGATGCAATGGCGCAATTACACTTGACATGTGGACTAACGATTTTCGAAAAATAGGATACCTGTGTCTTACAGCCCATTACATAAACGAAGAGTGGATGTTGTCCACCACAGAGTGTGACAGTGCACCTCGAAACTGCAGATAACATAAGGCCAGCTAGTGTGAAAGAATACTTGCGGATCTTGTTGATTTCCTCTACTGCTACAAGAGGCCTACTGTCCACCTGGTAATTGCGTGGTTCCAAAGGATAAAGCATCACCTATAGATGGATGTGTGGTTTCAGAGAGAAGCCAGCAGCGAGCCTGCGACCAGGCACGGTGGATGACATCCTTTTCCTGCACAGCAATTTGAAGAAATCCAGTTATGAATGGACTGTTTATGAAGGTATTGTTTTAGTTTATTTATTTGTTCTCATATTAGAAGGTTCTTTAAAGCGATTTGAGTTGTCAATGTGCCGCATTGCATTGTGAAAAAAAATATATAGATCGTTCTTAATTCATGGCATGGTTAATTTTTTTGCCAAATGTTAAATAGACATGCAGACAAATTAATGCAGGAAAAGAGGAATATTAGCCTACTGTCTGTAGTCATAAAAACAAATAGTCTAAATAAATTGATGTTATTTTGTTAGGTAACTGATCGGATCTCGGAACTCCTTTAGAGCCGGCTTCAATCTTCAATATAATCATTCATTAAAGAAGGTTAAGAGCCAGTTTGGACTGTTCTGTGAAGGGAGTAGTACACAGCGTTGTACGAGATATTCAGTTTCTTGGCAATTTCTCGCATGGAATAGCCTTCATTTCTCAGAACAAGAATGGACTGACAAGCTTCAGAAGAAAATTATTTGTTTCTGGCCATTTTTAGCCTGCAATCGAACCCACAAATGCTGATGCTCCAGATGCTCAACTAGTCTAAAGAAGGCCAGTTTTATTGCTTCTTTAATCAGAACAACAGTTTTAGCTGTGCTAACATAATTGCAAAAGGGTTTTCTAATAATCAATTAGCCTTTTAAAATAATAAACTTGGATTAGCTAACACAACGTGCCATTGGAACACAGGAGTGATGGTTGCTGATAATGGGCCTCTGTACGCATATGTAGATATTCCATAAAAAAATCAGCTACAATAGTCATTTACAACATTAAGAATGTCTACACTGTATTTCTGATAAATTTTATGTTATTTTAATGGACAAAAAAATTAGCTTTTCTTTCAAAAACAAGGACATTTCTAAGTGACCCCAAACTTTTCAACGCTAGTGTAGATATGAGATGAGTAATGCAAGCTATGTAAACATTATTAAAGTGGCATTATTAAAGTGACAAGTTTATTATTATTATTTATTAAAGTGGCCAATGATTTCAAGTCTGTATGTAGGCAGCAGCCTCTCTGTGTTAGTGATGGCTGTTTAACAGTGATGGCCTTGAGATAGATGCTGTTTTTCAGTCTCTCGGTCCCAGCTTTGATGCATCTGTACTGATCTCGCCTTCTGGATGGTAGTGGGGTGAACAGGCAGTGGCTCGGGTGGTTGTTGTCCTTTCTTTTTCCAATCTTTTTGGCCTCCCTGTGACATCGGGTGCTGTAGGTGTCCTGGAGGGCAGGTAGTTTGTCACCGGTGATGCGTTGTGCAGACCGCACCACCCTCTGGAGAGCCTTGCAATTCTTGGCAGTGCAGTTGCCGTACCAGGTTGTGATACAGCCCGACAGGATGCTCTCAATTGTGCATCTGTAAAAGTTGCGCCTTCTTCCACACACTCTCTGTGTGGGTGGGCCATTTCAGTTTGTTCGTGATGTTTATGCCGAGGAACTCTCTACACTGCTGCCTCGTCGATGTGGATAGGGGGGGTGCTCCCTCTGCTGTTTCCTGAAGTCCACAATTATCTCCTTTGTTTTGTTGATGTTGAGTGAGTGGTTGTTTAGCTGACACCACACTCTGAGTGCCCTCACCTCCTCCCTGTAGGCTGTCTCGTCGTTGTTGGTAATCATGCCTACTACTGTTGTGTCATCTGCACACTTTATGATTGAGTTGGAGGCGTGCACGGTCACGCAGTCATGAGTTAATAGGGAGTACAGGAGGGGGCTGTGCATGCACCCTTGTGGGGCCCCAGTGTTGAGGATCAGCGAAGTGGAGATGTTGTTACCTACCTTCAACACCTGGGGGTGGCCCTTCAGTCCAGGATCCAATTGCACAGGGTGGGTTTGAGACCCAGGGCCTCAAGCTTAATGATGAGCTTGGAGGATACTATGGTGTTGAATTCTGAGCTATAGTCAATGAACAGCATTCTTACATAGGTATTCCTCTTGTCCAGATGTGACAGAGCAGTGTGCAGTGTAGTGGCGATTGCATCGTCTGTGGACCTATAGGGGCAGTAAGCAAATTGAAGTGGGTCTAGGGTGACAGGTAAGGTGGAGAGGATATGATCCTTGACTAGCCCCTCAAAGCACTTCATGATGTCATAAGTGAGTACTATGAGGCGATAGTCATTTAGTTCAGTTACCTTTGCCTTGGGTACAGGAACAATGGTGGCCATCAGAGTTATCCTCAGTGAACAAGCTACCAAACATGAATACTATAGTATTATTCTATCACACATTCAATAGTCAGTCCTCTGGATACTGTAACAGATACATTTTGGCACCTCCGAGGGGCTGACTAGTTCTTGGACATTGTCCTTTGTGCTTTCCTTGTGCTCACACAATTTCTATTAGGCGCAAAATTTTTAAACAAAGTAACTGGGAATCAAAATGGCATGAATATACTGCAATATTTCACAATAATGCCTTACAATCTGCAGGGCTATAACGGACTAACATTTCAGTTGCCGAGAACACAATAGGATAAAAGACCGTAAATACACAACTTGAAGCAACCACATATTTAGCCATCGAGCATGTTCTGATTGGCCAGTGAGGGGCCAAGCCTCGACACACCCACAACTTGTTTATTCATCAGAACCCAGGCTTGTTGCATCCCCCAATGGTCCAAATGTGGAATCCGTACCCTTGACACATACACATTACCAGACAACTCCTTTTTTTTAATCTTTTTTTTTAACGTAAGTCAGGTATGCTGGCCTATGGATTCCCTTGGGAAACCGAACTGCTGAACCATCCAATAATGGGATATATAAATAAATTATCTGGGCTCCCGAAAGGACTGATCACTATAATATATATTGAACTTTTGGAAAGCTCATATTCTGTGCTAGCTATTAAAAAAGTATGGTCCACAGATCTAATTGAATCTGAACAACCCTTTAACTGGAACAGAATATAGACAAATAAAGCCTTGGCATCCTGTAATCCAAACCATAATTTTATACATTTTAAGTTTGTTCACAGACTGTATTTAACACCAAGGAAACGTTTTACGATGTCACGTTCCTGACCTATTTTCTGTTCGTTTGTGTATGTGTTAGCTGGTCAGGACGTGAGTTTGGGTGGGCAGTCTATGTTTTCTGTTTCTATGTTGGTTTAAGGGTGACCTGATATGGCTCTCAATTAGAAGCAGGTGGTTTTCATTTCCTCTGATTGGGAGCCATATTAAGGTAGGTGTTTTCACACTGTTTGTTTGTGGGTGGTTGTCTCCTGTGTCAGTATGTATGTTCGTGCCACACGGGACTGTAGCGTTTGTTTGTAGTCGTGTACCTGTTTGTGCGTTCTTCACGTTATATGTAAGTTCGTGTCCAGGTCTGTTTTCATCGTTTATTTGTTTTGTAGTTGATTCAAGTATAGTTCGTTTTCTGTCTACGTCGTGTTTGTTGTTTTGTCGTGTCTTAAATAAATCATGTCATCATACCTCGCTGCACATTGGTCTTCAGATCCCTCTCTCCTCTCCTCGTCTGAGGAGGAGGAGGATTTAGAGTATCGTTACAGAATCACCCACCCCGCTAAGACCAAGCGGCAAGGGAAAGCTCGACAGGAAAACAAGGATTTCTGGACTTGGGAGCAGATAATGAATGGAGAAGGTCCCTGGGCTAAGGCAGGAGAGAATCGCCGCTCTCAGGAAGAGAGGGAGGCAGCTAAAGCCCAGGAGCGGTGGTTTGAGGAGGCAGCAAGGAGACGTGGATGGAAGCCCGAAAAGCCATGGGAGCAGCTGGAGGCACTGAGGAGAGCAGAGGCTACCGGAGAGAGGAACCGGAGCTATGAGGGAACGCGTCTGGCACGGAAGCCCAAAAAGCCCGTAAGTAATTCCCAAAAATTTCTTGGGGGGGGGCTAGGAGGTAGTGGGCCAAGGGCAGGTAGGAGACCTGCGCCCACTTCCCAGGCTTACCGTGGAGAGCGGGAGTACGGGCAGGCGCCGTGTTACGCAGTAGAGCGCACGGTGTCTCCTGTACGAGTGCATAGCCCAGTGCGGGTTATTCCACCTCCCCGCACTGGTAGGGCTAGATTGGGTATTGAGCCAGGTGTCATGAGGCCGGCTCAACGCGTCTGGTCTCCAGTGCGTCTCCTCGGGCCGGCATACATGGCACCTGCCTTACGCATGGTTTCCCCGGTTCGCCTACATAGCCCGGTGCGGGTTATTCCACCTCCCCGCACTGGTCGGGCAACCGGGAGCATTCAACCAGGTAAGGTTGGGCAGGCTCAATGCTCAAGAGTGCCAGTACGCCTCCACGGTCCGGTATTTCCGGAGCCACCTCCCCGCCCCAGCCTAGTACCTACAGTGTCTACACTACGCACTAGGCTACCAGTGCGTATCCTGAGCCCTGTTCCTCCTCCATGCACTCTCCCTGTAGTGCGTGTATCTAGCCCGGTGCCTCCAGTTCCGGCACCACGCACTAAGCCACCTGTGCGTCTCCAGAGCCCTGAACACACTGTATCTTCTCCCCCTACTAATCCTGATGTGCTTGTCCTCAGCCCGGTGTCACCAGTGCCGGTACCTCGCATCAGGTATAGAGTGGGCTTTGAGAATGCAGTGTGCCCTGTCCTTGCTCCCCGCACTAGTAGGAAGGTGCTTATCATTAGCACGGTGCCTCCAGTTCCGGCACCACGCACCAGGTCTACAGTGTGCCGTATCCGTCTGCCAAGCGCCATCTGAGCCATCCGTCTGCCAAGCGCCATCTGAGCCATCCGTCTGCCAAGCGCCATCTGAGCCATCCGTCTCCCCAGCGCCATCTGAGCCATCCGTCTCCCCAGCGCCATCTGAGCCATCCGTCTCCCCAGCGCCATCTGAGCCATCCGTCTGCCATGAGCCTGCAAAGCCGCCCGTCTGCCATGAGCCTGCAAAGCCGCCCGTCTGCCATGAGCCTGCAAAGCCGCCCGTCTGCTATGAGCCTACTGAGCCGTCCGCCAGACAGGAGCCGCTAGAGCCGCCAGCCAGACAGGAGCCGCTAGAGCCGTCCGTCAGACAGGATCTGCCAGAGCCGCCAACCAGACAGGATCTGCCAGAGCCGCCAACCAGACAGGATCTGCCAGAGCCGCCAACCAGACAGGATCTGCCAGAGCCGTCCAGCCAGGACCAGCCTTCAGAGCCGTCCAGCCATGACCAGCCAGAGCCGTCAGCGAGCCATGACCAGCCAGAGCCGTCATCCAGCCAGGATCCGCCAGAGCCAGCCAGCCAGGATCCGCCAGCCAGTCCGGTGTTGTCCCTCAGTCCGGAGCTGCCGTCCCTCAGTCCGGGGCGGCCCCTAAATCCAGCGGGACCCATGTCTAGGGTTCCCAGTCCAAGGTCGGTGGCGAGGGTCGCTACCTTGAGGAAGACACAGAAGCGGGGATTTATTATGGTGGGATTGGGACGGCGTCCGGAGCCGGAGCCACCACCGTGGTCAGATGCCCACCCAGACCCTCCCCTAGACTTTTGGTGGTGCGTTCGGAGTACGCACCTTGAGGGGGGGGTTATGTCACGTTCCTGACCTATTTTCTGTTAGTTTGTGTATGTGTTAGCTGGTCAGGACGTGAGTTTGGGTGGGCAGTCTATGTTTTCTGTTTCTATGTTGGTTTAAGGGTGACCTGATATGGCTCTCAATTAGAGGCAGGTGGTTTTCATTTCCTCTGATTGGGAGCCATATTAAGGTAGGTGTTTTCACACTGTTTGTTTGTGGGTGGTTGTCTCCTGTGTCAGTATGTATGTTCGTGCCACACGGGACTGTAGCGTTTGTTTGTAGTCGTGTACCTGTTCGTGCGTTCTTCACGTTATATGTAAGTTCGTGTCCAGGTCTGTTTTCATCGTTTATTTGTTTTGTAGTTGATTCAAGTATAGTTCGTTTTCTGTCTACGTCGTGTTTGTTGTTTTGTCGTGTCTTAAATAAATCATGTCATCATACCTCGCTGCACATTGGTCTTCAGATCCCTCTCTCCTCTCCTCGTCTGAGGAGGAGGAGGATTTAGAGTATCGTTACATACGATTAAAATGGCCCAACTCCCAACTGTTGACTGTGTCCCCTAAATCAGGTAGGCACATTTCTTCATATGATGTGGGAGTACCCTGCAGTTAAATGCTTCTGGGCCAAAGTTACAAAATTCACTTTGAAGTGCAGAATGTACATATTCAATGCTTTTCATCTATAATGTTACTTAATGATGATAGCTCCTTGAATCTCTCAATCAATCAGAGACGATTACTGCATGCAGGCATTACTGCTGGCAAAAAGTGGGGTGTGGGGTCTGGGGGGTGACGAGCAACCTTAGTTGCTAGGGGGAATGGGAAGCGGTAGGAAACGTGGTCCCCGGGGCAGGGGGCTGAAAACATGTTGGCTGGGTGGGGCTGGGGCTGGGGTTGGGGGAATGGGATGGGAGGTTGGTGGAGGCTCACTTCTTTTGTTGTTTTCTTTTCCTGTTTAATTTACATTTATTATTACTTAAACTCTAAGTATTTCTTACTGTTGTTTTTCTTTTGAGTGGCAGCCTACAGGTACATATTTTATAAACGTATACATATAAATGGATAATGTACCCCCCCCCCAATAAAAAATTACAAAACAAATACAAACTTTGCCATTAAAAAGGTATATATACACTGCTCAAAAAAATGAAGGGAACACTTAAACAACACAATGTAACTCCAAGTCAATCACACTTCTGTGAAATCAAACTGTCCACTTAGGAAGCAACACTGATTAACAATACATTTCACATGTTGTTGTGCAAATGGAATAGACAACAGATGGAAATTATAGGCAATTAGCAAGACACCCCCAATAAAGGAGTGGTTCTGCAGGTGGTGACCACAGACCACTTCTCAGTTCCTATGCTTCCTGGCTGATGTTTTGGTCACTTTTGAATGCTGGCGATGCTGTCACTCTAGTGGTAGCATGAGACAGAGTCTACAACCCACACAAATGGCTCAGGTAGTGCAGCTCATCCAGGATGGCTCATCAATGCGAGCTGTGGCAAGAAGGTTTGCTGTGTCTGTCAGCGTAGTGTCCAGAGCATGGAGGCGCTACCAGGAGACAGGCCAGTACATCAGGAGACGTGGAGGAGGCCGTAGGAGGGCAACAACCCAGCAGCAGGACCGCTACCTCCGCCTTTGTGCAAGGAGGAGCACTGCCAGAGCCCTGCAAAATGACCTCCAGCAGGCCACAAATGTGCATGTGTCTGCTCAAACGGTCAGAAACAGACTGGTATGAGGGCCCGACGTCCACAGGTGGGGGTTGTGCTTACAGCCCAACACCGTGCAAGAAGTTTGGCACTTGCCAGAGAACACCAAGATTGGCAAATTTGCCACTGGCGCCCTGTGCTCTTCACAGATGAAAGCAGGTTCACACTGAGCACATGTGACAGACGTGACAGTCTGGAGACGCCGTGGAGAACGTTCTGCTGCCTGCAACCTCTTCCAGCATGACCGGTTTGGCGGTGGGTCAGTCATGGTGTGGGGTGGCATTTCTTTGGGGGGCCGCACAGCCCTACATGGGCTCGCCAGAGGTAGCCTGACTGCCATTAGGTACCGAGATGAGATCCTCAGACCCCTTGTGAGACCATATGCTGGTGCGGTTGGCCCTGCGTTCCTCCTAATGCAAGACAATGCTAGACCTCATGTGGCTGGAGTGTGTCAGCAGTTCCTGCAAGAGGAAGGCATTGATGCTATGGACTGGCCCGCCCATTCCCCAGACCTGAATCCAATTTAGCACATCTGGGACATGTCTCGCTCCATCCACCAACGCAACGTTGCACCACAGACTGTCCAGGAGTTGGCGGATGCTTTAGTCCAGGTCTGGGAGGAGATCCCTCAGGAGACCATCCGCCACCTCATCAGGAGCATGCCCAGGCGTTGTAGGGAGGTCATACAGGCACGTGGAGGCCACACACACTACTGAGCCTCATTTTGACTTGTTTTAAGGACATTACATCAAAGTTGGATCAGCCTGTATTGTGGTTTTCCACTTTAATTTTGAGTGTGACTCCAAATCCAGACCTCCATGGGTTGATACATTTGATTTCCATTGATAATTTTTGTGTGATTTTGTTGTCAGCACATTCAACTATGTAAAGAAAAAAGTATTTAATAAGAATATTTCATTCATTCAGAACTAGGATGTGTTATTTTAGTGTTCCCTTATTTTTTTGAGCAGTGTAGTATATATTTAACAAATTACCCACTCGGCCTTTCTTATAAGGGTTTGGGACAGCTGGGACCATCACGTGATGTCCTGACGACTGGTAAAGCAAATGTCTTGAGAACATCTTATAAACGTCCTAAGATGGTCCTCAATGACATCATGGTAACTTACAGGGAACTAGACAAAGGTCCCAGAAATAACTTTTCCTTGGGACCATCACACAATGTCCTAATAACTAGTAAAATAAAAAACCTGAGAACATCCTAAAAAGGTCCTGACATGGTCCTCAGTGACGTCCTGGTAACTTACAGGGAACTAGACAAATGTCCTCCAGAGAACGTTCCCTTGCGGCCATCACATAACATCCTAAGGACTAGTAAAATGAAAGTCTTGAGAACGTCCTAAAAAAATCCTGACATGGTCCTAACATGGTCCTCAGTAACATCCTGGTAACTTACAAGGAACTACCAAACGTCCCCCAGAGAACGTTCCCAAGCAGCCATCCTGCAACATCCTAAGGACAAGTAAAATGAAAGTCCTGACATTGTCCTATAAAGATCCTGACAAAATGTGAAGAAATCCAAGGGGGATGAATACTTATGATAGGCACTGTATCTGGTAAAAAAGTGGACGTGTAAAAACATGTTTGCACCCCCTATTTTTATTTGCTCCATGGCTCAGACACCCAAATGGACTTCGAAAGGCTGTTTGGCTCAGCTCAGTCGCAACTCGCGAAGACTTATTAACTTAAATTGTTGTGCAACATCACGAGTAAGCTCTGGGCATCGTCTTTCAGCTGAAAAGGGTTGTTTTCACTGTTGTGGTTCTTTAAGGTACCTTAGGATTGGAATACGCCCATTTTGAAGGCAGCATCCTTGTCGATTGGGAGCCAGTGGGTGTGTTTGAGTAGTAAGGTTAACGAAGCTAACTGTAGACGAAAGTTGACGAGGGAGATTGGGGGAGGTACATCTGCGACAGCTGGAAGTCGGACACTGTAGTGGTTTTCCAACAGCAAAGCTCAGATCAACATGGCAGTGTCACCATAGCTGCTATTGGTTATACGTTTTTCTTTATAAATGTCGAAATAAACTTTTCTATACCCCTATATCACACACTCACAAACTAAAAGTGATACTTGAGGTCTCTCTGTAACGGCAGTCTAGCTCTTCCTCCTCGGCGAGAAGGATCAGAGGACCAATGTGCAGCGTGGTAATTAGACATAATGAATTTAATTAAACAAAACACTATACAAACTGACAAAACACACTAACCGTCACAGTCCCGTGTAGCACCAACACTGACACAGGAACAATCACCCACAAACAAACAGTGAGAACAGCCTACCTTAATATGGTTCTCAATCAGAGGAAACGTCAAACACCTGCCTCTAATTGAGAACCATATCAGGCAACACATTTAACCCAACATAGAAACAGACAAACTAGACACACAACATAGAATTCCCACCCAGCTCACGTCCTGACCAACACTAAACAAGCAAAACACATACGAACTCTGGTCAGGACGTTACACTCTCAAATATAGCTTTCATTTGTATCCCCTGCAGCTTTTAGAATTCTTTATTTCATTAGTTTATTTTTTGTACCCAGCATAAACTACTTTCGAAACTAACCAATCATGAAACAGGAAGAAGCTGTCCGGACCAGCTAGTCTTCTGAGAATAATGAGCTGTCAATTGTGTGGGCTTTACCTTGTTATTAAGCATGTGCTAGAAATTTCCAGGTCGTCAGCGTATGAATATTACGGCAAATAATAAACCGATGTTTGGTATGTTTTTTACCAATACCTGTCAGTCCCATGTCACCCCCCATTGCTCAGCTTTGAATTTTCTGTGATCCTGTGTCTGTCAAGAAAGTTGAATACATTGTAGAGTAACATCGTTTATCAAATCAAACTTTATTTAAAGTGCATTTAAAATCACAACACATATTACAGTAAAAACAATAAGAGGTAAGAGATTTTTTTAAACAGAAGGCAATAAAAGATTAAGAAAAGAAAATGAAGCAAAAAAGGATGTTAAAATAACAACAAAATCATATTTTAAAGGCAAAGTAAAAAGGTGGGTTTTCAAGTGTGATTTAAAAACCTCAATTGTCTCTGTCCCTCTTACTCCCTGGGTTATATGGAACGAGCATGTCAGATAAGACTGAGCAAGGCCGTGCAATGATTTAAAAGTTAAGAGTAAAATCTGAAAATTAGACTGATACTTTACAAGCAGCCAGTGAAATTAGGATAACATTGGAGTGATGTGTTCATGCCTTCTAGTTTTGGTTAAAATATTGGCAGCATTATTCTGTACAACTTTTTAATTTACTATTTAATCATTATAATTTACCTACACAAGTCATCTGTTCATGCAAGAACATCACAGATCAAAACGTTAGGCATAAACAATTGCTGTGGGAAATCACGCAAAAAAATACTTTACAATGCTAAATCTCTGTTGGTGACTGTTGAACTTCTAATTAATTTGGCCTGGTCTTTTGACTATATGCAGGTTATAGGTTGACTAAATCTATAAAAAGCATAAAACATGCCATTGTCTAATAGGCAGACATCTAGTTATTTACAGAGCTTTGACGCTGGAAGGGTCAGTGTTTTGCTAAAATAATTACTCACCCCTATCAATAATGCCTGCATGCAGTACATGAACTTGTCTGAACTCATTGGGGCCATGCTTACAATGTAGCATATTAGTGGCTAATGTAGAGGAACAAGTCTGGTTTAACACTCAGCTAACAACTTAAGCAGCTGTTAGGATTTCCCATAGGCAAACATGTCACACTTAGCCACCATACTAATGCTAGCTGGTTATGCCTAGTTGTATACTGGATATTTCAGAATACTGTATACTGATATTTCAGATAATTTTTATGAAAAAAAATTATCATTGGGAGCCTGCAGACTGTGCAGGAATTTCCTCTAGCAGCCTATAGTCTAAAGTAGACTCATACTCTTAGTCGACCTCATTTATCAACATGCAGAGAACATACATATATTTGTTTCTATGAAAAGCCATTTTTATTAGTCCTCAAGACAGGAGTTTACAGTGGACAGTTCCCCGCAGCATACACATGTGTTTCTTTAGAAGAGGAATTGTTGGAGGTATGGCTCAAATATTGGCATATGGTGGTTAAATACGCTACCAGTAAAATTATATACTATGCTAATGTTACATTTGAGGCTGGGAAATGTATGTAAAAACAACTACAATACAATTGTTGTGTCTGTGTTCTCTTCAAAACAAATGATACATTTTCATTTGAACTCTGATCACTAACTCTAACTTTGCTGTTTTAAGGCAGAGCTTGATCCACTTAAGACAATTTCACAGAGTTGATAACAATGAGTTAGTACATGAGACTGACCAGCAAAGCACAAGCTGTGCAATATGGAGGGAGAATGCGATCATACTTTCTGTCAAGTATGTGTTAATATGTATCATTAATTGTTCAAAAGAATACATCTGTAGAGCATTAATGTTGACTTATTTGGTCAATGTTTTTAATAATCAAACTAGCATAGTCAATATCTATGATGATGCCTTAGGCCTAGACTCAATCAGATCAAGAGTTAACCGGCAACAGCCAAAATCCACATTACTGATGTTTTGTAGGTGTCGGAGGTGTAACTGCATTGTAGCTGTCAAATCGGTGAGCAGATAAGCAGATCATTGTTACGAAGCCACAACCATCCTACTTGCGTTAGAAGTTCAGAACGAGAAAGTGTAGGCTATATATACAATGTAGAAATAATGATGCTCAAAATGAAAATCATTAAAACGAAAAAATGTCTATCAGCCTAATTGAGCTCCAGATTACATCTCACATTCCAGTGTTTGAACTTGTAATCAAGGCTGCATGGGATTTCTCGTAATGTGACTCCATGCAGCCAATGGCAATGTCTGCTTTAGGTACAGTATAATGCCATGTGCTGCTTGTGGATTTGACAGATCTAACGCATTTCCACCTCTGACACAGCCCCAAAAATACGGTTGTTGGCTAAAACAGATCTGATTGAATATAGCCCTTAGTCAATCAATACACACATATCTAGTTGTACTCTGCAGCAGGGACTTGTTTAGGAACTTGAGTAATTGTACATTTATGTGTAATAAAGAACAAATCTGAGCAACGAAAACCTTTGTAAATCCCCAAATATTTGTGAAACTGCTTTATATGAACGATATAAACAAAATACAAACATACATGTGTTCTGCTAATGATTGTTTTAGAGTTCTGGTTCTGTGTCACAAGGGTTTTGTGTCACATAATATTGTTATTAAAGGTTTGTGCTGCTGCGACTTTTCCCTGTATCTACAAAGCAGTTGGGAGTGATCACTGTTCAAAGCTAGGTGGCGCAGCAGCAGGACAAACAAAACACTAAAATGCCTGTGCTGATAAGGCAATGTACATTGTGGAAAAGGAAAAGAGTTGGCTGAGAGTTACCTTTTGAAAGACTTTGCAAACCGGAACTACCACGTATAGATCCACAACTTAATCACCGAGGTGACCAAATGACTTGAGATTTTAGTTCTGGGTTAACCGAGATTACCTGTGCGTATAAAAGTCAATAGAACAGTAGGGACATGACAGATTTTAAAATGGTATACAAACACAAGAGGTGCTTAATAGGAAAAAATATTTGATAATGCTGCTTGAGTTACCTCTCCCTCTCTTGGCCCCTTTTCCCCCACAAAAATGTCAACGTTTATAATGGAAGACATAAGATGCAGGGGCTGAAGCCCTGGCTATCTCATAAGCTCAAGTCGATGATGATATGTTCAAAGATCTGCGTATTGCCCTTGAAGCTGGAGGAGAAAATGAAGTCCCGGCGATCGGTGGATACCACGGTAAAGGAGCGTGGCGCCATGATGTACACCTCTTTGAAGCGCTCAAAGAGTTTCTTATCAGCGTCCCACAGGTAGATCTGTGAGAAGGTATAGTCGCTGCCCAGGGCCAGATAGTGGCGCTCTTTGAAGGAGAATGGCTGGAGAATCATAGCACCTCGTGAGGGCAGGGATTGGATCTCCATAAACTGTTTGCCACTCCAGCGAAGTACCTTAGAGTCACCTATATAGCGCGTCATGGCCAGGTAGAGGTCCTCCTTGACTCGGAAGGTCTTGACGGCCACCACATCCTCCATGTTGGGGATCTCTCCCTGCAGGGCAAACGTCTGGGCATTTCTGCTCCACTGGTAGATTACAGGCACCTGGGAGCGGCTGGCCAAGATGAGGTGGGACTTGCCATCCAGATCCACAAACTCAGCATCAGTGTCACGGAACCACTCATGCAGGGACTGATAGGAGTAGAAGCCCTTGTCGTTCCACTTGTAGAGAGTGGAGAGCCCCGCCTTTGAGCTATCGGCAATCACAAAGAACCACTCGCCAGCAATCTGGAAGGCTTCAATGTCATTGGGCTTGGAGATCTTGGATACCTCGATATCCTGAAACTTGCTGAACCTGTTCTGGTCTTCATCAAACTTGTATATGTGAGAACCACCAAAGAGCTGGGCCACTATGACAAAGACCTGGTTCTGGATGATGACCGATTTGCACCCAACGATTGACTGGCCTGAGATTTGAGACACAGAATAGACACATTTAGAAATTCAAATTATAGTTTTTTGGCTTTAAAATACTGGAAATATATTAATTAAGAATAAGGAAGAGAAACAGCACTAGATATAAACCACAAAATGCAGCACAATTTATGTTCTCTCTATACGTATATGATTTATGTTCTATGTATATGTTCTCTGTATATATCAATGATGTCGCTGGTGCTTCTCTGATCCACCTCTATGCAGACAACACCATTCTGTATACTTCTGGCCCTTCTTTGGACACTGTGTTAACAAACCTCCAGATGAGCTTCAATGCAATACAACACTCCTTCCGTGGCCTCCAACTGCTCTTAAATGCTAGTAAAACTAAATGCATGCTCTTCAACCGATCACTGCCCGCACCCGCCCGTCCGACTAGCATCACTACTCTGGACGGTTCTGACTTAGAATATGTGGACAACTACAAATACCTAGGTGTCTGGTTAGACTGTAAACTCTCCTTCCAGACTCACATTAAGCATTTCCAATCCAAAATTAAATCGCAACAAAGCCTCCTTCACTCATGCTGTTAAACATACCCTCGTAAAACTGACTATCCTACCGATCATTGACTTTGGCGATGTCATCTACAAAATAGCCTCCAACACTCTACTCAGCAAATTGGATGTAGTCTATCACAGTGCCATCCGTTCTGTCACCAAAGCCCCATATACTACCCACCACTGCGGCCTGTATGCTCTCGTTGGTTGGCCCTCGCTTCATATTCGTCGCCAAACCCACTGGCTCCAGGTCATCTATACGACTTTGCTAGGTAAAGTCCTGCCTTATCTCAACTCACTGGCCACCATTGCAACACCCACCCGTAGCACGTGCTCCAGCAGGTATATTTCACTGGTCATCCCTAAAGCCAACTCCACCTTTGGCCGCCTTTCCTTACAGTTATCTACTGCCAAAGACTGGAACAAACTGCAAAAATAACTGAAGCTGGAGACTTACATCTCCCTCACTAACTTTAAGCATCAGCTGTCGGAGCAGCTTACCGATCACTGCACCTGTACACAGCCCATCTGTAAATAGCCCACCCAACTACCTCATACCCATATAAATACTCACCAATATTTAAGCAGTGATTTTGTCACTTGACATTCAGGGCGGCATTTTCCTCTCGCCAACACACACGTTATCAGTAAACACACTGTAATTAAAAAAAAGGGAAATATGATACTGGAGCTCGCTAAAGCTTTGTGTGTACAGTGTTAGCAGGTATCTGCATGTATACTAACACTCTGGTTAAATTAAACATCCTTCCCATTGAAAAAATAAGTTAAAACATAAATCGTGCTGCAAATAATAATTTCACTCATCCGGTCTATTTGAAATGTTACTGTGCGCTTGCCCACAACAAGTGTGTTTGAGAGAGGAATATGTCAGCCTCAGTGACATAAGATGTCATGTTACCAAATACCTGTGATATTGTCATAAGTCCTGAAGTTCATCTCAATGTGGTCCCACTGTAAAACCATACAACTCTCTGTGTTGGGTGCAGCGATGGCCACATAGACGTCATTTTTATAAGAGAATGTGTCCACAGACAGAGACTCTGATGGCACCGACTGATGGTGGATAAAATCTGTGGAAAGTGGCAATCTTAGCATTAGTATGATTTGTAATAAAAACTGTTGTGTAGTGTAAACTGATCTTGAACTAAAGTTTCACGTAATTGGTTAGCTGCTCAATTAAGTTCTGGGTCCACACGTGTTAAGAGATGCGAGTATGAGAAGCGGAACCGGAATGAGGAGCTACACCCTCTCTCTTTGCAAGTTACGGGCTGAATGTCCCCTCCCCTTCTGAAATTTGAAAGATGCTAACACCTGCAAAATTGTGATTTGTCCAAATAACCCAAACACTGGATCAACTGCTGCTCGTTATCCTATGCATCCCATTCCTTTATGACAGATTCTACGGTACCAGTTATGTTTATGCAGATCTGTCCACGAGAGATTAAGTGTAGACAACAACAGTAATTGTGAGATGTTGAGGACGCATGGGTGCGATCTATACAAAAACCACAAGTGGTGTTGCTTCAGTTGCTCCAAGAGACAGCCAGGAGAGCTAAAGAAAGCACCAAATAGGCTCTTTCCGTAAATCATTCAAGTGTATTGAAAGGAATTAGGAACCGTGCACACTTTGGAAGTTGTGGCCATTTGGAGACACCAGTTAGACCTCTCACTCAAACCTTTTAAGTCGTATGTTGTATCAATCCCTAAAGTGTTCATTAATATTCTTGTTATGTTTACTGAATGTATCCTGAGTAGTCCCAAATTCTGTTATTGCCAAATGCTTGCGAAAAGTACAGTAAAAGTTGCCTGGCTACCCATCCACATCGGTCCGGCCAAACGCCACGCCTTGCCCATGATAAGTCGCGATTTATCTCTATCCTAGACAACTTCTGGAAGGTAAACACATTCTGACTGTTCTGATTGGTCCCAGAAACCGATGGGTTGGTCCTACACGATGATGTTATCAACTTTGATACTCTGATTGGATAGATTTGTTAGAGACGATCCAATCACTGATGAATTTGTTTTGTAGAACGGCCCTCATTTTGAAGTCACACGAACGACTTCTAGGATGGCAGATTCAGACAATGTCCTGATCGATAGAGCAGCTATATTAAATGCAGTCGTCAGGCAACAATAAAAGTAAATTGCACATAAAAACAAAACAGTAATGTTTGACTTCAGTCTTGTCAGGTAAACTGATGAGAATTTCCTCATAACCTCCAAAGTGCTACTATGGTTATGCATAATATGCTTCTCATAGTTTATGGCAACTCTTATAAATTATACTATCATTGTAATGAGTTTATGTTAAGTAGGCCTTATGATGGAGGGCTCAAGTAAGACCATTGCAATTAGCAGTGGTGTAAAGTAATTAAGTAAAAATTCTTTAAAGTAATACTTAAGTAGTTTTTTTGTGGTATCTGTACTTTACCATTTATATTTTTAACAACTTTTACTTCACTACGTTCCTAAAGAAAATTATGTACTTTTTACTCCATACATTTTCCCTGACACCCAAAAGTACACGTTACATTTTCAATGCTTAGCGGGACAGGAAAATGGTCCTTTTCAATGCTTAGTGGGACAGGAAAATGGTCCAATTCACACACTTATCAAGAGAACATCTCTGGTCATCCCTACTGCCTCTGATCTGGCGGATTCATTAAACACACGTGTTGGAATATGCCCCTGCCTATCTGTAAATTAAAAAATATATTAAAATGGTGCCGTTTGGTTTGCTTAATATAAGCAATTTTCTATTAAGGTATCTTTACTTTTACTCAAGTATGACAATTGGATACTTTTTCTACCACTGGCAATTAGTCAGCTCCCTCACCAGTGGAGATGCATTCATTGTGCAGGCTGGCCATGTCATTCAGCCGCTTGTCCTTCATGTCCTTGGGTCCGGCACAAATGACATCGGAAACCGTGGCATTGGTGCTCTTCAGCCATATCATCAGCCACTTCGCACGGCAGTCACACTCAAAGGCATTTCCTCGCAGGTCACTTTGCAAGGACAGACAACCAGATATCAGTCACAGCATAACCATACCCTAGCCCAGCAGTTTACAGATTTTCTAAACTCCAATTCTGTCAATGAAACCTATCAGCCGCCATAGCACTGAACCCGCACTTATAAAACATTCAAATGAACATCTCTCTCTGTACTCATGCGTCTCGCTCTAAGTGCAGCATGTGATACTGTTGACCATCTATTCTTCTCAGTCACCTAAAGACAAATGTAGGTCTTCGAGGTCGGGCGCTCTATTGCTTTCGCTCTTACTTGTTCGACAGACTCCAATTCGTGCTATTAGATGATGACTCCTCCCCCTTAACTAGTGTCAAATTTGATGTCACTAAAGGGTCTGTTATTATTTTCATTGTATGATTTGATTGATTTTACATTAATGTCATGCATCTTTCTGATTCCCAGCCCACATGGGCTTATAAGACACTTTATTGGCTGTATCCAAATAAAATGATGATAATTATAAATGCACATACACTACCAGTGAAAAGTTTGGACATACCTACTCATTCCAGGGTTTTTCTTTATTTTTACTATTTTCTAAACTATGAACTTTTCTAAACTATGAAATAACACATATGGAATCAGGTAGTTACCAAACAAGGTGTTAAACAAATAAAAATATATTTTATATTTGAGATTCTTCAAAGTAGCCAACCTTTGACTCGATGATAGCTTTGCACACTCTTGACATTCTCTCAACCAGCTTCATGAGGTAGTCACTTGGAATGCATTTCAATTAACAGGTGTGTTTTGTTAATTTGTGGAATTTCTTTCGTCAATGTGTTGAGCTAATCAGTTGTGTTATGACAAGGTAGGGGAGGTATACAGAAGATAGCCCTATTTGGTAAAAGACCAAGTCCATATTATGGCAAGAACAGCTCAAATGAGCAAAGAGAAACGACAGTCCATCATTACTTTAAGACATGAAGGTCAGTCAATCTGGAAAATGTCAAGAACTTTTAATGTTTCTTCAAGTGTAGTCACAAAAACCATCAAGCGCTATGATGAAACTGGCTCTCATGAGGACCGCAACAGGAAATGAAGACCCAGAGTTACAGAGGAAAAGTTCATTAGAGTTACCAGCCTCAGAAATTGCAGCCCAAATAAATGCTTCAGAGTTCAAGTAACAGACACATCTCAACATCAACTGTTCAGAGGAGACTGGGTGAATCGGGCCTTCATGGTCAAATTGCTGCAAAGAAACCACTACTAAAGGACACCAAAAATAAGTAGAGACTTGCTTGGGCCAAGAAACACGAGCAATGGACATGAGACCACTGGAAATCTATCCTTTGGTCTGATGAGTGTACAAAGAGGTGTACATCATGGCGCTAAATTTGAGATTTTTGGTTCCAACCGCCTTGTCCTTCTGAGACGCAGAGTAGGTGAACGGATGATCACCGCGTGTGTGGTTCCCACCATGAAGCATGGAGGAGGAAGTGTAATGGTATGGGGGTGCTTTGCTGGTTACACTGTTGATGATTGATTTATTTAGAAATCAAGGCACACTTAATGAGCTTGGCTACCACAGCATTCTGCAGCGATACGCCATCCTATCTGGTTTGGCATAGTGGGACTATCATTTGTTTTTTAACAGGATAATGACCCAGCACACTTCCAGGCTGTGTAAGGGCTATTTGACAAGGAAGGAGAGTGATGGAGTCCTGCATCAGATGAACTGGCCTCCACAATTACCCGAACTCAATCCAATTAAGAGGGCTTGGGATGAGTTGGACCGCAGAGTGAAGGAAAAGCAGCCAATAAGTGCTCATCATATGTGGGAAGCCTTCAAGACTCGTGGAAAAGGATTCCAGGTGAATCTGGGTGAGATAATGCGAGTGTGCAAAGAGTGTGCAAAGCTGTCATAAAGGCAAAGGGTGGCTACTTTGAAGAATCTAAAATCTAAAATATATTTTGATTTGTTTAATGCTTTTTTTTGTTACTACATGATTCCATATGTGTTTTTTCATAGTTTTGATGTCTTCACTATTATTCTGCAATGTAGAAAATAGTAAAAATAAAGAAAAACCCTTGAATGAGTAGGTGAGTCCAAACTTTTGACTGGTAATGTACATACAAACATACAGTTGAAGTCAGAAGTTTACAAACACCTTAGCCAAATACATTTAAACTCAGTTTTTCACAATTCCTGACATTTAATCCTAGTAAAAATTCCCTGTCTTAGGTCAGTTAGGTCACCACTTTATTTTAAGAATGTGAAATGTCAGAATAATAGTAGAGAGAATGATTTATTTCAGTTTTTATTTCTTTCATCACATTCCCAGTGGGTCAGAAGTTGACGTACACTCAATTAGTATTTGGTAGCATGGCCTTTATATTGTTTAACTTGGGTAAAAAGTTTTGGGTAGCCTTCCACAAGCTTCTCACAATAAGTTGGGTGAATTTTGGCCCATTCCTCCTGACAGAGCTTGTGTAACTGAGTCAGGTTTAAAGGCCTCCTTGCTCGCACACGCTTTTTCAGTTCTGCCCACAAATGTTCGATAGGATTGAGGTCAGGGCTTTGTGATGGCCACTCCAATACCTTGACTTTGTTGTCCTTAAGCCATTTTGACACAACTTTGGAAGTATGCTTGGGGTCATTGTACATTTGGAAAACCCATTTGCAACCAATCTTTAACTTCTTGACTGATTTCTTGAGATGTCGCTTCAATATATCCACATAATTTTCCTCCCTCATGATGCCATCTATTTTGTGAAGTGCACCAGTCCCTCCTGCAGCAAAGCACCCCCACAACATGATGATGCCACCCCCGTGCTTCACGGTTGGGATGGTGTTCTTCGGCTTGCAAGCCTCCCCATTTTTCCTCCAAACATAATGATGGGCATTATGTCTAAACAGTTTTTGTTTCATCAGACCAGAGGACATTTCTCCAAATAGTACGATTTCTCCAAAATGTACTACGCAGTTACAAACCGTAGTCTGGCTTTTTTATGGCGGTTTTGAGTAGTGGCTTCTACCTTGCTGAGCGGCCTTTCAAGATACTTTTTGTACCTGTTTCCTCCAGCATCTTCACAAGGTCCTTTGCTGTTGTTCTTCTCTAGGAGACAGAACGCATCTCCTTCCTGAGCGGTATGATGGCTGCATGGCCCCATGGTGTTTATACTTGCATACTATTGTTTGTACAGATGAACATGGTACCTTCAGGCATTTGGAAATTGTTCTCAAGGATGAACCAGACTTGTGGAGATCTACAAAAAATGTTCTGAGGTCTTGGCTTATTTCTTTAGATTTTCCCATGATGTCAAGCAAAGAGGCACTGCGTTTGAAGGTAGGCCTTGAAATACATCCACAGGTACACCTCCAATTGACTCAAATGATGTCAATTAGCCTATCAGAAGCTACTAAAGCCATGACATCATTTTCTGGAATTTTCCAAGCTGTTTAAAGGCACAGACAACTTAGTGTATGTAAACGTCTGACCCACTAGAATTGTGATACAGTGAATTATAAGTGAAATAATCTGTCTGTAAACAATTGTTGGAAAAATGACTTGTGTCATGAACAAAATAGATGTTCTAACCGACTTGCCAAAACTATAGTTTGTAAACAAGAAATTTGTGGAGTGGTTGAAAAATGAGTTTTAATGACTCCAACCTAAGTGTATGTAAACTTCCGACTTCAACTGTAACAGTTGATCATTTTTCTTTGTAGCTAAGGGTTAACTTGTGTTTGATCAGGATGACATTGCATCGTAACTTGTTTCTAAATATGTGTTGTGGATCGGCTTCCTTACATATGTAATTGAGTTCCTTTGTCCAAGGGTAATTGTGTGTTTTATCCCAGTTGAAAACCCTTTTTTGTTACTCTGTCCTCAGGCATATCAAAAAAACGGTACCATAACCTAATCATTTCACCCCTCTGTCTTATTTCATTGGGCTCCCATCCCATGTCTCCTTGAATAGCAAGGCTTATGCACTCTAAGGAAGCATCTTATGGCTCTGTTTTCAATAGAGTAGGCTGTTTTGGCTACTTTACAACCCCAGATTTCAGCAGCATAGTTCAATATAGTACACACACATGAATTATAGACTTGTGAATATGTACAATAGCCAAGTTCTTTACAAATGTCCAATTTACTACCAATGGACCCCAACGCTCTACCTGCAGAATCAGATATGGACTTTATACACCTCTCAAATGTCATGTATTCATCAAAAAGGAAACCAAGGTATTTATATGAGCAAGTGTACTTTAGGCATATTGCTCCAAAATAAAAGTAATGATTACTTCTTATTGTAGACTTTTTTCTGAAGTGCATTATATGGGTATTATCTTGTTTGATCATTATCTCCACTTCGTACACCAGAGATTGCAAGGACAATATAATCTGTGTCCCGAGTCGTGTCATTTAGTTTAACTCCTAAATGTTCATGTTTGATTTGATGGGCCAAGTTGTTTACAAAAAGGACAAATAACGTTGGGGAGAGCACCTCACCTTGTTTGAGCCCAAACAGAGCAGGAAACCATCCAGTCCTATGTTCATTTGCCTGTACACAGGCAACTGGACATCTACACAGGGCTTTATTTGCATCATAGAACCTTCCATCAATTCCCATTTTTGTCTAAAAGCAAGATTTCTATTAACCAAATCAAAAGCCTTCTGAAAATCAATAAAACAGGCAAAAGTTGGTTTTCTCTCTATCATTCTATCATTCGTATTACTTTAGAGACAGTATACTGTATACACAGAGTATACCAAACATTAGGAATACCTTCCTAATATTGAGTTGCGTTAATTGAGTTAATGTTTGTATACTCAGTGTACATGTACGTGGTCTATACAGGCTCTTTCCTAAAGCCATTTCCTAAAGCCATTCAGCAGCAAGTGGGAGAGCCTTTTATTTAGAATGAAGGAATACAATTTATATACAGTGCTAATGAGAGTAATCCCTCTGTAGTTCAATGGGATTTTAGGGTCATTTTTTGAGAATTTTGGAATAGGCTTGATTGTAGATTTGTACGATACAGATGGAATAATGCATTTCTCAAAAAAAGCCTGGAAGAGTCCAAATAGTGTTCGCAACAATTTAGGTGATTTCATAACTGAATTAGATAAGTCATCAATTCCTGTGGCTTTCTTTGGTTTAGACCGCTCAACCTTTCTGACCTTCTCTAGAGTAAGAATGGCATTCAAATAGTGGTTATGGGTGTAAGAATTCTTCTTCATTTCCTCCTCCAACTCATCATTACGAGAACATGTTTCTTTCAAGAACTCATCAAAATAAACTCATTGTATGTGTTACCTTTAGGAGAAACACAAAATTACTTTAATTGTTATGCTGATGAACATTTTTCCAATTGTGATTTTGATGGTTTGTATTAAATTATAGATCAGATTACATGTTTAAAATTGTCATCAGTAATGTAATCCATTGGATTACTCAAAATAATGACTTTTAGATTACTTTCCCTGCATGAATATTAGGATAGGTTAAATTAACCAGAGAAATGAGCAATTCAGTATGTATAATACAGCTGCAACACATGCAATGTTTGCCATTGCTGTTCATTTGCAGACAGTCTGGGAGCTGTGCTCAGCATTAAAGAAAACATTTAAAAGACAAGTTCATCTTTTTTCAACCAAATTATTATTTCTTATGTAAATGGCATGTTAAAGAAGAGTGCGCATGCGCTGGCTAGCCAGAAAGTATTGCTCGAGTCGAACACAATGAAATATAACGTTGTCAAAAAAAAAGTACAACATCTAAAGACCTGTATCCCTATACAGAGAGTGTAAAATGACATATTTCATTCCTACCCTGGAATTGCAGAACAAGTTTCTCAAAACAGTTTCTAATAACCAACTAAAATCGCCGAAAAAGTGTCTGAACTCTTCTATAACATGCCATTTACATAAAAAATAGAGATTTGGTTGAAAAATAAGAACTTGTCCTTCAAGTCTTTCTTTAAAAACTGCCTTTGTTGAAGTCATCCTGAAAGTAATCATACATGTTTTATACAGTTAAAGAAAGAATCACTACACATCGAATGCACATGCATAAAAACTCACAGCTCTATCAATGAGTCCAGGTCGATGAAGGAATCCCTGGGTAACGCTTTTAATTTATTGTTTGCCAAAGACCTGAGGGAAAACAGCATTGTCAGATTAATTCAGCAGATATTCCTGTCAATTAGTCACCATGGAAATACAGAGGGCCAAAGGGCAAGATTTTCCAGAAAACAATATACCCACAAAGATTGTAAAATATATTTTTCACATAGCAATATTGTATGTTCATACATTTTTAAAAGAAAATTCAGTAGTAGTCTGTGTTTTCACACACTTTAACAGCTCTATTTCCAAACGCAATGTCCAGTGCAGCACTAATAACAAAAATAAGTACCCATCCATTTTTCTACATTTGTTAGAAATGTTTGCAGTTCACATTTTTGTTAAGCTTCAACATGGAAGTCTATCAGTCTACACATCGCATTTGCACTACACCATAGTAAATGACATTGCATGTGCGAGCCAAACATTTAATAAGATTAGCCTACATTTGTTGTTGTTATGCCAAACTTTGTCATCCGAAGAACGAGTAAACAAACAAACAGGCAAATATTGGCAATAGCGGAGAATTCAGCAACATGGACAACGGTCGAATCTCCACAATTTTACATTCAGGTCAGACACTCAGACTGTATTGGCATAATATCATTGTAGGCTATAGAAAGTAGAGGGTATAATGCACATGATGCTCATCCAAACTTTTCACAGGAGCTGACCAAAAAGAATATCCAATATAAAAAGAAAAGAGGGATGTCCGCTGTTTTGCTGCTCCCAAAGGTGATCTTTTAAAAGAGCATTGGTGATAAACTACCGATTAGGCTATAATATACTACTCTGCCCCACCCACTGACAAAATCATTGACATAAAAAAACTGTATTACCACTAAGACGTGCTGGTTGGTCTTAAAGGTCCAATTTAGACATTTTTTACATTTATTTTTAATTCAATATCAAATCATTTCTGGTTAACAATTAAGTGCCTTACTGTGATTGTTATCAATTAAAATTGTCAAAATTAAACAAAAATAGCTTAGCTAAAAGCAATTCCTCAAGCAATTTCTGAGTGGGGAGGGGAAAACTGAAAACTAGATGTTATTGGCAGAGAGGTTTGGAACTCTCTCTTATTGGTCTATTAACTAATTTACCACCTGATGATATCACCAGGCAGACTAAAACTCCATCCCACCAAAACATGCTGATATTTCTGGCGGTCTTTTCAAACAGCTCTTACACTAAAAGGGCATTATCATAATTTTCTAAATTTCACAGTATTATTCCAACCTCATAGTGTGGAAATATATATGAAACACAGGGAAATCATGTTTTTGATGGCACTAGCTCATTAAATGTTACCATTTGAGTTTTCACCTCAGTGCAGGCGAGCTGATGTTAGACCGGTAAATTGCCAACCCTGGCGATATGGTTAGAAAATAACAGCACCAGTATTAACAAGCCAAAATGTCCAACCTACTTGCATTTGACAATAGCACTGCCTTGTGACAAGCTAAAAGTAGACCCCTTAGCCTCCAATTGACATTAATACATCGCTACTACCAAAACGCAAGTGGAAAATAAGTGGGAACACATTAGGTTGCATTTCGGGTAGAATATCATTGTAGCTCTGGTAAGCCCTTGTAGCCCTGGTAATTCCCTGGTAAGAAGACAATGTGGGTTAAAATACTACTGCATTATCCCCAAACATACATTTTCTTCACTGGAATAAAAGGAGAAGTTCAGGATTCAACAACTTGAAGTTAGATGGTTCCTCACCCTTATTAAAGTAGTCTATGAGCCAGGAGATACTATAATCCATAGTTCAGTTTTCTTTAAACAGCCACTATAAACTTCAGCTAATTTTAGCCACCGCTAGCTAACAATCAATGGAAGTGATTGTAAATGGCCTAATCACTTCTAAAGCTGCATTATGTAGAAATTGCTCTGCCATTAACTGGTTGCTAAAATTTTAAAATGTTCACCTAATTTCAGTTTATGTGACAAAACAAGCAATGTATTTTGTAGAGAATCATTGTACAAACTATACCGTTGTGAAATATATTTTCAATAACCAACAATATTGTAGAATCTGGTGTACAAAAAGAAACAAAAACAAAACTTAGGGAGGAAATAGCACACATACTGTATAACAGCATACAATAACACACACATGTATCATACTTACATTCAATTAGAATGACAGATCTATAACTCAAATTTCTATCTGAATTCTGTCAGGTTACGTAATGTCAAACCACAAATAGTTGATTTCAGTTGATTTGGCCATGATTTTTTGTTGTTGTTGATTGCTCCTATCACTTCTATTGCTTGTTAGCTAGTGGTGGCTAAAGTTATCTGAAATTCTTAGTTAAACCAAACCATGGATTATAGTTTATTTTGGCCCATAGATTACTTTCAAAGTGAGGAACCATCTAACATCAAGTTGTTAAATCTAACTTCCTCTAATGACAATGATGATTATTTGAACTTACAGGTGAGTCAGGTCCCTGAGTCCTCTGAAGGAATATTTGGAGACAGTCTCTATCTTATTACTCTCAATGAACCTAAAGAACAAAGGATATACACCACTTCAAAAGAGAAAATGGATTGTGTGATCACATGGGGCTAATGTATAGTAGAATTAATCCCGACTATAATAAAAGGGATACAGTTACTCAGTATCTCTGTAACTCATTTCTTGAACAACAAAATTAGCTTAAGTATATCATTATTATAAAGATGAGTGAATGAAGGGAAAGGCACTTACAGGTATTCCAGGTGTGGAAGGCCAGAAAATGCATCGTCCCTTATTGTCATCACTGAATTTGAATTAAGAAGTCTATGATAAAAATAAACAAAGAGTTAGTTACTTTGAACACAAGTGCAAATATAGAAAGACATTGTAGTTTAAAAAGTAAATGTCTAATTATGATTTATTATAATTCATTATATCATAACATTTAATGTCACACATCATTGACAAACATTCACATGTAGAATCACTGATATTTTAACATGATATATACTATACAACTAAAAGGTTAAGTTCATTTCTAAGAATAGCAATCAAAAAATAAGTCAAAATTGTATCCTCAAATGATGGTCATCTCACCATAGTGAGATCATAGTGTTACCCAGCGTGGGGTGGTTTAGGTTTGAGGATAAATCTACCTCTGTCCTCCAGTATATCACTGCCAATACATTATCTCCATGTTCCCTTTCTGTGACCTTGTAATCTGAGATGAGCTCAAAAGTACAGTTTTCCTATGATAAGCTTTTTAATAAACATGAGGGTCACAATCAATGTCATGCTTGCACTAAAATGTAAATTGCTGATGGACAACTGTACCTTACACTGGAAGAAGGCATCTGTCCT
This sequence comes from Salvelinus fontinalis, assembly GCF_029448725.1. Lineage (NCBI taxonomy): Eukaryota > Metazoa > Chordata > Actinopteri > Salmoniformes > Salmonidae > Salvelinus > Salvelinus fontinalis. The sequence goes on from NC_074675.1 coordinate 36,357,534, forward strand.
TAAAATTGCCTATTGAGTACAGACTGGTAGTGTGGCCATATTATGTATTCCTCACTTTCATAATAAGGATATACCCTGCTAACAATAATGAGCCGTTAGTATGTCCACGGGACGTCATAAAACGGCCACCTGAAGTCAGCAGGACATTCTGTCATTGTGGCCTAGAGGTTTTGTCTAGTTCCCTGGGACGTCCCCAAGGACATTCTTGGGATGTTATGTCATGGTCCCCTGGAGGTTTTGTATTTAACACAATTTGACATACATTGTGTATGTTTATTTATACAATTATTATTATTGAACACGTCCTCGTCTGGGATTTGAACTCACAAACTCTAGGTTCACGACATTCCAATTTTCCTGCTATGCCACCATGTCTGTACCAACGACTGATTACATCTGTAGGTAATGTTCCCTCTGAGTGCCGCACAGAATAAATATCAGCCTGCGCAGAGAAGCATGAGGTTGAACTTCCCTCAACTCTCTAGTTTCCCCTTTTAGTTGACATAATCAATGTTTAGCTCTACTGTGTGAATTGTGCTCGAATCAACGCAATATCAAATAAAATACAATTTTATTAGTCACATGCTCCGCATACAACAGCCTTACAGTGAAATGCTTACTTACGAGCCCCAAAACAACAGTGCAGTTTCAAAAAAATACAGATAGGAATAAGAGATGAAAGTAATAAGTAATTAAAGAGCAGCAGTAAAAAATAACAATATATACAAGGGGGTACCGAGACAGAGTAAATGTCACCTGTTACACCTGTTAGTTGAGGTACTATGTACATGTACATACAACGGTATGTAGGTAGAGTTATGCATAGATGACAACAGAGAGTGGCAGTGGTGTGGAAAGGGGGGAGGGGCAATGCAAATAGTCTGGGTAGCCATTTGGCTAGATGTTATGGCTTGGGGGTAGAAGCTATTTAGAAGCCTCTTGGACCTAGACTTCGGCGGTCTGGTACCGCTTGCCATGTGGTAGCAGAGAGAAGTCTAGGGTGGCTGGAGTCTTTGACAATGTTTTTGGCCTTCCTCTGACACCGCCTGGTATAGAGGTCCTGGATGGCAGGAAGCTTGGCCCCAGTGATATACTGGGCCATTCACACTACCCTCTGTAGTGCCTTGCGGTCGGAGGCCAAGCATTTGCCATACCAGGCAGTGATGAAACCAGTCAAGATGCTCTCGATGGTGCAGCTGGAGAACCTTTTGAGGATCTGAGGACCCATGCCAAATCTTTTCAGTCTCCTGTGGGGGAATGGGTTTTGTCGTGCCCGCTTCACGACTGTCTTGGTGTGCTTGGACCATGTTAGTTTGTTGGTGATGTGGACACCAAGGATCTTGAACCTCTCAACCTGCTCCACTGCAGCCCCGTCATGAGAATGGGGGCATGCTTGGTCCTCTTTTTCCTGTAGTCCACAATCATCTCCTTTGTCTTGATCGCGTTGAGGGAGAGGTTGTTGTCCTGGCACCACACGGCCAGGTCTCTGACCTCCTCCCTATAGGCTGTCTCATTGTTGTCGGTGATAAGGCTGTTGTGTTATCGGCAAACTTAATGATGGTGTTGGAGTCGTGCCTGGCCGTGCAGTAATGAGTGAATTGGGAGTACAGGAGGGGGCTGAGCATGCACACCTGAGTGGCCCCTGTGTTGAGGATCAGCGTGGGGGATGTGTTGTTACCTACCCTTACCACCTGGGGGCGGCCCGTCAGGAAGTCCAGGATCCAGTTGCAGAGGGATGTGTTTAGTCCCAGTGTCCATAGCTTATTGATGAGCTTTGAGGGCACTATGGTGTTGAACCCTGAGCTGTAGTCAATGAATAGCATTCTCACATAAGTGTTCCTTTTGTCCAGGTGGGAATGGGCAGTGTGGACTGCAATAGAGATTGCATCATCTGTGGATCTGTTGGGGCGGTATGCAAATTGGGGTGGGTCTAGGGTTTATGGGATGATGGTGTTGATGTGAGCCATGACCGGCCTTTCAAAGCACTTCATGGCTACAGACGTGACTGCTACAGGTCAGTAGTCATTTAGGCAGGTTACCTTAGTGTTCTTGGGCACAGGTACTATGGTGGTCTGCTTAAAACATGTTGGTATTACAGACTCGGACAGGGAGAGGTTGAACATTTCAGTGAAGACACTTGCTACTTGGTTAGCGCGTGCTCACAGTCCACGTCCTGGTAATCCCTCTGGCCCTACGGCAATGTGAATGTTGACCTGTCTAAAGGTCTTACTCACATCGGCTGCGGAGAGCGTGATCACACAGTCCTCCGGTACAGCTGGTTCTCTCATACATGTTTCAGTGTTATTTGCCTCGAAGCAAGCATAGAAGTAGTTTAGCTCGTCTGGTAGGCTCGTGTCACTGGGTAGCTCTCGGCTGTTCTTCCCTTTGTAGTCTGTGATGGTTTGCAAGCCCTGCCACATCCAACAAGTGTCAGAGCTGGTGTAGTACGACTCAATCTTAGTCCTGTATTGACGCTTTGTCTGTTTGATGGTTCGTATTCGGCTAAGGTGTATGTAAACTTCCGACTTCAACTGTAAGTTTTCAGACCATTTGCTATGAGACTTGAAATTGAGCTCAGGTGTCCTGTTGCCATTGATAATACTTGATGTTTCTACAACTTTATTGGAGTCCACCTGTGGTAAATTAAATTGATTGGACATGATTTGGAAAGGCACACTCCTGTCTTTATAAGGTCCCACAGTTGACAGTGCATGTCAGAGCAAAAACTAAGCTATGAGGTTGAAGGAATTGTCTGTAGAGCTCTGAGACAGGATTGTGTCATGGCACATATCTGGGGAAGGGTAACAAAACATTTCTGCAGCATTGAAGGTCCCCAAGAACACAGTGGCCTCCATCATTATTAAATGGAAGAAGTTTGTAACCACCAAAACTCTTCCTAGAGCTTGCCGACCTGGCCAAAATGAGCAATCGGTGGAGAAGGGCTTTGGTCAGGGAGAAAACGAAGAATCTGATGGTCACTCTTACAGAGTTCCTCTGTGGAGATGGGAGAATCCTCCAGAAGGACAACCATTTCTGCAGCACTCCACCAAATAGGCCCTTATGGTAGAGTGGCCAGATGGAAGCAACTCCCCAGTAAAGGGCACATTAAAGCCCTTTTAGAGTTTTCCAAAAGGCACTTTTAGGACTCTCAGACCATGAGAACCAAGATTATCTGGTCTGATGAAACCAAGATTGATCTCTTTGGCCTGAATGCTAAGCGTCACGTCTGGAGGAAACCAGGCATCTTTCATCACCTGGCCAATACCATCCCTATGGTGAAACATGATGGTGGCAGCATCATGCTGTGGGGATATTTTTCAAAAGCAGTGACTGGGACAATAGTCAGGATCAAGTGAAAGATGAGCTGTGCAAAGTACAGAGAGATCCTTGATGAAATCCTGCTCTAGAGCTCTCAGGACTTCAGACTGGGGCGAATGTTCACCTTCCAACAGGACAACGATCCTAAGCACACAGACAAGACAACGCAGGTTTTGGCTTCGGGACAAGTCTCTGAAGGTCCTTGAGTGGCACAGCCAGAGCCCGAACTTAAACCTGATCAAACATCTCCAGAGAGAGCTGAAAATAGCTGTGCAGCTACGCACCCCCCCCCCCCCCCCCCCCCCCCCCGTCCTACTTCAAATCAAATCAAATGTTATTTGTCACATACACATGGTTAGCAGATGTTAATGTGAGTGCAGTGAAATGCTTGTGCTTCTAGTTCCGAACATGCAGTAATATCTAACAAGTAATCTAACAAATTCACAACAACTACCTTATACACACAAGTGTAAAGGAATGAATAAGAATATGTACATCAAAATATATATGGATGAGCGATGGCCGAACAGCATAGGCAAGATGCAGTAGATGGCATAGAGTACAGTATATACATATGAGATGAGTAGTGCAGGGTATGTAAGCATTATATAAAGTGGCATAGTTTAAAGTGACTAGCAATACAGTTATTACATTCAATTTTTTATTATTAAAGTGGCTAGAGATTGAGTGTTGGCAGCAGCCACTCAATGTTAGTGATGGCTGTTTACCAGTCTGATGGCCTTGAGATAGAAGCTGTTTTTCAGTCTCTCGGTCCCAGCTTTGATGCACCTGTACTGACCTCGCCTTCTGGATGATAGAGGGGTGAACAGGCAGTGGATTGGGTGGTTGTTGTTCTTGATGATCTTTTTGGCCTTCATGTGACATCGGGTGGTGTAGGTGTCCTGGAGAGCAGGTAGTTTGCCCCCGGTGATGCGTTGTGCAGACCTCACTACCCTCTGGAAAGCCTTACAGTTGTGGGTGGAGCAGTTGCCGTACCAGGCGGTGATACAGCCCGACAGGATGCTCTCGATTGTGCATCTGTAAAAGTTTGTCAGTGATTTTGGTGACAAGCCGAATTTCTTCAGCCTCCTGAGGTTGAAGAGGCGCTGTTGCGCCTTCTTCATCACGCTGTCTGTGTGGGTGGACCATTCCAGTTTGTCCGTGATGTGTATGCGGAGGAAGTTAAAACTTTCCACCTTCTCCACTACTGTCCCGTCGATGTGGATAGAGGGGTGCTCCCTCTGCTGAGCTTTAGAGGATCTGCAGAGAAGAGTGGGAGAAATTCCCAAAATACAGGTGTGCCAAGTGTATCGTCAAACCCAAGAAGACTCAATGCTGTAATTGCTGCCAAAGGTGCTTCGCCAAAGGTGCTTCAACAAAGTACTGAGTAAAGGGCCTGAATACTTAATCTGTTATTCTTTTATATATTTTTTTATAAACTTCAAAAAATCTGTTTTGCTTTGTCATTATAGTGTATTGTGTGTAGATTGACGAAGAAAAAAAGTGTTTTAATCTATTTTAAAATAAGGCTGTAACGTAACGAAATGTGGAAAAGGTGAAGCGGTCTGAATACTTTCCGAATGCACTGTATATGCAAATAGCCATTGCCATATATGGATCTGTGCAAGAGCTGCATGTTGTCACTTGAGCACATTTGTTCATATTCTTTACTAGTTAGTGATTCATTAGCACAGTCATAGCTCATTTCTAGTCAACAATGGGTAGTGGTTGCTTCCTACAAGAGCACAAAATGTGTGCATTTCTAGATATCTTTGAAAAGCGAGTAAGGTAAAGAGCTTTTCTTTATGTCTTAAAGGGGCAGTGTTGTAATTTGTCTGATTCTCTGTAATAATGGTATGGGAATAATAATTAACTGTATTTTGTAAAGTTGTTTCTTGCATCAAACACAACATTTTCAGTCATCTTTTTGTCCGAAAGACAAGTGGATAAACAGGTTAATGTCAAGCCCTGCATGTTTTTTTTCTAAAGTTTCATGGAATGTAGACCTACATTGAACACCACACATTTGCTGCTACTGTAGGTTGAATGATCTAACAGCTATTTTCATGTTAAAATGTAATGGGATGCAATTTTCTCCATTGTTTTTGACGGTAGGCCACTCTGGCAGGCCTACATTATGATCAAATGGCCACAGTAGTCTACTTGGCCACTGTTGTAACTGTAACTTAAAGCGGGTACAGTGCTCATAGTAAACGCGCGCTGGAAGTTGCACAGAATTTCCACAATGTTCAAGTTTATGCTCAGCAGACCTGGCATTTTCTCAGTGCCCAAAAAATGTTGAGAGAACATTGCCTGTAGGCGTATTCCTACACTTTTCACTTCAAATTAAATCTAAGCTCAATTACAAATACACTCAACAGCCTCCCGAGTGGCGCAGCAGTCTAAGGCACTGCATCACATTGTTGTGACGACATTACAACCTGGGGTTCGATCCCACAACAGGCCGTGACCAGGAGTTCAATAAGGCGGTGCAACATTTGCTCAGCATTGTCCGGGTTAGGGCAGGGGGGGGCATTACTTGGCTCATCTCGCTCTTGTGGCGGTCCAGGCGCCTAGCAGGCTGACTTTGGTAGTCCATTGAACAGTGTTTCCTCCGACACATTGTTGCAGCTGGCTTCTGGGTTAAGCGAGCAGGTGTTAAGAAGGTTTTGGCGGGTCATGTTTCGGAGGATTCATGACTTGACCTTCGCCTCTCACGAGCCCGTTGGGGAGTTTCAGCGATGAGAGAAGATGGCAATTGGGGAGAAAAAGGGGGTATTTTTTTTATATAAATAACACTCAACAAAACCCATTATATTTATCATAGTGATTCAGGAGTAACATTAAAACAGAATAATATGCCCCACCAACATTAGACAACTATACTAAAAAACCAACCTCAAATAAATGAAATCAATGAAAGAATAGTCAGATTAACTGATAATTAAAATAGCAGTGCAGATGGCACTATAGGTAACATGTGTAGGGGACTTCTGAAACTCTACAAACTGTGGCACAGCAGAAAGAAAAAGCATACTCCAAATCCAGAGGTTGTGAATTCATATCACAGGTGGGGTCACATTGGAAACTCAGTACTAAATGATCATGTCAAATGCAATACATTGTCATTATTTATTAAAGAATTTACACTATTTTAGCAGAATAGCATACCACTTACCTTAAAACCCTGATACATTTTTCTTTATTTTATTTACACTACATGACCAAAAGTATGTGGACAACTGCTTGTCGAACACCTCATACCAAAATCATGGGCGTTATTATGGAGTTGGTCCCCCCTTTGCTGCTGTAACAGCCTCCACTCTTCTGGGAAGGCTTTACACTAGATGTTGGAAAACTGCTGCAGGGACTTGCTTCCATTCAGCCACAATACCATTAGTGAGGTCAGGCACTGATTTTGAGTGATTAGACCTGGCTCGCAGTCGGCGTCCCAATTCATCCCAAAGGTGTTCGATGGAGTTGAGTTCAGGCTCTGTGAAGGCCAGTCAAGCTCTTCCACACCGATCTCGACAAACCATTTCTGTATGGACCTCGTTTTGTGCACGGGGGCATTGTCATGCTGAAACAGGAAAGGGCCTTCCCGAAACTTTTGCCACAAAGTTGGAAGCACAGAATCGTCTAGAATGTCATTGTATGCTGTAGCGCTAAGATTTCCCTTCACTGGAACTAAGGAGCCTAGCCCGAACCATGAAAGACAGCCCCAGACCATTATTCTTCATCCACCAAACTTTACAGTTGACACTATGCATTTGGGCAGGTAGCGTTCTCCTGGCATCCGCCAAACCCAGATTTGTCTGTCAGACTTCCAGATGATGAAGTGTGATTCATCACTCCAAAGAACACATTTCCATTGCTCCAGAGTCCAATGGCAGCAAGCTTTACACCACTCCAGCCGACGCTTGACATTGTGCATGGTGATATAAGGCTTGTGTGCGGCTGCTCGGCCGAAGCTCCCGACGACCAGTTCTTCCAGGGGCAGTTTGGAACTCTGTAGAGTGTGTTGCAACCAAGGACAGATTTGGCAGTCCCATTATGTGTGCTTGTGTGGCCTGACACTTTGTGGCTGAGTCGCTGTTTCTCCTAGACGTTTCACAATAACAGCACTTACAGTTGACTGGGGCAGCTCTAGCAGGGCAGAAATTTGATGAACTGTTGGAAAGGTTGCATCTTATGACGGTGCCAAGTTGAAAGTCACTGAGCTCTTCAGTATGGGCAATTCTACTGCCAATGTTTGTATATGGAGATTGCATTGCTGTGTGCTCGATTTTATACACCTGTCAGCAACGGGTGTGGCTGAAATAGCCGAATCTACTAATTTCAAGGTGTGTCCACATACTTCTGTATATATATAGTGTATCATGTTTTGGGAAACCTAGGACAATCAGGGGAGCTTCAGGGGACCATGACACAACGTACCAAGAACGTCTTAAAAAACATCCTCAAGGATGTCCCTGGGACAAACCGGGAATTAAACAAAATGGCACAACTTCCCAAGAATGTTCTAAAAATGTTCTCGGGGTCATCCCCGGGACAAACCAGGAACTAGACAAAACCTCCAGGGAACAAAGACACAATGTCCCAAGAAAAGTCCTAGAGAACGTTCCCTTGGGACCATCACGCAATGTCTAAGGACTAGTAAAATGAACATCCTGAGAATGTCCTAAAAAGGTCCTGATATGGTCCTCAGTGACATCCTAGGAACTTACAGGGGACTAGACAAAGGTCCCCCAGAGAACCTCCCCTTTGGACCATCACACAACGTTCGAAAGTCTTAAGGGACCTAATGGGAATGTCGCCGAATGTGCTCAGGACGTCCCCTGTTTGCTAGGTATGCTCATCATCAAATTCAGAACTGAGCACTCACTCCACTAAGCTTACATTCTCTACATGCTCAAATAGACAAGTCAAACGTTAAGGTAATTAAAAAACACACAAAAACTATGTGAATATCAAGTCATGTGTAAGGTAGAATATGGTAAGAACAACATTCATGTCTTAGTTTTGGCTAAATAGATATGGGTCGTTCCATAAATAGAGTGCTTTTTGGGTAGTGTAATTCTGTCAAAAATAACTATTTTATAGTTAAAATAACATTTTTTTACCAAAAGTTTATATTCTGTCATAAGAGCACATGGTAAAACATTATTTTTATTAAGTTGAGAAAAATGCCAAATAAAGTAACAGGGTTGACAATTGAATCTTAAAATCAGCTATAACTCCCCTTGTGACAGGAGGAATGGCAGCATGTTGTGTGCAATTAAATGCAAACTTAACAAAACATTTGAACTTGTTAAAACATCTGTAGCCCATCTATCTATGGGTAACAGGGTTGATGTGTTATGCTCAACGTGCTCAGTTTTCTACCACAAAACACAATAAAATGGCCAAAAAGAGTATCACCTGCTTTTACACTATGATTTGACTACTAGATGTTACATTTTTTCTTTTGATAAAAAAAGGTATAGTTTTACTATATTAAAACAAGTGTTCAGTTCACGTTACAGGGTTGAGCTTAAAATGAGGGGCAAACTTAAATGAATCACTAAATCGCATGAAATAAATAGTTATCTTCAGAAGTGTCAAAGCAACAAAGATTCTCCTGCCACCACAAAACACACACACACACAACCAGACATTGATTGATTAATTGGAGAAAGCGTGTGTCAAGTACAGAACATTTCCTAGGCTTTTCTACCTGCAGCAACACTAGCAGGGGCTTACCTATGATGTGAATAAATGTAACTACAGTCGCAAACTTAAATATAATAATAATATATAATAATATATGCCATTTAGCAGACACTTTTATCCAAAGTGACTTACTGTCATGTGTACAGACACGTTGTTGTTGTAGGTCAAACATCACATTTTTTTAAGAACGACGCTGTTTACATTCCGAAAATTGACTTTTTATGACCATCTGTTGTTGAGTTCAACTTAATTTCCCAACTGGTTAAACCCCTACCCATTCCCATGGACACACATACTGGAAGTCATGTCTCATTTGTATATTCATGTATAGTACAAGTGTCATTGACTCACAGGAGTTGGAGAGATGGCATGTGAGCAAACATGGTCTCCTTGATCTCGGAGAAGGACCCGTTGACAATGCTCCTGAAAGATAGTAAGATTATGAAGTAAGCACAGAGCAAATTAAAAGTAGAAAAGATTAAGTTTAGGGAACCGAGTGACACAGGGGTCTAAGGCACTGCATTGCAGTGGTAGAGGCATCACTACCGACCCGGGTTCGATCCCGGGCTGTATCACAACCGGCTGCGATCAAGGAGTCCCATTGGGCGGCGCACAATTGGCCCAGCGTCGTCCGGGTTACGGGAGGGTTTGGCCGTAGGCCGTCATTGTAAGTAAGAATTTTTTCATAACTTAAATAAAGGTAAATACACTGCTCAAAAAAATAAAGGGAACACTTAAACAACACAATGTAACTCCAAGTCAATCACACTTCTGTGAAATCAAACTGTCCACTTAGGAAGCAACACTGATTGCCAATAAATTTCACATGCTGTTGTGCAAATGGAATAGACAAAAGGTGGAAATTATAGGCAATTAGCAAGACACCCCCAATAAAGGAGTGGTTCTGCAGGTGGTGCCCACAGACCACTTCTCAGTTCCTATGCTTCCTGGCTGATGTTTTGGTTACTTTTGAATGCTGGCGGTGCTTTCACTCTAGTGGTAGCATGAGACGGAGTCTACAACCCACACAAGTGGCTCAGGTAGTGAAGCTCATACAGGATGGCACATCAATGCGAGCTGTGGCAAGAAGGTTTGCTGTGTCTGTCAGTGTAGTGTCCAGAGCATGGAGGCGCTACCAGGAGACAGGCCAGTACATCAGGAGACGTGGAGGAGGCCGTAGGAGGGCAACAACCCAGCAGCAGGACCGCTACCTCCGCCTTTGTGCAAGGAGGAGCACTGCCAGAGCCCTGCAAAATGACCTCCAGCAGGCCACAAATGTGCATGTGTCAGCATATGGTCTCACAAGGGGTCTGAGGATTTTTTTTACAGTGCAGGAGAGTAGTGGCAAACTGAACACTATGTACATACATTTGAAGTCGGAAGTTTACATACACCTTATCAAAATACATTTAAACTCAGTTTTTCACAATTCCTGACATGTAATCCTAGTAAAAAGTCCCTGTTATAGGTCAGTTAGGATCACCACTTTGTTTTAAGAATGTGAAACGTCAGAATAATAGTAGAGAGAATTATTTATTTCAGCTTCTATTTCTTTCATCACATTCCCAGTGGGTCAGAGGTTTACATACACGCAATTACTATTTGGTAGCATTGCCCTTAAATTGTTTAACTTGGGTCAAATGTTTTGGGTAGCCTTCCACAAGCTTCCCACAATACATTGGGTGAATTTTGGCCCATTCCTCCTGACAGAGCTGGTGTAACTGAGTCAATTTTGTAGGCTTCCTTGCTCGCACACGCTTTTTATGTTCTGCCCACACATTTTCTATAGGATTGAGGTCAGTGCTTTGTGATGGCCACTCCAATACCTTGACTTTGTTGTCCTGACGCCATTTTGTCACAACTTTGGAAGTATGCTTGGTGGTCGTTATCCTTTTGGAATACCCATTTGCGACCAATCTTTAACTTCCTGACTGATGTCTTGAGATGTTTCTTCAATATATCCACATAATTTTCCTCCCTCATGATGCCATCTATTTTGTGAAGTGCACCAGTCCCTCCTGCAGCAAAGCATCCCCACAACATGATGCTGTCACCCCCGTGCTTCACGGTTGGGATGGTGTTCTTCGGCCTGCAAGCTTCCCCCTTTTTCCTCCAAACAAAACAATGGTCATTATGGCCAAACAGTTCTATTTTTCTTTCATCAGACCAGAGAACATTTCTCCAAAAAGTACAATCTTTGTCCCCATGTGCAGTTGCAAACCGTAGTCTGGCTTTTTTATGGCAGTTTTGGAGCACTGGCTTCTACCTTGCTGAGCGGCCTTTCAGGTTATGTCGATATAGGACTCATTTTATTGTGGAAACTTTTGTACCTGTTTCCTCCAGCATCTTCACGAGGTTCTTTGCTGTTGTTCTGGGATTGATTGCACAAGGCTGACCTTGTGCTACTCCTAGCTTATTGTGTGAAATGTCCATTGTACAATTAAAAAATAAAGATCTAATTGAGGGGTACTTGTATTTAAAAACTGTTGAATAAATACAGTACCAGTCAAGAGTTTGGACACACCTACTCATTCAAGGGTTTTTCTTTATTTTTACTATTTTCTACATTGTAGAATAATAGTGAAGACATCAAACTATAAAATAACACATATGGAACCATGTAGTAACCACAAAAGTGTTAAACAAGTCGAAATATATTGTATATTTTAGATTTTTCAAAGTAGCCACCCTTTGCCTTGATGTCACCTTTGCACACTCTTGGCATTAGTGGGACTATCATTTGTTTTCAACAGGACAATGACCCAACACACTTCCAGGCTGTGTAAGGGCTATTTGACCAAGAAGGAGAGTGATGGAGTGCTGCATTAGATGACCTGGCCTCCACAATCACCCGACCTCATCCCAATTGAGATGGTTTGGGATGAGTTGGACCGTAGAGTGAAGGAAAAGCAGCCATCAAGTTCTCAGCATACATGGGAACTCCTTCAAGACTAGTGAAGACATCAAAACTATGAAATAACACACATGAAATCATGTATTAACCAAAAAAGTTTAACAAATCAAAACATATTTTATATTTGACAATCTTCAAAGTAGCCACCCTTCACCTTGATGACAGCTTTGCACACTCTTGGCATTCTCTCAACCAGCTTCACCTGGAATGCTTTTCCAACAGTCTTGAAGGAGTTCCCACATATTCTGAGCACTTATTGGCTGCTTTCCTTCACTCTGCGGTCCAACTCATCCCAAACCATCTCAGTTGAGTTGAGGTCGGGTGATTGTGGAGGCCAGGTCATCTGATGCAGCACTCAAACTTTCTTTCTTGGTCAAATAGCCCTTACACAGCCTGGAGGTGTCAAACAGATTCAACCACAAAAAACAGGGATGTTTTCCAATGCATCGCAAAAAAGGGCACCTATTTTTAGATGAGTAAAAAAACTAAAATACATTGAATATCCCTTTGGTGACTTTAAAACAGTTACAGAGTTTAATGGCTGTGATAGGAGAAATCTGAGGGTGGATCAACAACACTGTAGTTACTTCACAATACTAACCTAAATGACAGAGTGAAAAGAAGGACACCTGTACAGAATAAAAATATTCCAAAATATGCATCCTGTTTGCAATAAGGCACTAAAGTAAAACTGCAAAAAAACGTGTTAAAGACATAAACTTTATGTCCTGAAAACAAAGCGTTATGTTTGGGGCAAATCTAACGCAAAGCATCACTTGAGTACCACTCATGTTTTTTTGTTTGTTATTTCTTACATTATTTGCCCAGGACTTTTTTTGTGTTATTACATACTGCCGGAAATAACTTTTTGATATCAGAGCGGCGGTAACTCATCAGCATTACATCCAGGAATACGACTTCCCAAATTGGATCCTTTGTTCGTACAGCCCAGGGCAATTTAATTGATTCCAGAGGCTGATCCAAAACACCGCCGGCGGAGAAGAGGTTTTCGGAGTGGACTTCTAGTCCATTGGACTTCTAGTGCACACCATCCACCGCTTTCGATTATATTACTAATGTTCAGTCTCAGGATAATAAAGTAGATGAGCTCAGGGCGAGAATCTCCTTCCAGAGAGACATCAGGGATTGTAACATACTCTGTTTCACAGAAACATGGTTCTCTCAGGATATACTGTCTTTGTCCATACAGCCAGCTGGGTTCTCAGTATATCTCGCAGAGAGGAATAAAGAACTCTCCAGGAAGAAGAAAGGCAGGGGTGTATGTTTCATGATTTATCACTCATGGTGTAATTTTGATAACGTACAGAAACTTAAGTCCTTTTGTTCACCCAACCTAGAATAGCTCACAATCAAATGCTGACCATATTACCTCCCAAAATAATTATCTTCGGTTATAATCACAGCCATGTATATTCCCCCTCAAGCCGATACCACAACGGCCCTTAAAGAACTTCGCTGGACTTTATGCAATCTGGAAACCACATATCGTGAGGCTGCATTTATTGTAGCTGGGGTTTTTAATAAAGCAAATTTGAGGAAAAAGCTACCGAAGTTCTATCAACACATTGACTGTAGCACTCGACCACTGCTACTCCAACTTCTGGGAAGCATACAAGGCCCTCCCCCCTCCCTTCTGCAAATCTGATCACGACTCCATTTTGCTCCTACCTTTCTATAGGCAGAAACTCAAACAGGAAGCACCCGTGCTAAGGACTATTCAAAGCTGGTCTGACCAATCGGAATTGTTTTGATCATGCGGACTGGGACATGTTCCGGGTAGCCTCTGAGAATAACATTGACGAATACACGGATAATGTAACTGAGTTTATCAGGAAGTGTATAGGAGATGTTGTACCCACTGTGACTATTAAGCAACCCTAACCAGAAACAGTGGATAGATGTCAGCATTTGCACAAAACTGAAAGTGTGAAGCACTGTATTTAACCATGGCAAGGTGACTGGGAATATGACTGAATACAAACAGTGTAGGTATTCCCTCCACAAGGTAATCAAAATGTCAGTATAGAGACAAAGTGGAGTTGCAATTCAACGGTCTGATACACGAGACGTATGTGGCAGGGTCTACAGACAATCACAGACTACAAAGGAATAACCCAGCCACGTCACAGACACTGACGTCTTGCTCCCGGACAAGCTAAACACCTTGTTCGCCCGCTTTAAGGATAACACATTGCCACCGACGCGGCCCGCTACCAAGGACTTTGGGCTCTTCTTCTCCGTGGCTGAGGTGAGAAAGACATTTAAGCGTGTTAACACTCGCATGGCTGCCGGACCAGACGGCATCCCTAGCCGCGTCCTCAGAGAGTAGAATACAGTATATACATATGAGATGAGTAAAACAAAAATATGTAACCATTATTAAAGTGACAAGTGTTCCATTATTAAAGTGGCCAGTGATTTCAAGTCTATGTATATGGGGCAGCAGCCTCTAAGGTTCAGAGTTACGTAACTGGGTGGAAGCTGCCTAGTGATGGCTATTTAACAGTGGCCTTGAGATAGAAGCTGTTTTTCAGTCTCTCTATCCCAGCTTTGATGCACCTGTACTGACCTCGCCTTCTGGATGATAGCAGGGTGAACAGGCAGTGGCTTGGGTGGTTGTTGACCTTGATTATCTTTTTTGCCTTCCTGTGACATCGGATGCTGTAGGTGTCCTGGAGGGTGGGTAGTTTGCCCCCGGTGATGCGTTGGGAAGACCACACCACCCTCTGGTGATACAGCCCGACAGAATGCTCTCAATTGTGCATCTATAAAATTTGTGAGGGTTTTAGGTGCCAAGACAAATTTCTTCTGCCTCCTGAGGTTGAAGAGGCGCTGTTGCGCCTTCTTCACCACGCTGTCTGTGTGGGTGGATCATTTCAGATCGTCAGTGATGTGTACGCCGAGGAACTTTCCACCTGCTCCATTGCGGTCCCGTCGATGTGGATAGGGGCGTGTTCCCTCTGCTGTGTCCTGAAGTCCACAATCATCTCCTTTGTTTTGTTTACGTTGAGTAAGAGGTTATTTTCCTGACAACACACTCTGAGTGCAATCACCTCCTCTCTGTAGGCTGTCTCGTCATTGTTGGTAATCAGGCCTACTACTGTTGTATCGTCTGCAAACTTGATGATTGAGTTGGAGGTGTAATTGGCCATGCAGTCATGGATGAACAGGGAGTACAGGAGGGGGCTTAGCATGCACACTTGTGGGGCCCCAGTGTTGAGGATCAGCAAAGTTTTCTACCTTCACCACCTGGAGGCAGCCTGTCAGGAAGTCCAGGACCCAATTGCACAGGGTGGGGTTGAGACCCAGGGCCTCAAGATTAATGATGAGCTTGGAGGGTACTATGATGTTGAATGCTGCACTGTAGTCAATGAACAGCATTCTTGCATAGGTATTCCTCTGGTCCAGATGGGATAGGGTAGTGGGTAGTGCAGTGTGATGGTGATCGCATCATCTGTGGACCTATTGGGGCAGTATGCAAATTGAAGTGGGTCTAGGGTGGCAGGTACAGGAACAATGGTGGACATCAGACTGTTAAATAGCCATCACTAGGCGGCTTCCACCCAGTTGCGTAACCCTGAACCTTAGAGACTGCTGCCCCATATACATAGACTTGAAATCACTGGCCACTTTAATAATGGAACACTTGTCACTTTAATAATGGTTACATATTTTTGCTTTACTCATCTCATTTGTATATACTGTATTCTATTCTACTGTATTTTAGTCTATGCCACTCTGACAATGCGCATCCTAATATTTATATATTTCTTAATTCCATTATTTTACTTTTAGTTTGTGTGACTTGTCTGTATTGTTGTGAATTTTAAGATATTACTGCACTGTTGTATCTAGAAACACAAGCATTTCGCTACACCCGCAATAACATCTGCTAAACATGTGTATGTGACAAATAAATAAAATTTGATTTGAGCTGTAATCATTGCCGAAGGTAATTCTAAGATGTATTGAGTCTGGGGTGTGAATACGTATGTAATTGAGATATTTCTATATTTTACTTTCAATAAATGTGCTAACATTTCTAAAAACATGTTTTCACTTGGTCCACAAAATGTGGAATAAGTCAAGGGGTATGACTACTTTCTGAAGGCACTGTGTTATTTAAATCCATCAGTTTCCTTTTTGTATTGACAAAAAAAGAATTTGAGCCCTAAAATAAATATTCTTGCCTGGCTCTTTTTTGATTATTGACCTGTGGAACATTCCCCATTTAACCTTTACTTAACAAGTTAGTTATTTAAGAACAAATTCTTATTTACAATGAAGGCCTACTCCGGACGACACTGAGCCAATTGTGCGCTGTCCTATGTGATTCCCAATCACGGCCGATTGTGATACAGCCTAGAATCGAACCAGGGTCTGTAGTGACCCCTCTAACCCTGATATGTAGTGCATTACACCGCTGTGCCACTCGGGAACCCTCTGGAGTGGTTACAGATACAGAGTTTCTGTATCCCAATTTGCCGCAAAATACGGATATTGCTGTGCATGTGCAGGATATTTTTTGTGCCCACTCCGGTGATTACTTAGCCGCTGTGCTGAGTGCCCTGGCGCCACTCACCCCTCCTTGATCGCCGTTGTCTGGTCACTGAGGTAGTTTACACATTTCATGTTGTACACAAAACTGTTCAAACTATTGTATTCCGTTCCTCAGTAGGCATGAGCGCGATTTCATGTTATTTTTTTCAGGAGGGGAGTAGGCTACATGCAGCTATTTCTATTTAAATGTTTGTACAGTGTGTTGTCAGTATTGCAAGCATACTGTAAATACGACACAAACAGGCCGTCTAGCGGTTCCATGCTCTTCTTAGCTGCTGACATGCATTCAGCTATTTATTATCGACACGATATCAGTATATATGGCATAACTATGGCACGGGCGATGCAAAACGAACCTGCCCAATGTCAGATTATTTTTTACTGGTCCTTATACACACTTTTTTTCCGGAACCACGATATGGCAGCAACTATAAAGATTAGCCTACATAATCATACAAAATGTGTCCAAAGTGTAAGGACTGCGTCCTGCTTGTGCAACTGCAATATCCGTTACAACAGACAGACAGACAGAGAAGGTTCATAATATATATGTTTTGGAATGTTCATTCAAATCGCTGCAGGGTTTCTATTTCAGATACTCAGAAAAATATGAGTCAAAGACAAAGGCTACATCATGGTTCAGAATTGCGAAACGTGAAGGGGGGGGGGGGGAGTATGAGCAGCAGCATCATTTAAAAAAGAGCTTTCCAGGCGCAAAAATACCATATCCGTAGCCATGGCCTAATTTTGATCAGTATTAAGAGGTATTTTGATTGGTATAGTTGATGACATTCATTATTGTTGTATTTCCTCACAAAACTCAGATTAGACTCAGATTAGTAAATGGGAGCTAGTTTTAACAGGGTTAGTTGTAAACGCAGGTTACCAAAAATTACATGATATTTTATTATGGTATTTAGACATATTTACATAATTGTATAAAATGTCACGTCTTTACATCAACTACAAATAAGATAATAAAAAAATATATATTTAGTCTAATTCATACATTTCAATGCTAATAAATTCTGGCTACACCGTTTTTGGTCAATATGGCATTCTTAACCTGTAAAAAACATTTTTTGTCCATATAGTATATTTTTATGTTAATATCAGTTTCCAATCGTAAAATGTTTCTATAACCCTTCATTTTTACAATTGAAGGCAGTGTTACATTTAACCCAGTCTGTGGGGTTAAATGTAACATTTCACCTCCACCACTTTCGGTTTAAATTGTACATGACTGGTATGTCCTAGAACCGTAGTGACAGTGGGCAATGGTAGCTGAGACATGTAGCCTATGTTTGTAAAAAAATATTATTAATCTAACTCAGTTTTTTCAGATATAAGCAAAAGTGTTAGCCCCGGTCTCCCCTATGTCATTGCATGTATATATATATATATATATATATATATCTTTTTTTTAAATAACAAGCTTGTGCGAGTGTCACCACAAACATATCTTAGCCTATACAATATCAGATATGTAGGCCTACTATAACTCGTTCGTTCATATGTCATAACTTGCATTAGCGGCAAAGACATAATTATTAGTAGCCTAGACTAAATCAGGTATGACTGAAGTTACTTACAGTGAATTAATGTCGTTCGGGATGATCCTTGGGACATAGGAAGATCCAAAACAAATGATGGACTCCTTGGAACAGCTGCATGCTGAAGGACATCTGGAAACCCTTTTTAAAGAAATCGGCGTAGCTATGTACAAGCACACAACTGAAAATAACACGCAGTTTTTAACTATTGACAGCATATTTTTTGTCAGACTTGCATGTGTGAGATAGCAATAAACCCCGGGCAGATTACAAGGCTTCCTTCCACTCTGCGACATGAAATGCTGCACTGAACCCCTTACATCAGCAATTCAGCTGCAGCTCCCTTCGCGCAATTTAATTATTTATTATACCCAGTACTCTGTTGATAGTTTGGTTAAAGAGCGGTTATCTCCACCGCGGACTTTCGAGTGTAGCCGCATAGGTTTAGCTTGCATTTAGGGTGCGCTTGTTAATAAACTTCAATGAATACCGGTATGATTTTTTGTAGGCTAATTGCAATTATAGTCTAGCATTGACTGAAGGCAACATGTCATACTCCTAGCCTATGAAGCGTTCTTTCTACTCACATCACCTTACAGGCCAAAAGTCAGTTGATGAAACATTGAAGTGCTTATTTCAATAATGCATATTACTAGATACATCATGCTTAGAGCCAATACAACATTTTATCAACTGCTACCCATTGAGCCAAATAACGTTTTCCGGACATTGAAATCAGGTTAATTTTCGGGTTCTAAATTAAATGTGAAAATACGTATTTTCTGGACATTGAATTACAATTTAAAAGAGAAAATGGAGCCAACTGAAGATTGCTGTGTGTAATATGTATTATGGCTCCCATCTGTCACATGCACTTATGGTTATCTTTCAAAAGCTGACCAAGAGAAAACAACAACGGAACACTTCAACTACAACATTCTCAGTAAAGGTTACAGAAACGTTTTTGTCTTGCTATGACTGTGATATGTGGTTGTTTATATACTTTAATTGAATGCACTGACTGTAGATCTCTAAATGATCAAAATGTAAATGTAAAATTTACCTGGTATGGTTCTAATGAGCCCCGCTCCAAACATGACCACGTTTGGTTGGTCTGGACCGGACCAAATCTGAACCGATCATAGACATCTACATTTCACAAGTTGGACAGTACAGCACAGTACAGTGAGTATAGTGCAGTGCAGTACAGCACAGCACAGTGTTTAGTTCAATAGAGTGGAGTACAGTACAGTAGACTACAGTTAAGTACAGTATAGTATAGCAGAGTACAGTACATTATACTTTACTCTACTGGAACTCTCAGGTGTGCCGCAAAACATTTCCTAATCTTGATAATTTTTTGGAACACACTTAAACGTGACCTGTGGAATGCACATGGAATTTTGATGTGGGAGCACCAGTGCCACTCAGATAATGCATTGTATGGCACACATGGTTACATCTGTATTGTTGTTTCAAGTTCTGTGCTCTCAGGCTGTTGTTACATTTGTATCATTTGAGGGGCATGCATCAAAAAGGTCATTTGTATCATTTTACTTTGCCTGGAGGCCCATTAGCACAGGCAAGTCTGATTAGGAGTAGCTGTTCCACAGCCTCTACAATAGAAACAAATAGAGCATGGCTCTGTCCATGCACAGCAAATTTGCAGGTGTTAAAATCTCAGTGTTGAGGTAAAAAGTGTTGTAAGTTTTATATCTGAATGTTGATTCTAGAGGGGTTAACACCAGTGGGATTGAAATTGATGCCACCTGCAGTGAATAAATTAAGGGTTATTTGAATCAGTCACATGCTGATGTTGTTACTCAACTGTATTGAATTGCTTTCTGTTAACTCTGAGTGAAAAAGACATGGGAGAGGCCTCATTATCATATTTCCCAGCATGCAGTTTTTTTTGAATAGTTTGTTTTAATATCTATGTTTCTGCATGCACATTGATTGATTAATTTATCTTCTACTACAGAAAGATACATTGACAGTCATTCTAACTGCAGATTGCAGGTGATTAAAAGTTCCAATTGTTGGATATCCTAACTCTGGCTAGATTGCAATAGGAATTATATAACACTATGTATGCCAGCATAATGTGACTTGCCGATGTGGCCTGCAAACCAGGAATTTCAGACCAGTGTGTTAGAGTAAAACGAGTAGTGATGGTGTCACGCCTTGACCGTAGATTGCTTTGTATGTTTCTATTTTTTGTTTGGTCAGGGTGTGATGTGGGTGGGCATTCTATGTTTGTATGTCTAGGTTTTGTATTTCTATGTTTTGGCCTGGTGTGGTTCCCAATCAGAGGCAGCTGTCTATCGTTGTCTCTGATTGGGAACCATACTTAGGTATCCTGTTTTCCCACTGTTAGTTGTGGGTGGTTATTTTCTGTTTAGTGTTTGTTGCACCTGTCAGAACTGTTTCGGTTATTCCTTTTGTTATTTTGTATTTGGTGTTCAGTTTCGATTAAATAATATGAACACGTATTACGCTGCACCTTGGTCTTCTCCTTCTTCCGATGAATGCCGTTACAGATGGGTCATTCGCGAACGAGTCGTAGGTGAACATTGGGAGCCGGCACGCATACCAGAAGAGCCGAATCTATTTATTAAAAAATTAAAAAATTAAGATATGAATAATCAAAAGATTTAAATGAATACAATTAACTAATTCAAAGAGCGAAAAAATAAATAAAATATAGGCCTAAATGCTCAGACTAACAGCCGCGCCTGTTGTTCCTGTCAATCAGACACGCAAGTGTCAACCAATGAACCAAAAATGCGTGAGGGAGGGCCCGAGCCAACTCACTCACAGTCACACATTTAGCAGCTGAGAGGAGAGAGGAAGGACAGCTGTGAAATCAACAGCTGGAAAATGAGTCGGAAGCACAGTAGCATTTGGATGCATTTTAACAATGTAGACAATGTTAGAGCACAGTGTCGAATTTGCCAAAACAAAATCTCATATATAGCCGGTTCTACGCACAACCTACACCGGCATATGCGAACTGTGCACCCAACTGTGAAGCAAGCTATAGCGGAGCTTCGAGACACTAGCGGGCCTGCTGTGGATAGTGGTGGAGCCAGCACCTCCACACGTGGAGATGTATCCACTCAGTCAAGTAGGCCTACTCCGCGACCCACAGTAACGCAGTCTTCTATGGACCAGTTTATGCCAAAGTCTATGTCTATAGCAAAACAAGGCCAAATTGATATTGCATTGGCTAAAATGATTGCTACTGATTTCCAGCCATTTTCGATCATGGAGGACAGAGGTTTTAGAAATTATAGCAATAGTCTAAATCCAATGTACACAATTCCAAGCAGGAAAACCCTTTCAAAATCACTTATTCCACAACTGTACGAGAGCACACAGGCTTCAGTGCGGGAAAGAGTCCAAAAAGCTGCAGCAGTTTGCCTTACCACTGACTGGTGGACATCAAGGGTAACCAATTCTTACATGTCGGTTACATGTCACTTCATTGAAGATTTTTCAATGTCTAGCTGTCTTCTAGACTGCTTTGAGTTCAGCGACAGACACACCTCAGAGAACTTGGCAGAGGAACTGTTGAGAGTGGCCAGAGAATGGCAAGTAGATGGAAAAGTGGTCTGTTGTGTTAGTGACAATGCAGCTAACATAACCAAAGCCATGAAAATGTTAAAATGGACCCATCATCCATGTCTTGCCCACACAATCAACCTGATTGTAAGATATGCTCTGAAGGTGATGAAGCCCACTGTGGACAAAGTGAAAGCAGCCGTGGAAGACTTCCACAGGAGCACAGTAGGTGCTGAAAAACGAAAGTCTACACAATGCCAGATGGGGAAGCCTGAGCTGAGGCCTAAACAAGACTGCAGAACAAGGTGGAATTCAACATTTTATATGTTGAAGCGGTTTCTTGAGTCAAAGGATGCCATCATCTCTACCCTGGCCATTGTCAATGCACCTGTTAATGCTCTGACCCAAGAGGAATGGGAGGTGGTGGAGGAGGTGTGCAGAGTCCTGGAACCCTTTGAGCAGGTCACTGTGGAGATCAGTGGAGAGAGTTACAGTAAGCAGTTATTACTACATCATTATTTAATACGGTATTATATACAGTGGGGCAAAAAAGTATTTAGTCAGCCACCAATTGTGCAAGTTCCCCCACTTAAAAAGATGAGAGAGGCCTGTAATTTTCATCATAGGTACACTTCAACTATGACAGACAAAATGAGAAAAAAAAATCCAGAAAATCACATTGTAGGATTTTTAATGAATTTATTTGCAAATTATGGTGGAAAATAAGTATTTGGTCAATAACAAAAGTTTCTCAATACTTTGTTATATACCCTTTGTTGGCAATGACAGAGGTCAAACGTTTTCTGTAAGTCTTCACAAGGTTTTCACACACTGTTGCTGGTATTTTGGCCCATTCCACAATGCAGATCTCCTCTAGAGCAGTGATGTTTTGGGGCTGTTGCTGGGCAATACGGACTTTCAACTCCCTCCAAAGATTTTCTATGGGGTTGAGATCTGGAGACTGGCTAGGCCACTCCAGGACCTTGAAATGCTTTACGAAGCCACTCCTTTGTTGCCCGGGCGGTGTGTTTGGGATCATTGTCATGCTGAAAGACCCAGCCACGTTTCATCTTCAATGCCCTTGCTGATGGAAGGAGGTTTTCACTCAAAATCTCACGATACATGGCCCCATTCATTCTTTCCTTTACACGGATCAGTCGTCCTGGTCCCTTTGCAGAAAAACAGCCCCAAAGCATGATGTTTCCACCCCCATGCTTCACAGTATGGCTATGGCTACACCCACCCGTAGCACGCGCTCCAGCAGGTGTATCTCACTGATCATCCCTAAAGCCAAAACCTCATTTGGCCGCCTTTCCTTCCAGTTCTCTGCTGCGACTGGAACGAATTGCAAAAATCTCTGAAGTTGGAGACTTTTATCTCCCTCAACAACTTTAAACATCTGCTATCTGAGCAGCTAACCGATCGCTGCAGCTGTACATAGTCCATCGGTATATAGCCCACCCAATTTACCTACCTCACCCCCATACTGTTTTTATTTATTTACTTTTCTGCTCTTTTGCACACCAGTATCTCTACCTGCACATGATCATCTGATGATTTATCACTCCAGTGTTAATCTGCTAAATTGTAATTATTCGATTTATTGCCTACCTCCTCATGCCTTTTGCACACATTGTATATAGATTCTCTTTTTTTCTACCATGTTATTGACTTGTTTATTGTTTACTCCATGTGTAACTCTGTGTTGTTGTCTGTTCACACTGCTATGCTTTATCTTGGCCAGGTCGCAGTTGCAAATGAGAACTTGTTCTCAACTAGCCTACCTGGTTAAATAAAGGTGAAATAAAAAAATAAAAATAAACAGCAGGTATGGTGTTATTTGGATGCAACTCAGCATTCTTTGTCCTCCAAACACGACGAGTTGAGTTTTTACCCAAAAGTTATATTTTGGTTTCATTTGACCATATGACATTCTCCCAATCTTCTTCTGGATCATCCAAATGCTCTCTAGCAAACTTCAGACGGGCCTGGACATGTACTGGCTTAAGCAGGGGGACACTGCAGGCACTGCAGGATTTGAGTCCCTGGCAGCGTAGTGTGTTACTGATGGTAGTATTTGTTACTTTGGTCCCAGCTCCCTGCAGGTCATTCACTAGGTCCCCCCGTGTGGTTCTGGGATTTTTGCTCACCGTTCTTGTGATCATTTTGACCCCGCAGGGTGAGATCTTGCGTGGAGCCCCAGATCGAGGGAGATTATCAGTGGTTTTGTATGTCTTCCATTTCCTAATAATTGCTCCCACAGTTGATTTCTTCAAACCAAGCTGCTTACCTATTGCAATTCAGTCTTCCCAGCCTGGTGCAGGTCTACAATTTTGTTTCTGGTGTCCTTTGACAGCTCTTTGGTCTTGGCCATAGTGGAGTTTGGAGTGTGACTGTTTGAGGTGTCTTTTATACTGATAACGAGTTCAAACAGGTGCCATTAATACAGGTAACGAGTGGAGGACAGAGGAGCCTCTTAAAGAAGAAGTTACAGGTCTGTGAGAGCCAGAAATCTTGCTTGTTTGTAGGTGACCAAATACTTATTTTCCACCATAATTTGCAAATAAATTCATTAAAAATCGTACAATGTGATTTTCTGGATTTTTTTTCTCATTTTGTCTGTCATAGTTGAAGTGTACCTATGATGAAAATTACAGGCCTCTCTCATCTTTTTAAGTGGGAGAACTTGCACAATTGGTGGCTGACTAAATACTTTTTTGCCCCACTGTATGTATATGAGCAGTAGATGAGAGATGAGAGCCTCTTTTTTACATTAACCAATCTGTTTGATTATTTGAAATCCAGTGGCAACAATAAGTTATTGAATGGATTGGACAAAAGTAGAAGGAATCTCACATTTGTGGCAGATAAAGGAAATTCCTCCATGTTAAACCACTGAGTAAACAATTTTTGCATATCACTATGGTCATCTGACATGTCTATGGCATAATGTTCCCATTGAAAGGTTTGGCAGGGATTGTAATTGCAAATATTGAACACAGAAATTACGTATGCAAACGCCTTCAATGTATTCCACATTACTAAAGTAATCGAAAAAAGTGTTTACATGCTTCTTTACAGACTGGTTGAAAGACTAGCCAAGGTAAATGCTTTACTGTACCCACCTGGTATTATTAGGTTGTATCCATAGAGCATGATAGAAGCCATTTTAGCATAGACCATAGAGCCCCACATTGGAGGTGTCATAATACCCATAAAACCTAGCAGTCAAACAGAAATGGTTCCAATAGTTTTTCCACCATTAATTTTTTTACTTGGGGATTTTAGAAACACTTAAAATAAGGGCTGTGTTTCGTGTAGGCTTACCCTGGCGTGACGTTTTGATAACCATGTGTTAAAAAGAAAAATGCTATTGCAACCTCTTTGCAATAAGGAATTAAGACCAAAAGCTCAAGATAAGTTTCAAGTGTTTAATACCAAGTATACAGTCAGCTGCGTGCATACATTTAGAAAGTTCACAAAACATCTTATACTCTTCCCTCCTTTTGGTCCCCACCCTCTTGTAGGTGTCACCTCCCCAGCTATACATTTTATGAACCCAATGAGTTTCCCTCCTTTCCCCCTGTGGAATGTCCATGGTCCTCTCTTGGTTTAGCTAGATGTCAGAAGCACAACCTGTCCATCTTCATTGTCCTGGGCCTGACCCTGCTCTCTGATCCTAGGCAATTTCCTCTTATCTGATTAGGTCAACCTTCCTAAATTCATTCTCACAGTAATCATTCACTAAACAGGATACAAACAAACTACAGTTAAACTTGAAACATGTTATATTTTAATAGAATCGATCACATGTTAATCTCTCTCGGATAAGTTAACTTTTATCAATATATTTGGCTCTATTTACTCTCAGATTTGAAAATGCTAATTAGCATTAAAGTAGACCGTGAAAAATTACAAATCCCTGCAAGCTGCTGCACGTCATCTCTAGCTGACACCTTTGCTTACAGGTATTGCGTCAATTTAAAACTTAAACAAGACAGTTAACAGTCCGTTTAAAGAAATGTTGCCAATTGAATCATTACATTTAGATAACATTAGATAGTTAATACACACATTCTTACCTTTGCTTCGTTTCGGCAGTCTTGCCCAGATCATCATGGAATTTGTAGTTCTTTATGATAACCACATTAGCAGCTAATTATCATTTAATTTTGGGGGGGGGGGTAATACAGGCGAATATATTGATAAGTCATCTTGTACTAGAGAGATGTACACGCAGGAGTGGAAAAAGTACCCAACTGTCATATTTGAGTAAAAGTAAAGATACCTTAATAGTAAAAGTCACCCAGTAAAATTCTACTTGAGTAAAAGTCTAAAAAGTATTTGGTTTCAAATATACTTAAGTATCAAAAGTAAAAGTAGAAATAATTTCAAAATCCTTATATTAAGCAAACCAGGTGGCACCATTTTCTTGTTTTTTATTTATTTACGGAAAGCCAGGGGCACACTCCAACACTCAGACATAATTTACAAACAAATAATGTGTTTTTAGTGTGTCCACCAGATCAGAGGCAGTAGGGATGACCTGGGATGTTCGGGTTGATATGTGTGAATTTGACTATTTTCCTGTGCTGCTAAGCATTCAAAATGTAACAAGTACTTTTGGGTGTCAAGGAAAATGTATGGAGTAAAAAGTACAATATTTTCTGAAGTAAAAGTAGTCAAAAGTATAAATAGTACAGTACAGATACCTCAAAAAATTACAAGTATTTCTACTTAAGTACTTGTACTTAAGTGTTTGGAACCATTTCCCTGTTTGACCGCTAGGTTTTATGGGTATAGAGTACCACAGTATGAGTCATAATACCCATAAAACCTAGAGGTCACGCTGACGTGACGTAACAAGGTGACTTATCAATATATTTGCCTGTAATTATCCCCCAAATTTACTATTGACTATTTCAAAATGGAGATATCCTCAAAGGCGCTGCCCATGCTGTCACAGATGCTATAATGGCACAGATATAAAGATGAGTCCTCTATGGTTGGTTGTATCTCTTTAAAATGACATTTTCTGTGTGAAAAGATCCCATCGTACTACCTGAAATGCTGCCCCTCACAAAAAATGTATGTTATTGTTTTCATTCTTATTCAGAGAAAGCAGCATACCATCCTGCATCCCACTGCTGGCTTGCCTCTCAAGCTAAGCAAGGTTGTTCCTGGTCAGTCCCTGGATGGGAGATCAGATGCTGCTATAAGTTGTGTTGGAGTGCCAGTAGAAAGCACTCTTTCCTTTGGTCCAAAATAATAATAATGTCCCATGGCAATAATTGGGGACATTGCCCTGTGTAGAGTGTCGCTTTTTGGATGGGTTGTTAAACGAGTGTCCTGACTCTCTGTGATCACTAAAAATCCCATGGCACTTATCGTTAGAGTAAGGTTGTTAACCCCGGTGTCCCGGCTAAATTCTCAATCTGACCATCATGGCCACCTAATCATCCTCAGCTTCCAATTGGCTCTTCAGATTGCCCACCAGCTGCATTAAGCATTGCAGTGCATCTCCTCCTCATGGGCTGCACCAGATTTGACAGTTCTTGCTGTGAGATGTTACCCCACTCTTCCACCAAGGCACTTGCAAATTCCCGGACATTTCTGGGGAGAATGGCCAGCCCTCACCCTCTGATCCAACAGGTCCCAGACGTGCTCAATGGGATTGAGATCCGGGCTCTTCGCTGGCCATGGCAGAACACTGACATTCCTGTCTTGCAGGAAATCACGCACAGAACAAGCAGTATGGCTGGTGGCATTGTCATGCTGGAGGGTCATGTCAGGATGAGCCTGCAGGAAGGGTACCACTTGAGGGAGGATGTCTTCCCTGTTACGCACAGCGCTGAGATTGCCTGCAATGACAACAAGCTCAGTCCGATGATGCAGTGACACACCGCCCCAGATCATGACGGACCCATCACCTCCAAATCGATCCCGATCCAGAGTACAGGCCTCGGTCTATCGCTCATTCCTTCAACGATAAACGTGAATCCGACCATCATTATTGACTCGTTAGTGAAGGGCACTTTTTGCCAGTCCTGTCTGGTCCGGCGACGGTGGGCTTGTGCCCATAGGCAACGATGTTGCCGGTGATGTCTGGTGAGGACTTGCCTTACAACAGGCCTACAAGCCCTCAGTCCAGCCTCTCTCAGCCTATTGCGGAGGGATTGTGCATTCCTGTTGTAACTCAGGCAGTTGCTGTTGCAATCCTGTACCTGTCCCGCAGGTGTGATGTTTGGATCCTGTGCAGTTGTTGTTACACGTGGTCTGCCACTGCGAGGATGATCAGCTGTCCGTCCTGTCTCCCTGTAGCACTGTCTTAGGCGTCTCACAGTACTGACATTGCAATATATTGCCCTGGCCACATCTGCAGTCCTCATGCCTCCATGTAGCATGCCTAAGGCATGTTCACGCAGATGAGCAGGGACCCTGAGAATCTATATTTTGGTGTTTTTCAGAGTCAGTAGGTAGGCCTTTGAGTGTCCTAAGTTTTCATAACTGTGACCTTAATTGCTGTAAGCTGTTTGTGTCTTAACGACCATTCCACAGGTGCATGTTCATTAATTGTTTATGATTTATTGAACAAGCACGGGAAACAGTGTTTAAACCCTTTACAATGAAGATCTGTGAAGTAATTTGGATTTTGACGAATTTTCTTTGAAAGACAGGGTCCTGAAAAAGGGGCGTTTCTTTTTTCGCTGAGTTTATATATACAAAAGTATGTGGACACCCCTTCAAATGTGTGGATTCAGCTATTTCAGCTACACCCGTTGCTGACAGATGTATAAAATCGAGCACACAGCCATGTAAGCTCCATAGACAAACATAGGCAATAGATTGGCCTTATAGCACCGTCATAGCATGCCACTTTTTCAAGAAGTCAGTTTGTCAAATTTATGCCCTGCCAGAGCTGCACCGGTCAAGCGTAAGTGCTGTTATTGTGAAGTGGAAACATCTAGGAGCAACAGCGGCTCAGCCGCGAAGTGGTAGGCCACACAAGTTCACAGAACGGGACCGCCGAGTGCTCAAGTGTGTAATGCATAAAAAACATCTGTCCTCGGTTGCAACACTCACTACCGAGTTCCAAACGGCCTCTGGAAGCAACATCAGCACAATAACTGTTCGTCTTGTTTTCATGGCCGAGCAGCCGTACACAAGCCTAAGATCACCATACGCAATGCCAAGCGTCAGCTGGAGTGGTGAAAAGCTTTGGAGCAGTGGAAACGCCTTCTCTGGAGTGATGAATCAAGCTTCTCCGTCTGGCAGTCTGACTGATGAATCTGGGTTTGGTGGAAGCCAGGAGAACACTGCCTGCCCCAATGCAAGTGCCAACTGTAAAGTTTGGTGGAGGAATAATGGTCTGGGGCTGTTTTTCATGGTTCGGGCTAGGTCTCTTAGTTCCAGTGAAGGGAAATCTTAATGCTACAGCATACAATGACATTCTAGATGATTCTGTGCTTCCAACTTTGTGGCAACAGTTTGGGGAAGGCCCTTTCCTGTTTCAGCATGACAATGACCCCGTGCACAAAGCAAGGTCCATACATAAATGGTTTGTCTAGATCAGTTTGGAAGAACTTGACTGGCCTGCACAAAACCTTGACCTCAACCCCATTGAACACCTACGGAAGGAATTGGAATGCCCACTGCGAGCCAGGCCTAATCATTCAACATCAGTGCCCGACCTCACTAATGCTCGTGGCTGAATGGAAGCAAGTCCCTTCAGCAATGTTCCAACATCTAGTGGAAAGTCTTCCCAGAAAAGTGCAGGCTGTTATAGCAGAAAAGGGGGACCAACTCCATATTAATGCCCATGATTTTGGAATGAGATGTTCGACAAGCAGGTATCCACATATTTTTGGTTATTTAGCGTAAGTATTCACACCTGAGTCGATATGTTACAATCACTTTTGGCAGCGATTACAGCTGTGAGTCTTTCTGGGTAAGTATTTAGGCTTGCCCTAACAAAGGGGTTAAACTTATTGGCTCAACCCTTTCATTTTTTATTACATTTGTAAAAAAATGTCTAAAAACATGATTCCACTTTGACATTATGGGGTGTTGTGTGTAGACCAGTGACAAAAAATGTACATCCATTTTAAATTCATGCTGTAACAAGATAATGTGGAAAAAGTCAAGGGGTGTGAATACTTTCTGAAGGTACTGTATATAGACCACACTATTGCCTCAATGTCCTTATGATCAGTGGTGTCTTCAATGAATACAACCAATTCATACAAACATTGGATAACTTATCAGTGTAAATCTGTACAAGCAAATAGCATTAGTCACACAGAACTTGTTTTCCACAGTGCCGCTGGAATGCAGTATTGTCATGTGTTAATAATAATGGTGACATTTTAGAAGACCTATACTTCCATGGACCAACAATCTTTATTTCAGGTTTATGCTCATATACAGTGTCTTCACACCACAGGTGTCACATTTATTTCCTCCTGAACTTACTCAGATATGCCACAGCAAGAGGTGTGAAGACCTATGCAATTAATAAATCTTTGTTTTTTTTATTAATTTGAGAAGATTTCTGTAATTGTAATCCTTCTTAAGATTCAAATTTAAGGCAGCAAAATGTGACAACTGAAAGCAAGGGGTTTGAAGATTTTCACTAGGCATAAAATGTTACTATCTGAAAAAGTCCCTACATCTTTTTATTCACTCTCCAGCATGGTCCTCCAGGCCTGTGAGAGGCACTGGTAACCCACTTATTGCACTGCTTTCCTTCTTGAGGCTCTTCAGGCACTTGTCCAGTCTTTTGATGCACAGTGTCACGTCATTCCGTGTGATGCCAACAGCCGAGGCAGCGTTGAGATAGGGGTGTGGGTACGCCTCCGAGTGGGACATGAAGCCACAGAACATGTGACCGCTCACCATCTGTTTGTTACCAAGGGCAACCACCCTGAAAACAGATATTACCATTACCACACCTTCTGCATGCAGCAATCGTCTTGAAACAAGCAAGTTTAAAAAGCTGCTTGGAAGAAACGCCCACAAAAGAGAAAGAGATAGCAAATTTATCCCATACTACAAAATTGCTTCCTATTTGAACAAACATGCAAAGCTAATTAATTTCTGAAAAGGGGAAAATGTTATTTCAGCTGTACTAGGCTATACAATTATTGTATGAGAGATTCATTTCTTTGAAACATTGAAAATGAATGTGTTCACTTCCAGGAAAATAGGGGGAAACCCTGTGGTAACAGGAGAAGATGCTTTGACACTTGGAAGAAAAAAAACATCACAGCTGAAAGACCAAATTAATCATTTATGAGGATGTTTAAAAACATGTCCACCTTCCTTTTGTCTTCCTTGCTTCATCACAAACTATTAGGTGGGACCAGAAGAAAAAAGAAAATGCATGAAAAGTTGCAATTGAATGTACTCTTGATAAACTCAACTTAATTCCTCCTTATCCAGGAACTGTATTCTAAACACATACAGTTGAAGTTGGAAGTTTACATATACTTGTTTAAATTACTCCAACGTCACCACTCCACAAATTTCTTCTTAACAAACTATAGTTTTGGCAAGTCGGATAGGACATCTACTTTGTGCATGACAGAAGTAATTTTTCCAGCAATTGTTTAGACACAGATTATTTGATTTATAATTCACTGTATCACAATTCCAGTGGGTCAGAAGTTTACATACACTAAGTTGACTGTGCCTTTAAACGTCTTGGAAAATTCCAGAAAATGATGTCATGGCTTTAGAAGCTTCTGATAGGCTAATTGACATAATTTGAGTCAATTGTAGGTGTACCTGTGAATGTATTTCAAGGCCTACCTTCAAACTCATTGCCTCTTTGCTTGACATCATGGGAAAATCAAAAGAAATCAGCCAAGACCTCAGAAAAATAATTGTAGATCTCCACAAGTCTGGTTCATCCTTGGGAGCAATTTACAAACGCCTGAAGGTACCACGTACATATGTACAAACAATAGTACGCAAGTATAAACACCATGGGACCACGCAGCCGTCATACCACTCAGGAAAGAGACGCGTTCTGTCTCCTAGAGATGAACGTACTTTGGTGCAAAAAGTGCAAATCAATCCCAGAACAACAGCAAAGGACCTTGTGAAGATGCTGGAGGAAACAGGTACAAAAGTATCTATATCCACAGTAAAACGAGTCCTATATCGACATAACCTGAAAGTCCGCTCAGCAAGGAAGAAACCACTGCTCCAAAACCGCCATAAAAAAAAGCCAGACTATGGTTTGCAGCTGCATATGGGGAAAAATATTGTACTTTTTGGAGAAATGTTCTCTGGTCTGAAGAAACAAAAATAGAACTGTTTGGCCATAATGACCATCGTTGTGTTTAGAGGAAAAAGGGGGAGGCTTGCAAGCCGAAGACCACCATCCCAACCGTGAAGCACGAGGGTGGCAGCATCATGTGGGGGTGCTTTGTTGCAGGAGGGTCTGGTGCACTTCACAAAATAAATGGAATCATGAGGGAGAAAATGATGTGGATATATTGAGGAAACATCTCAAGACATCAGTCAGGAAGTTAAAGCTTGGTCGTAAATGGGTCTTCCAAGCATACTTCCAAAGTTATGGTAGGGCATTTTTACTAGGATTAAATATCATGAATTGTGAAAAACGGAGTTTAAATGTATTTGGCTAAGGTGCATCTAAACTTCCGACATCAACTGTATCAATCAGGTTTCAGACAGGGACATAGTACCATCTCAGCTGCTTTCTTTGTTGATAATGTTACTGAATGCTCTTTAGATAAAAAAAACGAAAACATAATTGTACTGTGGATTTTACTGCGTAGATTGTCCTGTAGTGGACTTGATCGAAATGCATGTGCATGGTACAAATAACTACCTTACGGATAGATCTTAATGTATAGTTGCTGCCATTTACTTTATGTTTGTATTCTTATATTATTTCATTATATCTTATTGTTGTTGCATTGTCAAGAAGGAACTTGCATGTATACCATGCACACTCCATATGACTAATAACCTTTGAAACTTCACTATTCCTAGAGGCCACAAAAGGTGTTCCTCAGGGGTCCATTTTAGGGACAGTTCTGTTCACGTTATATATTACCGATATTGGTTCCTTAATGAAGAACTGTAAGCAACAATTTTATGCTGATGACACTGTGCTTCACTCTTCTGCCCCCTCTGTAAACCAGGATATATTTTACAAAGCTCTCCTGCAGACACTACCATACTACCTCACATCGCTCATGACATACAGAATAAATACCTCACTCGCGCCCATGAATGGCATTTTTTTTTTAACCCTTTTGTCCCTACTGACCTAGGTAAACAGGCTTTTAGTTTTTACATGCCCATAACTGGAATGTATTCAAAAATACCCTAAAATCAGACTCCCAAGTGTTTTTTGATCACTTCAAGACATTAGTAAGAGAAATGTTGAGGATTGTATTTTCTTTATTAATTTACAAATATGGCTGTTGTCTTGGTTTATTTGGACTGTTCTATCTACCAGTACTTGTTATTTATATTAATTTTGTATGTTGTATTTTAAACTTGACAAAGTCTGGAAAACGGCAAGTCCTCCCCCTACACAAAGATACTTCTGACTTGGATAACTACCGTCCAATTTCCCTCGCTATCTTGCCTTGCCAACTCTCAGCTTATAACTTTTTAACCTTCTCATTCTATTCTTAATGAGCACCAATCTGGGTTTAGCACTGTTTCAGCAGCTACACTTGTCTTAAATTATGTGCTATATTACTTCAACCATAAAAATCATTGTGCAGCCTTATTTATTGACCTGTCAAAGGCGTTTGATAAAGTTGACCATTTCATACTTGTTCAATGGTTGTCTGAAATAGGCCTAGATCAGACATCTTGCAATTGGTTCAAAAACAATCTAATGGACAGGACACAATGTGTGCTTACTGATGGTATCAAATGCAGTTTCCTCAATATTACTAAAGGTGTGCCGCAGGGGTTGATTTTGGGCTCTTCGCTATTTATATAAATAATATTAGTCTATCTGTTAAAACCTGTAACATTAATCTCTATGCGGATGATAGTTATTTACTCCTGTGTCCACTCAGTACAGCAGGCCATTCATGACCATCATGGTTTTGACTCAATTGTTTTTATTTATTTTTTAAATCGCATTCTAATCTTAAACTAGTTCTAAATCCTAATAAAACCACATTCATGTTGTCTCTAGGTCTTGTAATATTGACACTGAGGACATGTGTATTTGCACATTAAAGGGAGCCCAAATTGAGTAAGTTCTCCATTATAAGTACTTCGGTAATTGGATTTACGATAAACTCTCTTTTAAAAAACACATTGAAAATCTGACAAAAAAAGCAGAGAATTAAGATTGGTTTCTTTTATAGAAATAAATCCTGCCTCACTTTGGAAAGTAGAAGGAAGATTGTTCAAGCAATGCTTCTCCCAGTACTTGATTATGGTGATATAATCTGTTTTAAAACCTTTAAACTTAAGTCTATCACTCAGCACTGTGTTTTATCACTGGGGACAATTTTCTTACACATCACTGCATTTTGTATAGTTCTGTTGGCTGGGAGTCTCTGACTACCAGAAGGTCCCAGCACTGGCTACTTTTTGTATACAAAGAGGTTCTTCAGAGACTCCCCCCACTACCTCAACTCAAATACTAAATTGTCCCACTGGTCTCCACTGAGCTGGGGAAAAATACTTTCCGTTTGGCACAGCGGTCTAAGGCACTGCATGTCAGTGCTAGAGGCGCTACAGACTACAGACCCTAGTTCGATTCCAGGCTGTATCACAACCGGCCGTGATTGCGAGTCCCATAGGGCGGCACACAATTGGCCCAGCGTCACCCCGGTTAGGGTTTGGCCGGGGTAGGACATCACTGTAAATAAGAATTTGCCTAGTTAAATAATTACCTGGCCCCCGACACCTGCCTGGTGAACAGCATGGAGCCCAGTTCAGTCACAGACTTGTCGCTCTGTGTCTGGAGGCCATCCAGAGACATTGCTACATGAAAACATGCACAGACAAAAGGTCAGCACAACATTGGAATTCGAAATGTACATATTTTACTTTGTCATAAGTCCCCAATTTTACAGACATAGAAGCAATATTCACCCAGCATGTGTCGAGCAGAAAAGCGCTGTGACATGCATACGCTAGCTTGTTAAAGCTTTAGATTAGTTGCAAGCTTACAAGGACTGACTATGGAGAGAAAATAGCTACTAATACACATTTTGAAATATATTACCTGTCACTCTACAGACTAAGTTGTAATGTAGAACAAAATTTGCATTGGGGTCAATCAAGCATGTTTAGATTTCGGACGTAGACAGCATTCATAGAAACTTTCACACCACACAAATTTTGCTCCAATATTCTCATAGGATGCCCCAAACTAAGAATATCGTACGAACACTAAATTTCAGGCGAATATTATGTAATGTGAAAGCAACTTTACTCTGAATTAAGAATTGCAATACCTCAGATCCAGTAATTTAGGGCTGTGATAAGGGTTGTGTAAGAGGCATCTTGCCCAGTGCTATGGGGTTGTGTGCGCTGTATCTTGCCCAGTGCTGTGGGGTTGTGTGCGCTGTATCTTGCCCAGTGCTGTGGGGTTGTGTGCGCTGTATCTTGCCCAGTGCTGTGGGGTTGTGTGCGCTGTATCTTGCCCAGTGCTGTGGGGTTGTGTGCGCTGTATCTTGCCCAGTGCTGTGGGGTTGTGTGCGCTGTATCTTGCCCAGTGCTGTGGGGTTGTGTGCGCTGTATCTTGCCCAGTGCTGTGGGGTTGTGTGCGCTGTATCTTGCCCAGTGCTGTGGGGTTGTGTGCGCTGTATCTTGCCCAGTGCTGTGGGGTTGTGTGCGCTGTATCTTGCCCAGTGCTGTGGGGTTGTGTGCGCTGTATCTTGCCCAGTGCTGTGGGGTTGTGTGCGCTGTATCTTGCCCAGTGCTGTGGGGTTGTGTGCGCTGTATCTTGCCCAGTGCTGTGGGGTTGTGTGCGCTGTATCTTGCCCAGTGCTGTGGGGTTGTGTGCGCTGTATCTTGCCCAGTGCTGTGGGGTTGTGTGCGCTGTATCTTGCCCAGTGCTGTGGGGTTGTGTGCGCTGTATCTTGCCCAGTGCTGTGGGGTTGTGTGCGCTGTATCTTGCCCAGTGCTGTGGGGTTGTGTGCGCTGTATCTTGCCCAGTGCTGTGGGGTTGTGTGCGCTGTATCTTGCCCAGTGCTGTGGGGTTGTGTGCGCTGTATCTTGCCCAGTGCTATGGGGTTGTGTGCGCTGTATCTTGCCCAGTGCTATGGGGTTGTGTGCGCTGTATCTTGCCCAGTGCTATGGGGTTGTGTGCGCTGTATCTTGCCCAGTGCTATGGGGTTGTGTGCGCTGTATCTTGCCCAGTGCTATGGGGTTGTGTGCGCTGTATCTTGCCCAGTGCTATGGGGTTGTGTGCGCTGTATCTTGCCCAGTGCTATGGGGTTGTGTGCGCTGTATCTTGCCCAGTGCTATGGGGTTGTGTGCGCTGTATCTTGCCCAGTGCTATGGGGTTGTGTGCGCTGTATCTTGCCCAGTGCTATGGGGTTGTGTGCGCTGTATCTTGCCCAGTGCTATGGGGTTGTGTGCGCTGTATCTTGCCCAGTGCTATGGGGTTGTGTGCGCTGTATTTTGCCCAGTGCTATGGGGTTGTGTGCGCTGTATCTTGCCCAGTGCTATGGGGTTGTGTGCGCTGTATCTTGCCCAGTGCTATGGGGTTGTGTGCGCTGTATCTTGCCCAGTGCTATGGGGTTGTGTGCGCTGTATCTTGCCCAGTGCTATGGGGTTGTGTGCGCTGTATCTTGCCCAGTGCTATGGGGTTGTGTGCGCTGTATCTTGCCCAGTGCTATGGGGTTGTGTGCGCTGTATCTTGCCCAGTGCTATGGGGTTGTGTGCGCTGTATCTTGCCCAGTGCTATGGGGTTGTGTGCGCTGTATCTTGCCCAGTGCTATGGGGTTGTGTGCGCTGTATCTTGCCCAGTGCTATGGGGTTGTGTGCGCTGTATCTTGCCCAGTGCTATGGGGTTGTGTGCGCTGTATCTTGCCCAGTGCTATGGGGTTGTGTGCGCTCTATCTTGCCCAGTGCTATGGGGTTGTGTGCGCTCTATCTTGCCCAGTGCTATGGGGTTGTGTGCGCTGTATCTTGCCCAGTGCTATGGGGTTGTGTGCGCTGTATCTTGCCCAGTGCTATGGGGTTGTGTGCGCTGTATCTTGCCCAGTGCTATGGGGTTGTGTGCGCTGTATCTTGCCCAGTGCTATGGGGTTGTGTGCGCTGTATCTTGCCCAGTGCTATGGGGTTGTGTGCGCTGTATCTTGCCCAGTGCTATGGGGTTGTGTGCGCTGTATCTTGCCCAGTGCTATGGGGTTGTGTGCGCTGTATCTTGCCCAGTGCTATGGGGTTGTGTGCGCTGTATCTTGCCCAGTGCTATGGGGTTGTGTGCGCTGTATCTTGCCCAGTGCTATGGGGTTGTGTGCGCTGTATCTTGCCCAGTGCTATGGGGTTGTGTGCGCTGTATCTTGCCCAGTGCTATGGGGTTGTGTGCGCTGTATCTTGCCCAGTGCTATGGGGTTGTGTGCGCTGTATCTTGCCCAGTGCTATGGGGTTGTGTGCGCTGTATCTTGCCCAGTGCTATGGGGTTGTGTGCGCTGTATCTTGCCCAGTGCTATGGGGTTGTGTGCGCTGTATCTTGCCCAGTGCTATGGGGTTGTGTGCGCTGTATCTTGCCCAGTGCTATGGGGTTGTGTGCGCTGTATCTTGCCCAGTGCTATGGGGTTGTGTGCGCTGTATCTTGCCCAGTGCTATGGGGTTGTGTGCGCTGTATCTTGCCCAGTGCTATGGGGTTGTGTGCGCTGTATCTTGCCCAGTGCTATGGGGTTGTGTGCGCTGTATCTTGCCCAGTGCTATGGGGTTGTGTGCGCTGTATCTTGCCCAGTGCTATGGGGTTGTGTGCGCTGTATCTTGCCCAGTGCTGTGGGGTTGTGTGCGCTGTATCTTGCCCAGTGCTGTGGGGTTGTGTGCGCTGTATCTTGCCCAGTGCTATGGGGTTGTGTGCGCTGTATCTTGCCCAGTGCTGTGGGGTTGTGTGCGCTGTATCTTGCCCAGTGCTGTGGGGTTGTGTGCGCTGTATCTTGCCCAGTGCTGTGGGGTTGTGTGCGCTGTATCTTGCCCAGTGCTGTGGGGTTGTGTGCGCTGTATCTTGCCCAGTGCTGTGGGGTTGTGTGCGCTGTATCTTGCCCAGTGCTGTGGGGTTGTGTGCGCTGTATCTTGCCCAGTGCTGTGGGGTTGTGTGCGCTGTATCTTGCCCAGTGCTGTGGGGTTGTGTGCGCTGTATCTTGCCCAGTGCTGTGGGGTTGTGTGCGCTCTATCTTGCCCAGGGGCGTGGGGTTGTGTGCGCTGTATCTTGCCCAGGGGCGTGGGGTTGTGTGCGCTGTATCTTGCCCAGTGATATGGGGTTGTGTGCGCTGTATCTTGCCCAGTGATATGGGGTTGTGTGCGCTGTATCTTGCCCAGTGATATGGGGTTGTGTGCGCTGTATCTTGCCCAGTGATATGGGGTTGTGTGCGCTGTATGTTGCCCAGTGATATGGGGTTGTGTGCGCTGTATCTTGCCCAGTGATATGGGGTTGTGTGCGCTGTATCTTGCCCAGTGATATGGGGTTGTGTGCGCTGTATGTTGCCCAGTGATATGGGGTGGTGTGCGCTGTATGTTGCCCAGTGATATGGGGTGGTGTGCGCTGTATCTTACCCAGTGATATGGGGTGGTGTGCGCTGTATCTTACCCAGTGATATGGGGTTGTGTGGGGTGTGCAGCAGTCTCTCCCCATGAGCCGCAGCAAGCCTTTTCAGCTCCTGTGCCAGGTAGGTGTACATCTCCTTCAGACCATGCAAACAGAGATAGATATAAATAGCATTACGCTCCCACTCTCTCCCTCAGCCTTATTTTAGCAGAGGGCTGTTTATCTAGCAGTTTTCCTCCACGTAGACCAGTGTTTCTCAACCTCTGGTCTGTGACCACGGTCCCTGGGATGATGCAGACCAGTCCCTCAGATGGTTAAAAGACTGATTTAGTCAGTTCTCAAGTGCTAGTTTTCACTCATTTTAACTCCCGTTCCCAAACTGTGCTAGCATTATAACAATAATACATTCATTTTATATAGCGCTTTTCATTACAAACAGAATCTACGTTACGTAAAAATAAATACACTAATATAAATTTGGGGATCTATGCACCCCGATTAAGACAGTTTAGCTGTCATAACATTGTTGAATAGATTAATGCATCGGATCTACTAGTGTGCAGCATCGGATCTACTAGTGTGCAGCTTTTCCTTTCTTTATAATGCACGTTCAGTCTTGCCCGGTCTGACATTAAAGACACAATCCAGCTATTTTTTTACGTTTCCTGTTGAAAAACAATATCCTAAGTATGCAGTGCCTTCGGAAAGTATTCAGACCCCTTGACTTATTCCACATTTTGTTACGTTATTTTGTCCCTACTGCCTCTGATCTTGCGGATTCACTAAACACATATGCTTCGTTTGCAAATTATGTCTTCGTGTTGGAATGTTCCCCTAGCTATCCATAAATTAACAAAAACAAACTAATTGTGCAGTTCGGTTAATATAAGCAATTGGAAATAATTTATCATTTTACTTTTAAAAGTATATTTTCGCAATTGCATTTACTTTTGATACTAAAGTATATTTAAAAGCAAATACTTCTTTACTCAAGTCTGAAAATTGGGTACTTTTTCCACCACTGGTAGTGGCCAGACAGAAGCCACTCCACAGTAAAAGGCACAACAGCCCGCTTAGAGTTTGCCAAAAGGCACCTAAAGGACTCTCAGACCATGAGAAACAAGATTGAACTCTTTGGAATGAATAGTGGTGGCAGGATCATGCTGTGGGGATGTTTATCAGCAGCGGGGACTGAGAGACTAGTAAGGATCGAGGGAAAGATGAATGGAGAGATCCTTGATGAAAACCTGCTCCAGAGTGCTCAGGACCTCACAACAGGACTGCGACCCTAAGCACACAGCCTAGACAACGCAGGAGTGGATTTGGGACAAGTGGGTGAATGTCCTTGAGTGGCCCAGCCAAAGTCAAGGGTTCTGAATACCTTCCAAATGCACTGTATAAGGTCCCACAGTTGACAATGTACGTCAGAGCAAAAACCAAGCCATGAGGTTGAAGGAATTGTCTGTAGAGCTCAGAGACAAAATTAAGAACACCATCAATCTTATACTTTTTAACTATTTGGTCTTTTACCTTGCAACATCATTGGAACATCATTCCACCTGCCAATCAACATTGTCTCTCAAAGTTTGGTTGTGGCTGGCTAATCCCTTGTTGTACAGGCAAGCAAGCGATTGTGAGAATGAATTTCATATAATGGAAAAGTTAATGCCTACTTACATGTTTGCATCAATTGCCCGACTCCTTGAAAGTAGTGTAATGATTATATATTGCATTTGCATACGTGATGAATGATGATCGCTGGCAATTAACTGCAGTGATGGATAATTAACACATATCATGGAATACCTGTGTGTACGTCTATAAGGACAAATGGCATGGAATTATATGATATGGATGGTTGAAACAACAGAAAGGTAGGGTGATGTATTTTCATCTGAAAAGTGGGTGAAATTTGGAAGTATACATTTCTCAAGCACATCAAAGTTATCTTTGTTGTGTTGAGATTCACGCCCAGTAAAAACCCTAGGCTATTGCGCAATCTATTCCAGAATTCTAACTAAATACACCAGCGACACCATTTAGGAGATACAGATTGTGAGCATAGTGTTTCTGATCGGTTTGACAATTGTCTTCTAATGTATTTGTCTGGCTAAAATGCAATTTTTTTGCACACATTTTGTGCTTGATTCTCAGATAAATTTAGCCTATTGAAAGAGTGAAATGAAAAAAATGACAAGGTCAAATAGATCTAACTTACGATGCGTGTATTTGATAGCTTTATTCAATGTATTTTAGCACATGCCTCACTAGGCTACATGACATGAACGAGCGAGTGTCTCGTGCACTAAATGATGCCAGGTAAAAATGTACGGATTCTGTGCCTTTCACCTTTGGGAGAGGACTGCAGATGTTTTATTATGTATGTATGAACCATACATTGATACTTTGAGTCCAAAATAGGATGTAAATAACAGGGTTGTTTGCAATCCTCTGGAACACCTCTAAAAGGCTAGGATCTGATTAAAAAAAAACATTTAAACAAGGCAGAGAATAGTAGATATCCAAGATTTGAAGTTGGCAGTAGTAAACGTGGTGGTCATCCAGTATGTCGAATTTCTATTTTCTTGATCAAAGAAAATAGAGTTGTAACAAATAGTATGAAATTAATTTGTGAGAATGTTTGAGTTGAAAGTGTACTCTTTTGCTTTAGGATTATGTGTTCGCCATGCATGAATGAGGTTGTAATCAGAGAGTATATGCTGGAGAGCCTTGGTTGCGTGTGGAATGCAGTTGGTCTTATTCGATTTGTCTCGCATGTCCAAAATGGCATTCATGTCTTTCCCAATAACCAGATTAAATTCAGTTAATTCTAACAATATGCTGTTCAGAGAATCAAAATGATATGAATTCGGAGTGTACACACTAGTAAAAGGTCATTTTCTTTACATTATGGATACATTTAAGGATAGTGATTCTGCCTTCTTGGTCTTCGCCTTAACCCAAGATGGTGATTGAGTTTATGTATAATTATGATTACACCTTTCGTTTGGTTTGGGGCTTATGAAAAAGCAGCCAGTTTCTACAAATGGTTCCGCATTCTATGTGCGTCCTTATGGAGCAGGTGTGTTTCTTGGAGCATTACTATATCAATATGGTTCTTGCTAGGATATGGAGACAGCTGGAACGTTTATTAGGAACATTTTGGCCTTTCAAATTCCAAGAGAATAGCATTAGCATTGTTTTTCATAAAGGAACGTTATATTAATTATATAATTGTTATCTTTAGTGTTGATAAGCCCATGGATGTGTAACAAAAAGCAGGGCCCAGGGGAAACATACCTAGTTTAAATAAAGGTTTAAAAAATGGGTAAGTCAGTTAAGAACAAATTCTTATTTGACAATGACGGCCTACCACGACCAAACCCTCCCCTAACCCGGATGATGCTGGGCCTATTGTGCACCTACAGCTACAGTATCCTATTTGACTGTTTAGGCTTGCATATCTGTTGTTATATTGACTTTTTCAGGGTTTTTTCTTCATTACCCACCCCGACTTACCCAGGTCTGCTAACTAAACTGTAAAGGTCTGACATTTTTTCTGTTATTTTGTTTTGGTTTATTTTGTAATAACTGCTAAGAGACTCCATTACAGGGAGGTCTTCTGGGTGGGGAACGACCAATGGAAGAATTTTAATTTAACTTTGAATTTAACTTAGATTTAAGAATTTGTTCTTAACTGACTAGTTAAATAAAGGTTAAATAAATATAAAAGGAGCAATAGCTCTTTATCCATTGTAATTTACTATAAGCAATATGGTTCATGTGACAAAGATACATTTGCCCTCCATTTTTAGTAAGCATTTAACATTAGAACCGTCAAAAGCTTAATTTCAATAAAAACCTTGAATCCACCTGTCCCTGACTCTTCCTAAATATGTGTATTTTACACTCTAGCAGCGCTTTGAGACAAATATCATATAACACAAAACACAAAAACGTTGAGCATTTCATCCTCAAAGCGGCATGAAGTTGGACCCCCCCCCCCCCCCCCTTCGTGCCAATGTCATTTGGTTGTGTTTATATAGGCCTTAGGTAACAGAATGTTAAATCTAAATATTTGAAAGAACATGACATTTTACTTACTTTGTTACTGTAGGATATACAGCATGTAAAAAGGTTTGATGCCTTTGTTACAACTATGAAACAAAAAGCATGTGCGTTGGAACACAGTAAGTGTATTTTTGACAAATAAAATACCCAAACCACCAAGACGCACGGTCTGTAAGATGCGCGGTCAATTAAGAAAATATCAGTAGCCTAAACATCGAAAGCCAAGTGAACAAAACAGATCACCGACCATTTCGAATCCCACAGTACCTTCTCCGCTATGCAATCTGGTTTCCGAGCTGGTCATGGGTGCACCTCAGCCACGCTCAAGGTCCTAAACGATATCATTACCGCCATCGATAAAAGACAGTACTGTGCAGCCGTCTTCATCGACCTGGCCAAGGTTTTCGACTCTGTCAATCACCACATTCTTATTGGCAGACTCAACAGCCTTGGTTTCTCAAATGACTGCATCGCCTGGTTCACCAACTACTTCTCAGACAGAGTTCAGTATGTCAAATCGGAGGGCCTGTTGTCCGGACCTCTGGCAGTCTCTATGGGGGTGCCGCCGACTCTTTTGACTACATATATCAATGATTTTCCTCTTGCTGCTGGTGATTCTCTGATCCCCCTCTACGCAGACAACACCATTCTGTACACTTCTGGCATTCTTTGGACACTGTTAACAAACCTCCAAACAAGATTCAATGCCATACAACACTCCTTCCGTGGCCTCCAACTGCTCTTACATGCTAGTAAAACTAAATGCATGCTCTTCAACCGATCGCTGCCCGCACCGCCCGGCCGACTAGCATCCCTACTCTGGACGGTTCTGACTTAGGTATTTGTAGTTGTCCACATATTCTAGGTGTCTGGTTAGACTGCAAAGTCTCCTTCCAGACTCACATTAAGCATGTCCTATCCCAAAATAAATCTAGAATTGGCTTTCTATTTCACAACAAAGCTCCCTTCACTCATGCTACCAAACATACCCTCGTAAAACTGACTATCCTACCGATCCTTGACTTTGGCGATGTCATCTACAAAATAGCCTCCAACACTCTACTCAGCAAATTGGATGTAGTCTATCACAGTGCCATCCGTTTGTCACCAAAGCCCCATATACTACCCACCACTGCGACCTGTATGCTCTCGTTGGCTGGCCCTCGCTTCATATTCGTCGCCAAACCCACTGGCCCCAGGTCATCTATAAGTCTTTGCTAGGTATAGCTCTGCCTTATCTCTTATCTCCCGTCTTTCCTTACAGTTCTCTGCTGCCAATGACTGGAACGAATTGCAAAAATCACTGAAGCTGGAGACATATCTCCCTCACTAACTTTAAGCAGGCTACCAATCACTGCACCTGTATACAGCCCATCTGTAAATAGCCCACCAAACTACCTCATCCCAATATATATATATTTTGTAAACTCTTTTGCACCCCAGTATCTCTACTTGCACATCATCATCTGCAAATCTATCACTCCAGTGTTAATGCTAAATTGTAATTACTTTGCCACTATGGCCTATTTATTGCATTACCTCCCTAATTTTACTACATTTGCACACACTGTATACATATTTTTCTATTGTGTTATTGACCCCATGTTTGTTTATCCCATGTGTAACTCGTGTTGTTTTTGTCGAACTGCTTTGCTTTATCTGGGCCAGGTCGCAGTTGTAAATGAGAACTTGTTCTCAACTGGCCTACCTGGTAAAATAAAAGGTGAAATACAATTTTAAAATGTAAAAAACAAATTGCCAAGAGAGGTTATCTATTTTCTTCGTGGCTGTTTATTTACCACCACAGATGGGCGCTGGCACTAAGACTGCACTGAGTCAGCTGTGTAAGGAAATAAGCAAACAGGAAACCACACACCTAGAGGCGGCGCTCCTTGTGGCCAGGGACTTTAATGCAGGGAAACTTAAATCAGTGTTAGCAAATTTCTATAATCATGTTAAATGTGCAACCAGAGGGGGGAAAAAATCTATATCACCTTTACTCCACACACAGAGACGCGTACAAAGCTCTCCCTCGCCCTCCACTTGCCAAATCTGACCATAATTCTATCTTCCTGATTCCTGCTTGAATGAAAGCAGCAAGCACCAGTGACTCGGGTCTATAAACAAAGTGGTCAGATGAAGCAGATGCTAAGCCATAGGACTGTTTTGGAATGGCATTGAGGAGTACATCACATCAGTCACTGGCTTCATCAATAAGTGCATCGAGGACATCATCCCCAGAGTCACTGTACGTACATACCCCAACCAGAAGCCATGGATTACAGGCAAACATTCGCACTGAGCTAAAGGGTAGAGCTGCCGCTTTCAAGATGAGGGACTAACCCGGAAGCTAATTAGAAATCCTGATATGCCCGACAAATCATCAAGCAGGCAAAGCGCCAATACAGGACTAAGACTGAATCGCACTACACCGGCACTCGTTGAATGTGGTAGAGCCTGCAAACTATTACAGACTACAAAGGGAAGCACAGC
Source organism: Salvelinus fontinalis (assembly GCF_029448725.1). Taxonomy (NCBI): domain Eukaryota; kingdom Metazoa; phylum Chordata; class Actinopteri; order Salmoniformes; family Salmonidae; genus Salvelinus; species Salvelinus fontinalis. The sequence goes on from NC_074675.1 coordinate 36,402,484, forward strand.
CGCAAGCTACCCAGTGACACAAGCCTACCAGACGAGCTAAATCACTTCTATGCTCGCTTCGAGACAAGCAACACTGAGGCATGCATTTGAGCAACAGCTGTTCCGGACGACTGTGTGATTACACTCTCCATAGTCGTCATGAGTAAGACCTTTAAACAGGTCAACATTCACAAGGCCGCTGGGCCAGACGGATTACCAGGACGTGTGCTCCGGGCATGTGCTGACCAACTGGCAGATGTCTTCACTGACATTTTCAATCTGTTCCTGATTGAGTCTGTAATATCAACATGCTTCAAGCAGACCACCATAGTCCCTGTGCCCAAGACACTAAGGGAACCTGCCTAAATGACTACAGACCCGCAGCACTCACATCCGTAGCCATCGAGTGCTTCGAAAGGCTGGTAATGGCTCACATTAACACCATTATCCCAGAAACCCTAGACCTACTCCAATTTGCATACCGCTCAAACAGATCCACAGATGATGCAATCTCTATTGCACTCCACACTGCCCTTTCCCACCTGGACAAAAGAAACACCTACGTGAGGAATGCTATTCATTGACTACAGCTCGGCGTTCAACACCATAGCGCCCTCAAAGCTCATCACTACGCTAAGGATCCTGGGACTAAACACATCCCTCTGCAACTGGATCCTGGACTTCCTGACGGGCCGCCCCCAGGTGGTAAGAGTAGGTAGCAACACATCTGCCACGCTGATCCTCAACACTGGAGCCCCTCAGGGATGCAAGCTCAGTCCCCTCCTGTACTTCCTGTTCACCTACAACTGCATGGCCAGGCACGACTCCAACACCATCATTAAGTTTGCAGACCACACAACAGTGGTAGGCCTGATCACCGACAACGACGAGACAGCCTATAGAGAGGAGGTCAGAATAACAACCTATCCCTCAATGTAATCAAGACAAAAGGAGATGATTGTGGACTACAGGAAAAAGAGGACTCAGCACGCCCCCATTCTCATCAACGAGCTTTAAGTACCTTGGTGTCCACCTCAACAAACTAGAATGGTCCAAACACACCAAGACACTCGTGAAGAGGGCACGGCAAAACCTATTTCCCCTCTGGAGACTGAAAATATTTGGCATAGGTCCTGAGATCCTCAAAAGGTTCTGCAGCTACAACATCGAGACCATCCTGACTAGTTGTATAACTGCCTGGTATGGCAACTGCACGGCCTCCGACCGCAAGGCACAACAGAGGGTAGTGCGTACGGCCCAGTACATTATTGGGGCTAAGCTGCCTGCCATCCAGGACCTCTATACCAGGTGGTGTCAGAGGAAGGTCCTAAACATTGTCAAAGACCCCACCCACCCCAGTCATAGACTGTTCTCTCTACTACCACCGCATGGCAAGCGGTACCGGAGCACCAGGTCTAGGACCAAAAGGCTTCTCAACAGCTTTTACCCCCAAGCCATAAGACTCCTGAACAGGTAATAAAATGGCTACCCGGACTATTTGCACTGTGTCCCACCCACCCCCTCTTTTACGCTGCTGCTACTCTCTGTTTATCATCTATTCATATTCACTTTAAATTATACCTACATGTACATATTACCTCAATTAGCCCGACTTACCGGTGCCCCTGCATGTTGACTCTGTACCAGTACCACATGTATATAGCCTCGCTACTGTTATTTTCCCTGTCTCTTTACTGTCTTTATTTAATTATCTATTGTTTACCTAATACCTATTTTTTCCTTAGAAATCGCAGTTGGTTGGGGCTTGTAAGTAAGCATTTCACTGAAGTCTACACCTGTTGTATTCGGAGCACGTGACAAATACACTTTGATTTGATGATGTTTGGCAAAACAGGTTCATTAGAAACCTTGGAATCTGCTCTTTTTGATAGGGTATAGCAATCAAAACGTCTGGCCTGCATGGACCTCTGTAGGATGATATGGAAGAAGAGCTTACTTGGAAAGCTCCATTCTTTTCTTTGTCAATGCACACAGTGCTGGTCATCAGTCTCTTCATTCTCAATTTTACAATTGATAATATTGACATTTAATCTCGTCTTTAGGCCACATCTATTATAATACAGTTCCAATCAAAGGTTTGGACACACCTACTCATTCAAGGGTTTCTCTTTATTTTTTACTATTTTCTACATTGTAGAATAATAGTGAAGAAATCAAAACTATGAAATAGCACATATGGAATCATGAAGTAACCAAAAAAGTGTCAAAGATTAGTCAAAGTAGCCACCCTTTGCCTTGACAGTTTTGCACACTTGGCATTCTCTCAACCATTTTCACCTGGAATACTTTTCTAGTAGTCTTGAAAGAGTTCCCACATTGGCTGAGAACTTACTGGCTGCTTTTCCTTCACTCTGCGGTCCAACTCATCCCAAACCATCAATTGGGTTGAGGTCGGGTGATTTTGGAGGCCAGGTCATCTGATGCAGCACTCCATCACTCTCCTTCTTGGTCAAACTGCCCTTACACAGCCTCGAGGTGTGTTGGGTCATTGTCCTGTTGAAAAACAAATGATAGTCCCACTAAGATGGGATGGTATATCGCTGCAGGATGCTGTGGTAACCATGCTGGTTAAGTGTGCCTTGAATTCTAAATAGATCACAGACAGTGTCACCAGCAAAACACACCATCACACCTCCTCCTCCATGCTTCACGGTGGGAACCACACATGCGGAGATCATCCGTTCACCTACTCTGCATCTCACAAAGACACGGCGGTTGGAACAAAAAACCTAATTTGGATTCATCAGACCAAAAGGACAGATTTGCACCGGTCTAATGTCCATTGCTCATGTTTCTTGGCCCAAGCAAGTCTCTTCTTATTGGTATCCTTTAGTAGTGGTTTCATTGCATCAATTCAACCATGAAGGCCTGATTCACTTAGTCTCCTGTGAACAGTTGATTTTGCCATATGCCTTGACCACAGAAGGCTGGTTGCACCTTAACTTCTTGCAACTATAGGGGGTGCTGTTTCAAATTAGCATAATTGTCTCTACAGATTAAACTGCCTAGTACTCAATTCTTGCTCGTACAATATGCATATTATTGTTATTATTGGATAGAAAACACTCTCTAGTTTCTATAGCAGTTTGAATTATGTCTCTGAGTGAAACAGAACTCATTCTACAGCACTTTTCCTCCCAGTATGTGAGATTTAGACATCTTGGCCTCTGGTTCCAGATCAGTTTTAAAAGTCTCTGTTAATCCTATGAGATACAAACACTGCCCACGCCTTCCTCTAGATGTCAGTAAGTGGTGACAATTTGAATGGAGTCGATTGCGCAATCATTGGCTCTATAAATGACAAAATACCGGAAGTAGCCTTCCTTTGGACACTGCGCTCAACGCAAGAAGGATATCTGACTGGCCTTTTTCCAAGCATTGGTTTAGCCAGTAATATAGCGTCGGTCATCTTTTTACTTGTTATAGGTGTTAGAAACATCATAATGTAGTTAATTTAAACCGTTTTATAGCAATTTATATCCGTTTAGTGCGATTTTGAGGCATTGCTTTGTAATAGACTTTGAAGCTCCGGGCACGTTTCGGGGTCCCGGTCGTACGTTAGTGGGCATTTCGACGGACAAGTGGACATCTTTCGACCAAAAGAAGATTAGACCCAAGAAAGGATTCATTGTCCAAGATTCTGATGGGAGAACAGCTCATAGTAAGAAAAATTTATGATGATAAATCGTGTTTCTGTCGATAAATGTTAAACGTTTATGCCGCCATCTTGTTTGCTATAGCTTCACTTGGCGCAACCTGTATTGAAAAGTAAGAATAATTTAAAAAATGTAATTCCGCGATTGTATTAAGAATTAAATTGTCTATCAATCGCTGTCCACCCTGTATTTTTTAGTCAAGTTTATGAGTATTTATGTATAAGACTAGATCACTGTCTAATATGGTGCAGGACATTTTCTGACCAGCTGAGCTACTTTTGTCATTGTCTAACCATGATTTTGGTGGCTAAATATGCACATTTTCGAACAAACTTTCTATGTATGTTGTAATATGATGTTACAGGAGTGTCATCTGAAGAATTCTGAGAAGGTTAGTGAAAAAATTTATATATTTTGGCGATGATTACGTTATCGCTCTCTTTGGCTAGAATCAATGCTCTGGTAATGTTTGCACATGTGGTATGCTAATATAACGATTTATTGTGTTTTCGCTGTACGACACTTAGAAAATCTGAAATATTGTCTGTATTCACAGGATCTGTGTCTTTCGATTAGTGTATGCTGTGTATTTTTACGAAATGTTTGATGATTAGTAATTAGGTAATACACGTTGCTCTATGTATTTATTCTAGTCTAGTTGTGACGGTGGGTGCAATTGTAAACTATGATTTCTACCTGAAATATGCACATTTTTCTAACAAAACCTATCCTATACCATAAATATGTTATCAGACTGTCATCTGATGAGGTTTTTTCTTGGTTAGTGGCTATCAATATCTTAGTTTAGCCGAATTGGTGATAGCTACTGGTGTTGAGAGAAATTGGTGGACAAAGAAAAATGGTGATTTTTGCTAACGTGTTTAGCTAATAGATTTACATTGTGTCTTCCCTGTAAAACATTTTAAAAATCTGAAATGGTGGCTTTATTCACAGGATCTGTATCTTTCATTAGGTGTCTTGGACTTGTGATTTAATGATATTTAGATGCTACTATTTAATTGTGACGCTATGCTAGCGATGCTAATCAGTGTGGGGGGTGGGGGGTGCTCCCGGACCCGGGGTAGAGGCTCGTGAAAGGTTAATTGGAGAGAACGGGCTCGTGGTAATGACTGAAGCGGTATAAGTGGCATGGTATTAAATACATCAAACACATGGTTTCCGGGTGTTTCATGCCATTCGCAACGTTCCGGCCATTATTATGAGCCGTTCTCCCTTCAGCAGCCTCCTGTGGCCTTGACCTCTTTCTCCCCTCTCCCTCCAGATGAAATCCTGCAACTAGTGATGTCTGGCCGCCCGACAACCTGCCCACTTGACTACATCCCCTCCTCCCTTTCCAAACCATCTCTGGAGACCTTCTCCCATTCCTCACTTCGCTCCAACTCATCCCATGATCACTGGCTACGTCCCTTCTGACTTCAAGTTGGCCCCTCATCAAGAAACCAACTCGACCCCTGACGTCAAAAACTACAGACCGGTATACCTTCTTTCTTTTCTTTCCAAAACAATTGAATGTGCTGTCTCTGACCAACTCTCTAGTTCTCTCTCAGAACAATCTTTTTGACCCTAACTAGTCCCACTTCAAGGCAGATCACTCAATTGAGACTCCTCTCCTCTGTGTCACAAAGGCTCTCTGCACTGCCAAAGCTGACACTCTCTCCTCTGTTCTTATCCTCCTAGCTCTATCAACTGCCTTCGACACCGTGAACCATCAGATCCTCCTCTCCACCCTCTCAGGGTTGGGTGTCTCAGGCTCTGCACACTCCTGAATTGTATCCTACCTGGCAGGTCATTCCTACCAGGTGGCGTGTAGAGGATCTGTGTCTGCACCACTTGCTCTCTCTACTGTCCCCCAGGGCTCGGTTCTAGACGCTCTCCTCTTCCACAAAGTCACTCGGCCCTTCATATCTTCACATGGTCTCTCCTATCATTGCTATGCGGATGACACTTAACTATTTTTCTCCTTCCCCCCCTTCTGACACCCAGGTGGCGACACGCATCTGTGTGCCTGGCAGACATCTCAGCTTGCCCAGGACCTAACCATCACAGTTGACGACTCCATGGGGTCCCCCTCTGAGAGTGCAAAGAAACTTGGTGTGACCCTGAACAATACCCTGTCGTTCTCTGCAAACATCAAAGCAGTGACTTGTTCCTTCAGGTTCATGCTCTACAACATCCGTAGATGTCACACAGGAAGCAGCGTAGGTCTTAATCCAGGTACTTGTCATCGCCCGTCTAAACTACTACAACTCTGTTGGCTGGGCTCCCCGCTTGTGCCATCAAACCCCTGCAATTTGTCTAGAATGCTGCATCCCGCCTGGTGTTCAACCTTCCTAAGTTCTTCCATGACAACCTGCTCCTCTGCACACTCCACTGGCTTCCAGTCGAAGCTTGCATCATCTTCAAGACCCTGGTGCTTGCCGAGGGAGCAGCAAGGGGAACTGCACACCCTTACCTTCTGGCTATGCTCAAACCCTACATCCCAGCCCAAGCACTCCATTCTGCCACCTCTGGTCTCTTGGCCCTCCCACCCCTATTGGAGGGCAGCTCCCGCTCATCCCAGTCAAAGCTCTTCTCTGTCCTGGCACCCCAATGGAGGAAGAAACTTCCCCCTAAAGTCAGGACAGCGGAGTCCCTGCCCATCTTTCGAAAACATCTGAAACCCTACCTCATTGAAGAGTATCTTAAATAACTCTCACAGTGCATCCAACGCACAGCTCATCGCCATCTAACACCATCCCTACCGTGAAGCATAGTGGTGGCAGCAATATGCCATGGCAATGCTTTTCAGTGGCAGGGACTGGGAGACTGGTAAGGATAGAGGGTACAATGAATGGAGCCAAGTACAGGCAAATCCTTGATGAAAACCTGCTTCAGAATAAAAACAACCTTAGACTGGGGGCAAAGATGTGTGTTCAAACAGGACAATGACCCCAAGCATACAGCCAAAGCAATGCTAGAATGGCTTCAGAACAAGAATGTGAAAGTCATTGAGTGGCCCAGCCAAAGCCCAGACTTGAAACCCATTGACAATCTGTGGAAAGTCTTGAAGATTGCTGTTCACTGCTGATCCTCACCTAACTTAACAGTGCTTGAGAAAATATGCAATGATGAATGGAAGAAAATCCCCAAATCCATATGTGCAAAGCTGATTCAGACATAAAAGCTTTGAGTCGTCTTGGGTATCACCGCCAAAAGGTGCTTCTACAAAGTATTGACTTAGGGGTGTGAATACTTATGTAAATAAGATATGGCTGTATTGAATTTTCAATAAATTTGCAGAAATGTCAAAAAACATGTTTTCACTTCGTCATTGTGGGGTATGTGTGTGTAGATGGGTGTAATCTATTTAATCAATTTTTAATTCAGTCAAGGGTTATGAATACTTTCTGAAGGCACTGTACTTCCTCCAAGTTAGCTAACCGCTGCAGCTAGTATTGACATAATTAAGTCACTATAGATTAGTTTCTATGAAACAGCTGCCTGTGTTAGCCAATAATGTCTATCTGCAGACTGCGGTTACTACATGCCGCACCCACTGCCATTGAGGCTACTAGCGCCGTCTCTGGCCCACACTCCAAGCACAGTAGGTGGCAGTAATGCACCAACGTTGAATGCCAACTGCCGAAAAACCCCACAGAAGGAGGAGGCTGCTAGCTAGCTACACCGGTATACAGTGTCCTTTGCCCCCACCAGCTGAGCACTGCTTTCCCACAGTTCTGTTAATGTTACGGCGAGGGAAGTAGCTAGCTATAGCACGATGCTTGGCATTGCGCATGGTGATCTTAGGCTTGTGTGCGTCTCCTCGGCCATAGAAACCCATTTCATGAAGCTCCCAACGAACAGTTCTTGTGCTGACGTTGCTTCCAGAGGCAGTTTGGAATTCGGTAGTGAGTGTTGCAACCATGGACAGACAATTTTTACACTCTACGGGGTTCAGCATTCAGCAGTCCCATTCTATGAGCTTGTGTGCCCTACCACTTCGTGGCTGCACTTACCACTTCACAATAACAGCACTTACAGTTGACCGGGGCAGTACTAACAGGGCAGAAAGCTCTTCAGTACAGGCCATTCTACTACCAATGTTTGTCTATGTAGAATGCATGGCTGTGTGCTCTATTTTATACACCTGTCAGAAACGGGTGTGGCTGAAATAGCCGACTCCACAAATGTGTAGGGGTGTCCATATACTTTTGGCCATGTAGTGTCACTAGCAGCCTCAATGGCAGTGGGCACAGCATGTAGTAAGTGACGTGCGTACTGGGCACAGCACGTTGTGGGCACGGCATGTAGTAAACAAGGTCTGCAGATTGACCCTTCTCGTGTTCACTGCCGAGTTAGTCCAGTGTCCTTAGCTAACTATGTTGTGCTAGCTAGCGAATATGCTAACATTAGCTAGCTAAACATTTGGCTACGGACTGGCGCTGGCAGTATGGGACTATGGCGAGTGAATTAAATTGTTTCTTCATCATCTTGCTAGGTAGTTATCTAGCTGTGGCCATCTGGCTAGTATGAACAAGGGTGTTCTACAAAATAGCAACATTAGCATTGTTAGCTAGTTAACATTTGAATATAGACCATTAACTAAGCCAGTAATCTGTATATAATGACGAGATGCTCATGTCTCTGCCCTAACAATGGGAGTCGTTGTCCCAAAGGCAGGAAGGCAGGCAACAAGCTTAGGTCCAAAATAAGCCCACATAAACGCATTGGGCATATTTTGTACAGATTTTGGCGAGACTGAAACTTCGCACTTTGCCTCTTCCTCTCTGACTAAGAAACACACGCAGACATGCATTGCCAAACGACGCTACTCACTCCTTCTGGTTTGGAGTATATTAACAATGACTTCAAGGTCTTTGCTGTATGAACACAAAAGAGATTGACTACTGAGACTCAGGGGGTGCTAAGTATTGTTGGCAGGCAAACGTTTGATAATCTTCCTGGTGTGTCTGATCTTTTATGGTAACGCCTATAGTCTCTGTACTGCCCAATCATATTCATTTAAGACCATCATAAAAAGCATTCCAATTACAGCTATGTAGCTGCAAATACACTACCCTATTCTCGGTCACGGCAATAATGCTCCAAAAGACTGGTAATAAAGACATGGTGATAAGAGGGCCTCCAGAGTGGCACAGCGGTCTAAGGTACTGAATCGCAGTGTTGTGGCTTCACTACATCCTGGGGTTCGATCACAACCGGCCGTGACCAGGAGTCCCATAGGGCGGTGCACAATTGGCCCAGCGTCGTCCGGGTTAGGGGATGGTTTGGCCGGGGGGCTTTACTTGGCTCATCCAGCTCTAGCGACTCCTTGTGGTGGGCCGTGCACCTGCAGGCTGACTTTGGTCGTCAGTTGAACGGTGTTTCCTCTGACAAATTTGTGCGGCTGGCTTCCGGGTTAAGCGAGCAGTGTGTCAAGAAGTAGTGCGGCTTGGCAGGGTCCTGTTTCGGAGGCGCATGTCTCTCGACCTTCGCCTCTCCCGAGTTCGCACGGGAGTTGCAGCGATGGGACAAGACTAACTACCAATTGGATATCACGAAACTAGGGAGAAAAAGGGGTAAATAAGATATTTTGTCATAGAGTGAGTCTCATCCAAAACGGAGTTTTGCGAGACTTGTGGTCATGACTGTGTAACAATGTAAATGAAGGTTGGGTTGGTTTCAATCCTGCCCACATGCTGACAGGTGGCAGCACACAAGTAACCAATTCACAGTGCAGCTACACACGACCCGACCATAATACTTCTGGTAAATACGGGTATACTTTGGATATCCCTATGGTGCTAGTTTGGGACAAATCGGTAAATTACACAATGTACATGGGACAATATATTAAAATTCAATAGCTACAAATCTCAATGACTTAACCTTAAACCAACTATACATTTTATAAATTGATATAGAAATATTGAAACATTTAATGAGAAAACTAAAAGGTGTGCAACATGAAAATTGTCTCATTTACATTTTGTAACTTATTGATTGTCCCCAACTAGCCCAGGAGATCCAAAGTCAAACCAACCACTAGCAGGCTGAAGGTAATTGCAACAAAAGTACACCTTCACTTGAGGTTTACAAAATCCCTCTGGTGGCTGAGTTGACCCATTTTAAGAAATGCCATTGACTTGTGGAGAAAAAGTTTAACGTCTTTGATAGGCTGATGAGGAAGTTGTTACAAGAACTGCCACCTGGTGATGTTAGCATAGGGCTAACGTGTGCCAGGTTTTCTGATGGGGTCAGCTACAACATAGCGTTCTATCCCGTGACACTATGCAGACTAATTGGCTAATGCTTAAAGTTAACCTTAATCTTTTTCTAATGTTGTCAAGATGTTTTTTTTTTTTGTCTTTTCACACCAAATGCTAACCAAGAGTGTTGAATCAGCAAAGTCAGCCAACCACTGGGAATGGTGCGGAACACAAACCCTGGGACTGTGGGCGATGGTCTGTTTTTGACCAATCATTAGTCCTGTGTGTCCCCTACTTTACAGTTCTCACTTCCTTAGCTAAATGTATACCAGCTCTTAATGAGAAAGAGTCCTTTTATGACATAAATTATTCAAAGCTGTTGAATCGCAAGGGTATGTTATGAAATCAGTAAGCTGCAGATGGTATTAACAGGCGTGTTCAACATTGCAGCCGACTTTGAAGGAGAGTCAAGACTGACTGATCTACAAAACATCTTGCATCGTAACTACACATTATTATTTGTAGATCAGTCAGTCAGTCACAATTTATCCATGATACGGCTTTGATTAGTTCTAACGTCCATAATCTGGTTCAGACATAAAAAAATGTATGATCAGGATCAATTGAAATAAAAAAACTCTGGCAGTGCCGGGTCATGTGGTGGCAAGAGGTATTTCCTGGGAGGATTTGAGCAAACATTAATCTGATAGCATTTTGGTCATTGTATGGCATACCATAGGAATCAACCTTTCATGGTGACACAGAAGAACCATGTTTGAAGTAACCAAATAATGTCTGGGGACACCAGCGCACCATTTCCAGTGCAAAATACAAGAGCTAAACTCAGCAAAAAAAGAAACGTCCTCTCACTGTCAACTGCATTTATTTTAAGCAAACTTAACATGATTAAAATATTTGTATGAACATAAGATTCAACAACTGAGACATAAACTGAACAAGTTCCACAGACATGTGACTAACAGAAATTGAATAATGTGTCCGTGAACAAAGGGGGAGTTCAAAAGTAACAGTCAGTATCTGGTGTGGCCACCAGCTGCATTAAGTACTGCAGTGCAGCTGCTCCTCATGGACTGCACCAGATTTGCCAGTTCTTGCTGTGAGATGTTACCCCACTTTTCCACCAAGGTACCTGCAAGTTCCCGGACATTTCTGGGGGAAATGCCCTCACCCTCCGATCCAACAGGTCCCAGACGTGCTCAATGGATTGAGATCCGGGCACTTCGCTGGCCATGGCCGAACACTGACATTCTGTTTTGCAAGAAATCACACACAGAACAAGCAATATAGCTGGTGGCATTGTCATGTTGGAGGGTCATGTCAGGATGAGTCTGCAGGAAGGGTACCACATGAGGGAGAAGGATGTCTTCCCTGCAACACACAGCGATGGGATTGCCTGCAATGACAACAAGCTCAGTCCGATGATGCTGTGACATACCGCCCCAGATCATGACGGACCCTCCACCTCCAAATCGATCCCGCTCCAGAGTACAGGCCTCGGTGTAATGCTCATTCCTTCGACAATAAATGCAAATCCGACCATCACCCCTGGTGAGACAAAACTGCGACGCGTCAGTGAAGAACACTTTTTGACAATCCTGTCTGGTCCAGCGACGGTGGGTTTGTGCCCATAGGCGACGTTGTTGCCGGTGATGTCTGGTGAGGACTTGCCTTACAACAGGCCTACAAGCCCTCAGTCCAGCCTCTCTCAGCCTATTGCGGACAGTCTGAGCACTGATGGAGGGATTGTGCGTTCCTGGTGTAACTCGGGTAGTTGTTGTTGCCATCCTGTACCTGTCCTGCAGTTGTGAGGCAGTTGCAGGTGTTACACGTGGTCTGCCACTGCGAGGACGATCAGCTGTCTGTCCTGTCTCCCTGTAGCGCTGTCTTAGGCGTCTCACAGTACAGACATTGCAATTTATTGCCCTGGCCACATAAGCACTCCTCATGCCTCCTTGTAGCATGCCTAAGGCACGTTCATGCAGATGAGCAGGGATCCTGGGCATCTTTCTTTTGGTGTTTTTCAGAGTCAGTAGAAAGGCCTCTTTAGTGTCCTAAGTTTTCATAACTGTGACCTTAATTGCCCACCGTCTGTAATCTGTTAGTGTCTTAACGACCATTCCACAAATGCATGTTATTTAATTGTTTATAATTCCTTGAACAAGCATGGGAAACAGTGTTTAAACCCTTTACAATGTAGATCTGTGAAGTTATTTGGATTTTTACGAATTATCTTTTAAAGACATGGTCCTGAAAAAGGGACGCTTCTTTTTTTGCTGAGTTTATTTTTTATCCCTTTTGCAAGTCTGATTTTCCACATATTTTGCCTAGGATTGTCTGGGAATGTTGTAGTACATAACGCGTTTTAGTATACTGTATTGTTAGCTCTATTGTAGTAAATGGAACCAACAGGGAATATTTTGGAAACTCCTCTCCTTCACTTGAATGGATTTCTCCTTGCTGTCGCCCTCGACCTCTACTTAAATTGTATTTTTTTTTCTGGAGTTTACATGTAGAGAACACAGTGCTGACAATCATCCAAAAAACGGAGCGGCCGACTTACACCCTTGTTGTACTAAGATGTTTCCCTAAATTAAAATACATGCTAATCAGTTTCACTTTATTTCCTAAACTGAATGAATATTGAATTGGGCCCCAACCTTCTGCTCTGCCAGGAGTTTCCTGTAGCCGCTGGCTCCCAGGGTGAGCAGGGTGATGAGCACATCTAGGGAGGGTGAGGCTGATGCGCGACCTGGAAACGGAGGGAAGTCAGTGTCACTAAAGGGAACAGACAAACACTTTCGAATCTGAATCCTTCCTAGGATTGTATCGATATCAGTATCAATATCAATTCCTCTCAACGATTTGGTTCCTTAATGGTTCCAATTCATACAATAATTTAAATATAAGCTCATTATTATGGCTTTGAATGGTTAAAATCTAACTCCAATTCAGGGAGAACTTTATTATAGCTAAATGGAAGGAATGTGCTCAAGTCTATATTCTTGCATAAACAGAAAAAGGGTGCTTGAAGTTAACAGTCGATCACAAAGAAAAAAAAGAGGATAAGCACTCACTTGATATAGTTGGAAATGGAAGTCTGTTTCTTTATTCTACTCTCATCTTTTAGGCAACATAACCTACTACAACACATACTAGCCACATGCAGATCTTTATTATAGCCTAGCACAAGCATACCTGATTTCATGACATGTTGATTATTTTAAAAACTGGTGAGTTACTTCTGGGCTGGAATACAATACTGCACAACAAGTAGCTCCCCAGGATTGGAGTTGGATCGAGACCGTGAGCTCCCAAAATGAATGAACTTTCAATATTCCAGAGGGGAAACAGAATTTGTCACCAACATCAGACAGACGCATATAATACACACAGAAATACAACCACTGATGGCTGGCAGAACAATTACACTACATGAGCCTCACATGATAACAAACTAGTAACTCATCCAGATAATGGCAACTTTACACAAAAAGGTTGCAGCCCTGGTTCAAACGCATATGGCCCTTAGGAATCTTAAACAGCACTAACCTGGATACATTCTGCTGATCTCCTGAATGAAAGACTCATCGAAACCAGCAATTATGGCACCACCTACTGGAACCATGAAGTTTTTGTCCAGGCTTTGTACAAAGGCATCGATTCTTCCAACACGAGCACCCTAATGAGATTATAGAAATAACAAAACTTTGCTATGTATAAAAATAATATACAGTGCATTTGGAAAGTATTCAAACCCCATCCTTTTTTCCACATTTTGTTACATTACAGCCTTATTCTAAAATGTATTACATAATTTGATTCCCTCAGTAATCTACACACAATACCCCATCATGACAAAGCAAAAACAGTTTTTTATTTATTTATGCAAAGTATTCAGACCCTTTGTCATGTGACTCGAAATTGAGCTCAGGTGCAACCTGTTTCCATTGATCATCCTTAAGATGCTGTGGTAAATTCAAGTGATTGGAAATGATTTGGAAAGGCACACACCTGTCTATATAAGGTCCCACGGTTGACAGTTCATGTCAAAGCAAAAACCAAGCCATGAGGTCAAAGGAATTGTCTGTAGAGCTCCGAGACAGGATTGGGTGGAGGCACAGATCTGGGGAAGGGTACCAAAACATTTCTGCAGCATTGAAGGTCCCTAAGCAAACAGCAGTGGCTTCGGGACAAGTCTCTGAATGTATGTCTCTGATGCTCCAGATACTCAACTAGTCTAAAGGAAAGTTGTATTGCTTCTTTAAATCAGAACAACAGTTTCCAGTTGTGCTAACAATTTTCTAATTATCAATTAGCCTTTTAAAATGATAAACTTGGATTAGCTAACACAACGTGCCATTGGAACACAGGAGTGACAGTTGCTAATAATGGGCCTCTGTACGCCAATTCCGTAAAAAGAAAATCTGCCGTTTCCAGCTAAAATAGTCATTTACAACATTAATGTCTACGCTGTGTTTCAGATCAATTTGGTGTTATTTTAATGGACAAAATGTTTTACTTTTCTTTCAAAAACAAGGACATTTCTAAGTGACCCCAAACTTCTGGGACGGGGTGTCAAGTAGCCTTGTGGTTAGAGCATTGGGCCAGTAACCGAAAGGTTGCTAGATCAAAACCCCGAGCTGACAAGAAAAATAATCTGTCGTTCTGCCCCTGAACAAGGCAGTTAACCCACTGTTCCTAGGCCGTCATTGTAAATAAGAATTTGTTCTTAACTGACTTGCCTAGTTAAATAAAGGTTACATTTTTTTTTAAACAGCAGTGTATGTAAATGTGATATCAGTTTTTTATTCTTCA